>NC_048219.1:79790167-79836254 GCF_002007445.2 Ailuropoda melanoleuca
TATATATATATATATATATATATATATATATATATATTCATTCCATTATCTATCCATCTATCTATCTATCTATACCACATCTTCTTTTCATCTATTGATGGACACTTGGATTGCTTCCATAATTTGGCTACCATAAGTAATGCTGCAATAAATATAGGGATACATATATCTTTTCCAATTCATATTTTCATATTCTTTGGGTAAATACCCAGTAGTGGAATTATGGGGTCATATGGTAATTCTATTTTTAATTTTTCAAGGAAGCTCCACAGTTTTCCACAGTGTCTGTACCAGCTTGTATTCCCAACAGTGCACAAGGGTTCCATTTCTCCACATCCTTGCCAATACTTGTTGTTTCTTGTGTTTTTGATTTTAGCCATTCTGACAGGTGTGAGGTGATATCTCATTGTGGTTTTGATTTGCATTTGCCTAATGATGAGTGATGTGGGGTATCTTTTCATGTGCCTCTTGGCCATCTGTATGTCTTCTTTGGAGAAATGTCTGTTCGTGTCTTCTGCCCATTTTTTAATTGGATTATTTGGTTTTTTGGTGTTGGGTTGTATAAGTTCTTTATAGATTTTAGATGTTAACTTCTTATCAGATATGCCCTTTGCAGATACCTTCTCCCATTTAATAGATTGTCTTTTTGTTTTGTTGATGGTTTCCTTTGCTGTGCAGAAGCTTTTGATTTTGATGTAGTCTTAGTAGTTTATTTTTGTTTTTGTTTCTCTTGCCTCAGGAGACATATGTAGAAAAATGTTGCTACACCTGATGTCAGAGAAATTACTGCCTGTGCTCTCTTCCTGCATTTTTATGGTTTCAGGTCTCACTTTAAACCATTTTGAGTTTATTTTTGCATATGGTGTAAGAAAGTGGTCCAGTTTCATTCTTTTGCATGTAGCTGCCCAGTTTTCCCAGCACCATTTGTTGAAGAGACTTTTTCCCACTGCATATTCTTGCCTCCTATGTCAGAGATTAACTGATCACATAATCATGGATTTATTTCTGGGCTCTCTATTCTGTTCCATTCATCTATGTGTCTATTTTTGTGCCAGTACCATGTTGTCTTAATGAATAAAGCTTTGTAGTATATCTTCAAATCTGGTATTGTGATATCCCTAGCTGTGTTCTTTCTCAAGATTGTTTTAGCTATTTGGGGTCTTTTGTGGTTCAATACAAATTTTAGGATTATCTGTTCTAGCTCTGTGAAAAATGTTGTTGGTATTTTTATAGCAGTTGCATTAAATCTGTAGATTACTTTGGGTTGTATGGACATTTTAACAATATTTGTTCTCCCAATCCATGACGCTAGAATATCTTCTCATTGTTTGTGTCATATGCAATTTCTTTCATCAATGTTTATGGTTTTCAGAGTACAGGTCTTTCACCTCCTTGATTATGCTTCTTCCTAAGTATTTTATTATTTTCGGTGTAATTGTAAATAGGGCTCTATTCTTAATTTCTCTTTCTGCTTCTTCATTATTAGTGTATAGAAATACAATGAATTTCTGTATATTGATTTTGTATTCTGCCACTTTACTAAATTCATTTATCGTTTCTAGTAGTTTTTTGGTGGAGCCTTTAGGGTTTTCTATATACAGTATCATGTCATCTGTAAATAGTGAAAGTTTTGCTTTTTCCTTATCAATTTGGATGCCCTTTATTTCTCTTTCTTGTCTGATTGCTAAAGATAAGATTTCCAGTACTATGTTGAATAAAAGTGGTGGGAATGGACATCCTTGGCTTGTTCCTGACCATAGGGGAAAAGCTCTCAGTTTTTCACCATTGAGTATAATGTTAACTGTGGGGTTTTTCATAGATGGCCTTGATTATGTTGAAGTATGTTCCCTCTAAACCTACTTTGTTGAGTGTTTTTACCATGAATGGATGTTGTGCTTTGTCAAATGCTTTTTCTGCATCTATTGAAATTATTATATGGTTGTTATCGTTTCTCTTATTGACGTGATATGTCACATAACTGATTTGCCAATATTGAACCACACTTGCGTACTGGGAATAAATCCTACTTGATTGTGGCGAGTTATTTTCTGTTGTATTGTTGGATTCAGTGTACTAATATTTTGTTGAGGATTTTTGCATCTATATTCATCAGAGATATTGGCCTTTCTTTTTAAATTTTTATTTATTTATTTTGAAAAAGTAACGTTTAATAAAAAAATCATATACACAAAACAACTTCTGATTCGTTTTAAGCTCTCCCACTGAGTCTTTCACAGGCAAGTTTCCCACTGAGTCCAGACCACCTCAAATGCACCCCAAGTGGCCAGCCCTTCCCGAACGGGTGGTCAGTAGTAACTGCTCCTTAGGCTCAAATGGATGTCCACGTCCTGTGTAACTAAGCAACAAGGTTGGCTTCCTGGGTGCTTCAGAAGGCCAGTTTCTTCAGCAGCCGATAAACTCTGGAATCCACTTCAAATCCGTGCAGGTTGTTGGCATCACCCTGCAGCCTCATGAGCAGGCTGCCATAGGACACATAGGCAGAGACGCCTTGCTGCTTCAGTAGAAGTTTCGTCACCCTCAGCCCTGTATACTTTCCCGTACATTGCGTACTCAGTCTGGTCAGCCCTGGAAGGTCTGTCATCTGGGGTGGTATTCACCGTCATCCAGGGTACCATCTTCCTATAAGGTACTGGCTACGACCAACTGGAACTTGTCACCCAAGTCCACAGGGTAAATCTGAATGTTTATGTGAAAGATCAGGACCATCTTGAAAGATTCACTCTCACAGTGTAGTCAAGACACTCGGTCAAACTTCTTGCCCTCCGGGCAATGTCTTTCACATCAAAAATATCCCCAGGGGCGCCTGGGTGGCACAGCGGTTGAGCGTCTGCCTTCGGCTCAGGGCGTGATCCCGGCGTTGTGGGATCGAGCCCCAACATCGGGCTCCTCCACTATGAGCCTGCTTCTTCCTCTCCCACTCCCTCTGCTTGTGTTCCCTCTCGCTCGCTATCTATCTCTGTCAAATAAATAAATAAAATCTTTAAAAAAAAAAAAAATATCCCCAAACAGGATGCCCACCATGGTGAGATGGTCATGAGAGTAGCAGAGGGGCTGGGAGCACAACCACGCCTAGGGGTACGTGCTCCTTTCTTTTTTTAAATAATGTCTTTATCTGGTTTTTGTAGCAGAGTTATGCTGGTCTCATAGAATGAATGTGGAAGTTTTCTTTCCTCTTCTATTTTTTGGAATAGTTTGAGAAGAATGGGTATTAATTTCTTTCTTTTTAAAAAGATTTATTTATTTATTTGAGAGACAGAGAGAGAAGAGCGAGTGCATGAGTGGGGTGTGGAGGGGCAGAGGGAGAGAGAGAGAGAATCCCAAGCAGACTCCTCACTGAGCATGGAGCCCGACACAGGGCTCGATCCTACGACCCTGAGATCATGACCTGAGTGGAAACCAAGAATCAGACACTGAACCAACTGAGCCAGGCAGGCACCCCTTAATTTCTTTCTTTAAATGTTTGATAGAATTCACCTGTGAAGCCATCTGGTCTTGGACTTTGTTGGGAGTTTTTTAAATTACTAAATCAATTTCATTGCTTGTAATTGGTTTGTTCAAATTTTCTATTTCTTCTTGCTTCAGTTTTGGTAAGTTATATGTTTTTAGGAATTTATCCATTTCTCCTAGGTTGTCCAATTCGTTGGCATATTTTCATAAATTCTCTTATAGTCCTTTGTATTTCTGTAGTGTCAATTGTTATTTCTCTTTCATTTCTGATTTTGTTTATTTCATTTAAGTTTTTTTCTTTTCTTTTCGATGAGTCTAGCTAAAGGTTCATCAGTTTTGTTGATCTTTTTCAAAGAACAAGCTCCTGGTTTCATTCTTTTTTGGGGGGGTCTATTTTGTTTATTTCTGCTCTAATCTTTAATTATTTCCTGCCTTCTACTAGTTTTGGGCTTTGCCCAGTCTTCTTCTTCTTCTTCTTTTTTTTAAGCTGCTTTAGGTGTCAGGTTAAGTTGTTTATTATGGAGATAATTTTTTTTTTCTTTAAGATTTTATTTATTTATTCGACAGAGATAGAGACAGCCAGCGAGAGAGGGAACACAAGCAGGGGGAGTGGGAGAGGAAGAAGCAGGCTCATAGCAGAGGAGCCTGATGTGGGGCTCGATCCCACAACGCCGGGATCACGCCCTGAGCGTAAGGCAGACGCTTTAACCGCTGTGCCACCCAGGCGCCCCTATGGAGATAATTTTAAACTCTTCATTTGTTTTTGGACATTTATGTTATTTTCAAATTTTTGATATTATAAACATTTCTTTGAATGTCATCCTTATACATACATTTTTGTTGCATTTCTAGTTATTTCTTTATAATAGATGCCTAAAAGTGGGATTACTAGGACAAACCGTATAAAACATTTTTAAGACTTTTGGTCCATACATATGCATATCCAAAGTGCTTTCCAGTCCCTTAACTACAGTGAAAATTTATGTTTTTATTTTGCCAAGTTGATAGAGGAAAAAATTATCTCATTGTTTTAATTTGCATCTCCTTGGTAATAATGAAGTTGAAATACGTTCATAAGTTCTATTTGCTATCTATATTTCTTCCTTAATTAATTGTCATTGTTTTTCCTTTGCCTGTTTTTCTCTTATGTTTGTATTTATCTTATTATTTGAAAAATATCTTTATATATTATGGATAGTAATTATTTCTTTCTAGTACTTGTTAAAAATATTTTTTCCCCTGTTAGTTCCCTTTTATTTTTGGCTGTGGGGTTTTTTTGTCATTCCTTCATTCTGTAAACCTATATTGGATATATTTCATATGCCAAAGAGTGTGCTAGTAATGGAATGCTTTTTAAAAATTGGATATCAGATTCCATGTCCTCAAGGAATTGAGAGTTTAGTGAAAAATGTAGACATGTACGTGAATCTTTGCCCTTTGCCAATTTGATAAGGATAGAGTTAAGGAAAATCCATGGAACTCTGGCTTCTTAGAGGAGGCAGTGTTTGAGTTGGACCTACAAGGATGAGTAAGAACTGCCTAGGTGCAGAGATGGGAGAGATGATGCCAGGCAGAACGAGTGTGGGCATACAGACATGCACGGTCATGAAGGTACATGGTGTTTGCAGAATGGCATGATGGGACAGTGTCACTGGAGCACATAGGAAAGTGAGGTGATGAAAACTCGTCTCATTTCTGAAAACACAGAAACTAAAGAACCTGTGGCAACACAATGAGTGAATCTACATCTGTGACATAGTCAGAGCCTGTTTTTCATCTGTGGTGTAACAACTACGAGGGAGACTACTACCCAAGACCAGCCTCACTCTTTTATTTATTTATTTATTTATTTATTTATTTATTTATTTATTTATTTAATGGAGAGAGAGACAGCCAGCGAGAGAGGGAACACAAGCAGGGGGAGTGGGAGAGGGAGAACCAGGCTCCCAGCAGAGCAGGGAGCCCGATGCGGGTCTCAATCCTGGGACCCTGGGATCAGGCCCTGGGACAAAGGCAGATGCCTAATGACTTAGCCACCCAGGCGCCCCCAGCCTCACTCTTGCACTCACTCCCACATCCCATCTTGGCCAAGGGGGACCAAGGCTAAGAACCACCGAGAGATCATGCTGAAATCACAGCAACAGACTCTGCTGCAGGGCCTTCTGTTTCTCTTACGTGGTTAAGGATCTGGGACATCCTGGAAGTAGGAGAATGAGAAAGAGAAATGGTCTGGCTGTGTCTCTACCCTTGTCCTAACTCTCGTCGTTGCACCCCATTTAACTCAGGCTGAAGAACCCAAGACGTTGCTGATCTTCACAGAGGCAGTGAATGGCAGGCATGCACTCTCTGTGGTGACAGCCGAGAACTTCAGGAGCTGAGCCGTCTCAGTCCTCACTCCAGGGTGAAGAATCCTGCAGACAAGGACATCTGAGGTGTGTGACATTGCATTGCATAGTCTCCCTTGCTTGCTTTTTCTCTCCGTCCTGCTTATACCCTGTAACTCAAACAGGGGCTGTGATACCAGAGAAGTCAGCACTTGGTCTTCCCTCCAAAATTAATTCTTTTATCAATCAGGCTGCAGCAGGTTCACATTTGGCAAAAACGGTGTATGGCCAAATACCGAGGGTATATTCAAAGGCTCAATGTACACCTATCTTTGCTCATTGTTCCATCTCTTCGTCCTCTATACCGAAAGACGCCAATGCTGACAGTGTCCATGATGTTATTGGAGTCAGGAGAGGAGAGGGGGGCCCATGAGTCCACGCTGCTTTCACTTGAGTAACTCCCACGATCCAGGCACTATCATCCACAGTCCATCCCAACGCTAGCATCCCACTGTCCTTTACCACCTCCACGACTCACCCAATTTACTGTCCCTAATTTGAAGTTTGATTTTTTTTAAAGTTTAATTTTTTTAAGGGGTTCTTTTGTGCTTTTTGACATCCAGATAGCTATAACTGTAAACCCTGGTGACTTTGTCCTGCAGCAATGGTCAGGCATTGATAGATTGGCCCATGAATGGAGCCGAGTGAGATTTACCTGCTTGGTGAATGATTCTGACATATGTTGTATGTGCGTCTCTTGGAAGCCTGGAACTCAGTGTCCCTATCCGTGAAGTAGGGCATGGAGACAAGTGTGTAATCTCTAAACTCCCCCACCCTGCATCCCCAGTTCTAACCATTCTACTTACCCGTGGATCTCAGTGAGGACTTTTGGTTGGGATTTGTTGGGAACACTAGCTGCCTCCCAAAAGCCCTGCAGGAATGCCTACTTGGCCTCTGTCACTTCGAAGTGTGAAGTGAAGAGGGCTTCTGTCATTTTGACTAGAGACACAGTCTAAAGAGCGCATACCTGGCAGTCCAGGCCTTTCCCCTTTACTGTGAGTTATGTTTTCAGAAAGCCTTCCTTCTCAGGAATTTAATATCAGCATGTCAGTTGCAAGACAGTGGAATAGAAAGACAGCTGCTTTGAGATCTGGGATTTAAAAAATAATCTAGGGCATGCGCGTGCGCACACGTGTGTGTGTGTGTGTGTGTGTGTGTGTGTGTATGTGTTTTACTTGACTTTCCCCTTGAAAGAACCTTGGCTGAAACAGTCTCCTTCCTGGAATGCTGTGTCAGGGTAGGAATGAGCTCGTAGGTTCTCCAGTGAAAACGTGGAAAGTTCATATAGAGCAGCCCCGACAGTTCTGAATTGAAAACGATAATCCAGCACACTGGCATTTCAGAAGCTTCTGAGAAAGTCAGTCTGGGCTGAAGGAAGCAGAGAAATTGGGTGAAAATAATTGTGAAAAGGCAGAGGGGAACTATATGCTGTACCAATGATACCAATACTTCATACCAATTCCTTACACATCCTTGGAGGAAGGAACGATCCCTATTTCACAGAGGAAGAAACCAAGGTTCCAGAAGTAAAGTAACTAGCTCAGCATCACACAGCTAGACAGGCTGAGGCCAACCTGAGACTCGGCCTCCCCAACGCCACAGCCTCTTTCCACTCACTTCTCTCCTTTGTCTGTCTGCAACGACACCACTCCCAGAGCTCTGATCTGAGGAAAGCTGGTTTATGTGCACCCGGCGCGAAGGCCGGGCTCCCGGCTCTAGGCTCACTTTGAGTTCAGGGCCAGATTCTCCTGCAGGATGTGGGGTCAGGCAAGTAGACACTCATGACAAATACTTGCATCCATTTTTTTTTCCTTTGGATTTCCTCATTTTCTTACCCCGATGGAGACCAACTATTTCCTCTCAGTTTCTCTCAACAAAATTCTGAAAAGCTCAGGAAGAGGGTGCCATCATTTGTCTTCGCCCAGCAGCCATGTCTGAGTAATGTCAGGGAAAGTTACCTATCAAAGCCAAACCTTCATTTGCCCCCAGCTATTTTGGGACATATGATTTGTTACATCTTAACTTCAACCCGTATTTCTTAAAAGAGAACTTCACTGTATTTATAATCTTCTTTTCATCTTCAAAGCACTCTACAGTATTAACTAATTAAGCCTCAGCAACACCCTTGATTAACTCCTTTTTATAGATGTGGGAAAGAGGCATGGAAATAATAAAAAATGCCCTTGGTCATGATGGAATCGGCATTCCGAGGTAGGATCAGAATATGAAATGTCCCGTCTCCACCTCTCATAAAACCACCAGCTCCATTTCCTACCTTGATGCCTGGGTGGAGGGATCTGATCTAGCCATCTCACTTCTTAACATTCCTCAAGAGAGCCTGCCCTTCCTCCTGTGCTCTATCCTATTCATTCTGTATGGCATCATGCCATGACTTTATTCACTTCTTAAATCAGGGGAGTTATGGGAAAAAGTGAACAAAATGCCCAATTCTTATGGTTCCACTCAGCTCTCTTGCATCTCCCCTTGGAGTCTATTCTTAGACATACCATCCGTTCAGGAATCCAAGGTAAGCCAGCTTTATCTGGCAGTGTTCCCCAAAGATTTCTTCTTTCCATATGTCCAGACAGAAAGCTAAGCAGTAATTCAAAGACAGAAAGGGGTCAGCAATAACCATTTTCACAGCTACCAGGCAGAAACTCATTGTCAATTTCATCTTCAACACAATTTCCCAATCTTTTTAATGTTGGAGGAATCACTTGAAATGTGAGATTTATGGGCAGCTGTTCCAGCCGGGTGAGATTCTTGCTGACAGGTATCAGACTGTTATTAGCATTCTGTGTTATAAATTAAAGGAGAAAACCTGTCTCTGACTATGTACCAGAGCCTTGCTGGTTGCAGGTTGGTAGGGAGTGGTGGGCGTTAGACTAATAAGCAAACCAACCACTTGGCAGAGAATAAATCGCCTTTAAGGACCTCCTTCTCTAAGAATTTATTCTTCTTCACTGGGTTGATAGCTTTGGTATAGTTCACCTAGGATTGTCATTGAGACAATAAGGACTTTACATTAAAACTTTACATTAAAGCACCTGATATTCCGTGGTGCTTGGAGGTCGTGCGAGTGGGCGCCTGCAGCTTCCACCCACCCCGCCCCACCCCCACCCATCTGAATCAGAGTCAGCAGGTTCAGTGAGTAGCACAGGATTCGGCTCAGAAAAATCCAGATCTGAGCTTCGGCTCTGCTACCTACTAGTTACGTGATCAATTAACTTTGCTGACCTATGGTTTTTTCACTCTAAAATGAGATAATAATAATAATAATAATACTTACCTTACATAATGAATAAATAAAATGAATATATTTTCTGTACCCTGAAGAGTTTTTCTCAATTTTTGTTATTAATGATAATGGCTAATATTTAGCCAGGCACGGTGTTTAAGGGACTCTTACGTATAATTATGTCATTTATCTTCCCAAGAACCCGAAGAGGTTAACTACTATAATTGTATCCTTCTTACAGATGAGGAAACTGAGACCTCAGATCACCCGTCTAATAACTAGTGTGACCAGGATGCAAACCCAGTCCAGCGAGACCTAGGCTCTGGGCCGCCGCACAATGTTGTCTTTAATCTCCAACTCCCTGCTGGACATTTCTTTTCAGATATTCCACAGTTCTCTCACATGTAACCAGTCTGGAACAAAATTGGCTATCTCCTCTCAAATTATGGCCTTTTGCACTAACAATCGCATTTGTCAAAGTTACAGTTTGGGGACTTGAAATCTCTGGGGCATCTCCGTCTCTTCCTTTCCAGTGAGGAGTCACCCAAGCCGTTCAGTTCCATCTTCAAGACAGCTCTCTTCTCCTTCTTCCCAATTCCTTTTGTCATGACCATGGGCGAGGTGTCCTTCCCTCAGTCCTGGATTGTGTAATAGCCTCTGAGCTTGTTTTTCTAACCTGAGTCTGTCCGACACGCCACCGCTAATTGATCCTAACATATCATTTTCAACACTTACTCCCTTGGCCAAAAACTTTCAGTTGCCTGCTGGACAAAGTCCATGCCCTTGAGCCTGACGTTCCTGGGCCTTCAGAGCCTGGTCCCGCCCCTTCTAGCCACATGCCCTTCCAGCCCTGAGCATGCCCTGTGCTTTCCTGCTTTTGTGCTTCAGCTCACGTTTCTCTTTTCCTTTCTGTCCTTCCTCTTCTTGCTGCCTACCTACTGAATGGCAGCTCTCCAGGACCCATATCAAGTCCTTCCTTGACTTCCATTCCCAAGCCATATTTCCCTTCTCCCACTCAGTGAGAGTACGCCACTCCCCAGCCTCTCTTTATGATCACACTCTGCTAGTTAATTCTCCACAAATGATGTGTACACCTCATTGCACCTTTCTGAGGGGAGGGGAATGGATAGAGAACAGGCCTTATACTTCTCTACATCCCACACAGCACCACACGAGCAGCACTGCGAGCAAAGCACCGTGTGGCATGCTGGGAATTTGGAGAGGAACCAATTACTTTAGGGAGCTCACAGACTGATAGCGTGGATCAACACATAAACACGTATCACCACTGGGTATGAAATGGGCTGGATTAAAGCTATGCCTCAAGGATTCTGGGAGCACAGACAGGAGCACTGACTCCTTGGAGAAACCGGGGCAGGCCTCACAAAGTGATGCTTGAGCTGTCTTGAAGTGTGAGTAGAGTAAAGTAAAACCCCTCCATGTCGGCAAGGCAGAAAAGGCCTTTTGAGGAACAGAGAATAGCACGCTCAAAGGCCCGGAGGCATGTTCTGTATTTGTCAGGCCGGGCGAGGTAGGAGAGCAAATTTGTGGGAAAGAACACCAGGGCAAGGGGCACCAGGGTGGCTCAGTCAGTTAAGTATCTTCCTTCGGTTCAGGTCATGATCCCAGGGTCCTGGGATTGAGCCCCATGTTGGGCTCTCTGCTCAGCAGGGAGCCTGCTGCTCCCTCTCCCTCAGCCCCTCCCCCTGCTTGTGCTCTCTCTTGCACTCTAAAATAAATAAATGAAATATTAAAAAAAAAAAGAACATGGGGGGGGTGCTGGAAAATAGGCAACATCCAGATGAGAAGACCTGGTCATGCAAAGAACTTGGGAATCGATCCCACAAGGTAGGTAGGAAGCCAGGAGAGACATGTAGGCACGAAGTGACGTGATCAGATCTGTATTTTAGAAAATTAATTCTGGCAGCAGCACACGAATAAATTCTAGCTGCAGACACCCGAGGGAGAGATGCCAAGAGATTCTGAGGGCCTGAGCAAAGGCCAGGATCAGGGGGCTAAGGTGGTCGGTTGATACGAGGCATGTTGAAGAAGACGTGGTAGACCGTTGGATCTGGTGAGCAAGGACCTGAGAGTGATGACTGAGGTTTTGACCTTGAGAGGCTGGAGTAAGGGGGGGAGACAGAGGAGGAAAAGCCGGTTGCTGTGGCTCTTGCTGCTGCCATTGTCATTCCTGGCTGTCGGGGTGCGGGAGGTAAGATTGCAGGCTGATGTTTCATGTGAAAGTCCTTGGTGGGCATTGATAAGGAGAGGTTGAGTCACGGTTGAATATTTCTAGAGCCTCTCTCAGTGCCTGGCACCTAGTCTGCGGAGACATGAAATGACCATACAAAGGCGTCATGAAGCATTACATGAATGATAAATGTCCACGGAAGGCTATGCCCTTACTTTCAGTGCCAAAGAATACAATATGTACCGGTGCTTCCAGTGATGCGAGATTGTCCTTGAGTAGGTCAGTGCGTGGCCTGGTTGACATTCACGCTCCGTCTTCTCTGACCCACATCATCTGAGGGATGGCACGACCGAATCACTGGGGTGAGGGCGGGGCTCAGACCGCAGTCCTCGGATGTGACATTGATTACGGCCGTACAAGGCCTGTGAAGTTTCCTCAAAGACAATGAAAACTATGGATTTCCAGGCCCATAAACGTAGACTTCGCATGGCTATTTTAAGCGAGACGCGGATATGTGGTACATTTGTTTTTTTTTAACCTAAGAAATATGAAATACATCCTGACAAACCGTAACCTGCTCCATGTGTATCACCCTTTTCTGATCTCTTATGAGCCGCATTCTCCATTAATCCCAGGAAACTGGGGGCGGGGGGGGGGGGGGGGGGGGCGCCGGAGGGGGGGGGGGGGGGGGGGGGAGTGACGGGAGAGGGTGGAGGGAGGGAGAGAAGCAGAAGGGAGAAACAAGACTCCAACAGAGAGAGACCTGAGGAATGGTCGGATCCCCCCAGCAGATCCAGGCCTTACAGCTTAGGTCAGCAGACATGAGTGATGTCCCGTGATGCGGAATTTTAAATATTAGTGGACATGTTTCAGTAGGAACAGCACAAAGCCATTAATTTCTTTGGCATTTTCCGTACTTCGTTGCTGTGGAGCATTCCCAGTATGTTCACGTTAATAGAAAATTGGCAGGACAAGAACATTTTATGCCTGCATAGATCCAGTTAAAGACACAGTTTTGGGCAGTATTTATAAAGGTATAGACTACATTCACACAGGTCCAACAAGTGCTATTTGCAAGATGAGAATGCAGTTTGCTCACTTTAATTGCTTTTTCTACAACTAGATTCTAATCACTGTGGCAATATCATGCTCAAGGGCACGTTCCCACCCATGATGTAAACGACGTTCAATGTGATTTATGCATTTCCCTTCCATGGTGATGTAGAAAGGACGAAATAACACAAACTTCAAGTATAGTGGGCACTCTATAAATTTCATTGAATTGATTACGAGCATGGAATGTAGTTTATCTGAAAATACCTGTTTTGCTTCAGAATGCTATAAGGCTTCGCCTCTCTCATTTTTCTCTTAAAACCAGAATTATATATAGGCTGCAGATAGTATCTTCTAACAGAATTTCTCTATTTTTATAAATGAAAAATCTGATAAGGGATGCATAGTTAGTACTTTCTTGGTCGCGAGTGGCATAAAATCTAATATAAACTGACGAAAGCAAAAATGGGATTTATTGGCTTCTAGAAATGAAAACTCCACAGGGTAAGCATAGTTTCAGAGGCGTCTGGACTCAGATCTCAAGCCACGGTCCACCTTATATGGCTGTTTGCCCCCAGGGCACATTGTAGACAATGGCAACGCAAGCCCCAGTCCCCCAAGTCTTATAGCGTTTCACTGGCTCTACTGGGGTCACGTGACCCTCCTTGCAACTAGAATGTACCTGTGGCTTAACCTAGGTCAGGTGCCTGAACTGGGGAACCAGTGTGGGAGCCAGCGTGTCGCTCCAAGCACAAGGGCTGTGTGGTGAGGAGACGGGGCCGCCTCAATGCACAGCTGAGGTCTGATGTGCTAAGAAGGGAGACTTGGTCCTGGGTGGGAGGGTGGGGAGGGGGCAGGAACAGTAAGTGGCCTTGCTACCATTTGTAATATTTGAATTAAAATTTTCAAACAACCTTTGGACCCCCCTCCTAGGTAAAATCTTCCCCCACTTTGAGGAGGAGTTCCTGGTAGAAAAATCATAATTAGAGTTTCCCATTGTTTGAGGAAAGCTGAAGGCAGTCACGTGTTTCCCCATTTGTGTCCCTTTCTCCTTCCTTACCACCACTGGCAAACTCAGATCCCCACAGTGGCTTCTTCAGGACAAAGTATATCACAAACACTTCTTTCTGGTCCCTGTGAGGATGTTAATGGAGTCTTGGCTTCCCCGCACGGAATCCTGAAAAGTCTTATTTACATGCCCACCTCCTTCACCCACAATCCTGACGATTTTGGTGCTACCTTGATCTGAGAACACAGCTCCTTTCCTACATTGCTTGTGTTTTTGTTTGGGAAACTTGCCAAGGGTTGACAGTTGTTTATTTTTGATCTGGATGTTGGGCCAGAACCATATACGAGTCAGGGGCTTTACTATCTCTCAGTTCTGAATGCATTTGTTTCTTTCGCTTCTTATCATTATTTTGAGTCCTTCAGACTCTTGGTGTTAATTCTGCATTCACTTCCCGGTCATAGATAGAGATAATGCAGCCATACCCCTCAACCGTGTCCCCAGATTTGACTCGACCACTCGGTGACATCCATTTGTCAGCTGGAAATCGACGTTCTTCAAAACCCATTGGAAATGCCTGCGTGATCCTGCGTGTTAACTGTCAGGGTGCAAATCAGTGCTGTGACACACCAGTGACGTCAGGGAGTTCATTCCCAGGAGCATGGCATGTCCTCGAGGCCAGCAATTCTCCCTCCTGCCATTCAGAAATTCTCACTTTGTTCAGGTGAAGGTCCTGTCGCCATGCTTTTTGAAAATTACATGGACCCCACCTCTATTCTTGTTTATCCAGAATCAACTAGAATGAATAAGTGGGCTTTCTGGATTTGCCACAGATGAGTCACATTCTTTTATCACCTAGTAAGATGCTTTATTCTCTTTTGCCTTTGCTAGAAACACAGAAAAGAGGATAAACATGTCTGCCACTGTATTTATAAATTTTCATTTGTTATATCGGTTATATGTTGTGTTAACAAACCACCCCAGCACTTAGTGGCTTAAAACAACCACCATTTTATTTGTTCATTGTTCTGTAGGTCAGCCATTAGGGCTGGACTCAGCTGGTCTCTGCTGGTCTCTTCTGGGGCTTCTTTTGCCTGGGGCCATTCATGCGGCTGCAATCATCTGGCACCTCAGGCGGGATCCAATGGTCTAAGAAGCCTCACTCATAAGCATGGCGGTTGTTGCCGGCTGCTGGCAAAGTCACGGTCTCCAGCAGGCTAGCCCAGGTTTCTTCCCATGGTGCAGGAAGAGTTCCCAGCAATAAGAGCGTCAAGCCTAGCCTGCTTCAATCATCCGCTTGTATCACATCTGCTCATATTCCATTGGCCAAACAAGTCATGTGACCCAATCCAGAGTCAGTGTGGGAGGGCACTGCCCGCAGGGGTCCGTAGAGGGAGGCAGGATCCATGGAGGGCCCTTCCTGTAAAAATGTATCACTTAAGTTAAAAATCTCTATCCTATCTTTCACTGAAAAATGAGATTTACCTGGGAAAGTGTCAGGCCAAACCAGAGCAAACCATTACCAGGAAGAAAATCTGTCAGAGATTTATAGATACGGAGCAGATATAGAAACCTCTTAGAGATCTGTTAGGACGAGAGGAGCATGGTCTGTGCGTTGAAGAATTACCGTAATGGCAAAACCAAGCACACTTCAGAAATGAGGTTAGGCTTGCACATGGGATCTGCCTGGATATTTGACATGCACCTGCATTTAAGGCCCTTCCCAAGAACTTGTAGTGTAGGAGAAGGGGAGGCATTTACTGGTTAGATAAGTCAGGTTGGTCATCCCAGTCCTGATAAGTAGGGAGAGAATAAGGTGACTGACCGTTAAGGGTAACTAGCACTTCCTAAGAATTGATTCTCAGTCATTATGTGTGGTTGATTTCCTTTAAACCTTAAACAACTCTGTGAGGTGGGTAGCAATCTTATCTCCATTTATCAAAAGAGACACATGAGATTTAGAAAGCTTACCTTCCCCAGGTTCACCAGGCTCAGATGGAAGGATTGGGTCTTGAACCCTGTCTGGCTCTAGAGCCTCGGTTATTTACGCTAAGTCCTGCTGCTTCTTCCATCGCACAGGACAAATGGATGAGCTCCATGAAATGATGTCTCTTCCAGCCCCACCATCCAAACGTGCGGTCCTGTTGGCGGGCTCTTGCTTCTTGGATCAGTTTCTTTCCCCTGGACTTCACAGCCATAAGCGGGGAATCCAGGAGGGCCTGTGGGATGGCAATGGCTTCCATAGTTCTTACAACATAAGAATTGTTGATGATGGGGTTGATTGCTTCCTAATTGAGCTCTGGGACTCTTTCCCAGTTAAATTACTCCTGCAGAGAGCACTTTCAGATTGCCGCGGCTATTGCTCGAGAAAAGTCAGACCTATTTCTCACTTTACCCAGCTCTAAGGCGAGATCCCTTATGTTTCTCAGCAAAATATCTGCTGAGCCCAGCATATCTGGTCTTCAGGGTATAAAAAATCCTCTGTTTATACCAGCGCCTTCCCATCAAGCCGCGTAATTGAAGCTCAGAGATTGAGAATGACTGCGGTCAACACATCTTCATAATGGAGTTCTTCCAATAATACCAATAGGTAGCAATGATGATTACAATGCAATGAGGGGTGAGAAATGCTCTTCTGGAATTAAGTCCATTTCTCTCACAGACATTAAAAAAAAAAGTCGTAGGCATATAAGTGAATACAGTCCCTGCATGTTGGTTTTCTAGTCCCAAGTCCCCGCCTCTGCCTCCAGGAAACTTGGGCTCCATTCTCTCATCTGTCCTCCAACACACCTTGAGCATCATCCAGATGTTAAATTAAGTTTTTACAAATGAGGCGCCACAGATCTTTTTGCTGTCGTCCAGTCATATGTGTTTTGGCAAAGAGGAGCAAAGAAGCAACAGCACGTGTCAGACAAGTGTTCTTACATCTGTCTCTGCAGAGGGATTGATTGAGTGGAAGAGAAGGCAGTGTTTAGCTAATTTTGAAGAAGAATACATGTGTTAGACGGTATTCAGTGAGGCAAGATCTGCATAGCATGTAAATTGCATAGAATTATAATGCGGAAAACCCTATGGTGAATGGGCCTAATTTATAGTATTTCTAGAGATGACAACATTCTGTAACAATAAATGGAAGGGTTGCTTTCCATCTGATAATTTATAGAAGACGCAAATAGGCTAGGGTCTTTTTCTTTTTAAAAATAACCCTCTCGACTCATAAATTGATTTAAAAAACAGAATGTGTTAATTTTTTTCTAATTCCGCTCTGAAGATGTGCACAGAGCACAGAGCATCCAGTCCATTTGCAAGATCTCAATTCATATTTCTGTATTTGTAAAATTTGCTTCCAAAGTGGAAGACATCCTAGAAAAATTAATTATTTAATGAGTTTCAATATTCAGATTTGTGGTAGTTTGCTGAGAAATAGCATATAAATTTGGAGGCACATTGAAAATTTAACCATGGCTTGATGCAAATTAATATCCACATGGGCAATGTGCAGCCAGATAAAAAAGGGATGAAAAGAATGTCTTCAAAGAATATGGGACAGAGAGTCTTTTTCACCATGAAACTTGTTTTGATTCAGCGGCATAATGAAGGTACATGGCAGGAAGGAGGCCTAGATTCTGATGCCAAATCTAGCCTTTAAAGTGTTGCTCAGAAGCAGAAATGGGCAAGAGGGTATCTGGAATGCTATTCAAGTAAGATATGCAGGGCATGGAATGTTTACCAGGTGTTCTCAGATTATGTACATGAGGCAGACACGGACCGTGGCCTCAAGAAATGAAGTGTCCAGTGTAGTGGAAAACATCTCGCAAATATGAGACAAGATGTGCCAAAAGCTTGGCACTTAATGCGGGTGGTGGTCATGCAGCCTTGTGAATGTTCTAAATGCCACTGAGTCGTACGTTTTAAAATGGCCACTTTTGTGTGATGTGAATTTCACCTCAATTTTCAAAAAATGTGCTGGGAAGAGACATGCAAGAACAGAGGAAACCCACGTCCCTGGGAATCTTTGCCCATCATCTTTGGAGACGAGAAGGCTAATGCTTAGAAAGGAACGGGCATTTGGGGGCCCAAAATACCTGTGTGAGTATCTCCCCTGTCTTTTGTTTGACCAGAGCACATGTGGTATTTTGAAGGCTCTACCATTCTCTGGCCATTCTGGGTTAGGACACAAGTCTGTGAAGGTGTCTGCCTACCTGGTGGGAGCTGGGAACTAAAATACCAGTGTGCAGGGGGAAAGGACAGTAGATTTAAGCCTACTCTGCCCCAACTAACTGTGTGGCCTTAGGCAAGTTAATTAACCTCTCTGAAATTCTGTTTCCTCACTGGCAAATTGAGGATCATAAAAACTCCCTTGCATGGTTTTGGAAAAGATTACTCCTGTAGTCAAAGCTTCTGGCACAGAGGAGACACTAATAAATTATAATAACCTTCCGTCCTGGCCCATCTCCCAGCCCCCTCACCTTGCCCCCTGACTTGGCTAGAACTTCTGGTCATAGAAGTCATTTCCTACAATGTTGCAACAACGCTGGCCTCATTAGGTCACGGTTACGCTGGTATATAACCTTAGAGTGAGGACCTTAGAAGGAACGGAGTCTGGGGCCAGAAATCAAGAAAGGCCCTTCTTTTCTAGTCCCCCTTCCTTAGCACAATGAGGAATGTCAAGAGCATTACCATAGAAGCAAAAAATGTTAGAATTGGCTCTTGAATATCATTTAATCTTACCTACTCATTTCATAGATGAGGAGTTGAGAACTTTGAGAGGAAGGGATAGTCCTAAGAACCATACTTCCTGACCATCCCTCTAATTGGCTCCTGTTAGGGAACATGCTGGCTGTTCTCCATTTGCCCATTCAGATCCACTCGCCATTCTTCCCCAGCCTCCTCCCTGGCCTGGGGGCTCACCTCCAGGTGTATGGATTATATTCATGGGCCCGCTTGCCCTCTGGTTTCCAGTTTCATTTGGCTAATGGGACGCACCAGAAGTGGATCAAAGTGCAGGAGTCTAAAGTCAGAATACTGATAACCTGAGATCTCTTCCTACCAGGTGACCGCAGGGCAGACGTGACCCTCCACCAAATGGCCATGGCTTCTGCCAGCAGCCCTCTCTCGCACAGCTCTTCTCTCCGGGTCTGCTCTGTACCCCTTCCTTTGCCAATTCATGATTCGGGGTGGAAAGTAGTAGCACTTCCCAAAGTTGCCAGCCCTGGGTGTCCCTTGTTAGTTTCCCTAACCCTGCTCATATGTTTGTAGATAACCCCATTTTTAAGTTTTCCTCAGGTACGCAGTTTGATTATGTCCCGTGCAGAGACCCTGAGCGATAGAAGAGGGAACTCCTTTCTCCTGACATTGTATTTCTTGCAGAAGGACCTCCCTCTAGAGCAGGGGTTGGCAAGCCACATCCAGCCCCTGAGCTAAGAATGGTTTTTAACAGGGGCGCCTGGGTGGCACAGGGGTTGAGCGTCTGCCTTACGCTCAGGGCGTGATCCCGGCGTTATGGGATCGAGCCCCACATCAGGTTCTTCCACTATGAGCCTGCTTCTTCCTCTCCCACTCCCCCTGCTTGTGTTCCCTCTCTCGCTGGCTGTCTCTATCTCTGTCGAATAAATAAATAAAATCTTAAAAAAGAAGATTAAAAAAAAGACTGGTTTTTAACATTCTTTAAAATGGTTGAAAATAAATAAAAAAGAATATTTTGTGACACATGAAAATTCCGAGTCCATAAAAAAGTTTTATTGGAACACAGCCGTACTCATTTGTTTATGTATTGCCCATGGCTGCTTTCATACTCTCCTGGCAGAATTGAGTAGTTGCCCCAGACCAAACGTCCTGCAAAGTGTAAAACATTGACTCTGCAGCCCTTGAGAAGGAAAATGTGTGACCCCTGCACTAGGTATTGTTCCCGGCCTTTCCCTCCAACTCTAGGTTAACAGCTGAATGTCTTGGTTGGGTAGAGCCAATCCATTAAAGACTGTAAGATTTCATCCCCTTTTCTTTCTTCTCTGGTGCAAGGCCCAAGGTCCAGGCTGGGAGAGGGAGAATAGTTAAGGATCTGGAAAGTTTGATAAAGTTCTTCTGGTAGCAGATTTAAAACCACATTCTCTGATGGGATCTCTCTTGTTTGACCCACGTGTCCATCTCTCAATTCGTTCTGAACTCAGGAGGGAAGAGGGTATGGTTTCTTGACTCCTTAGCATTTCAGCAATCCCTTTCTCCCCAACCTTAGCCCCTTAGTTTGAACACCCATCATCCCTCATCAGGATCACTAAAATATCCTTCTATCTGGCCTCCTTGCCTCTAGCATCACCTTCCTCCAATCCAGGCAGCCAGAGTGATCTTTCTAAAACACAAATCTGACCTTATACCTTTCTACTGTGGAGACTGGTTTCATGCCTCTCTCTACCCACACCCCCAGATAGTGCCTTCCCACACTGACTCTAGGCCTTGGCCTGTCACTTGCTTTGGGCCAAGGGGATAGTTACAAACTCGATACAAGCAGAGACTTGTATCACTTGCACGAAAAAAGCACTTGCATGTTCCCTCCTCTCTTGGACCCCTGCTAGTGCCACAAGAGCATGCCCACACTAGCCTGCTGGGGGACATGGGAGACACGTGCACAAAAGCCTCGCTGTCCCAGGCAGGGCCATCCTTAGATGAGACCGGCCCCAGCCAACCTGCTGTCTGTCTACGAATACATAGTGAGCTCAGCCCAGAGCGGCAGAACTGCCTCACCAGTGAATAGACCTGTGAAAACCAATCGGAAGTTGTTTTAAGTCTCTAAGCTTTGGGGTGCTTTGTTATTCAGCAGTAGCTAACTGATGCACCTCTCTAAAACTCTTCAATGCCTCTAATCACCTCTGCAACAAAGCCGGAATTCCTTAACTCGATAACACACAAGGCCTTTGACCATCTTCCTGAGTTCCATTTAGGCTAACCAGCCCACTCCCATGCTGTGCAGCCATCACTGTAAAAACTAGTTCCCAACACCCTTGCTGGCTTCACCACCTGTATCTTGGACTCCATGCCATGCTCTCTCTTTCCCGATAAGTTTCTGGTTTGCTCTATTCTGGTTGCCTCCCAAACTGAGATGACCCTGGCTTCCCTCTTTGACTGTAACTTAAACTCACCCTTTAGTGTTCTCTAAACTTTGAGTCATGACCCACGGGATCAGATGTTGAGAGAGTCATGACTAGCATTTTTGAAGGTGGAGTAGGAAAGAAACCAGGATAGGATAAATGGTGCATAATAAGAGTACATTTTCAATGTGTATGTATTGGTTTGTTATGTAAATTTTTTTTTCCTGTGAGGCCTAGGCCAAAAACGTTTGAAGACATACCACTTTAAAACCTATCTTCTTCTGGCTGCTCTGAATAAATACTGTCCCCAGTCCCCCCAGTCCTCATGCTACCCTAGGACTTGCATCTTTCCCCAAGGACTCACCCACTCTCCCTTGACCTCATCCACCTCCCCACATCCCTTGCCCTCCACTCCCCAGTATGCCCCACCACCATGAAGCATCAGCTAGGCCTTTGCAATTTGGCATTTCCCCCACCAATAACCAACTCCTCTTCCTTAGTTTTCTGGAAAGTTCCTATATTTTAGGGGGTGCTATAGTGCGTCCTCCATTATTTGATGTTCAGTGTACACATTATTCCAGGTGTTCCAGTAGCACATTCTGCGGAAGGCCTCTCCTTCCCCTCCCCCACCCCCAATTCCATTCCCACTTGCACACCAGACTTTATGATATGCCAGAGCTTAAGAGCATTCTTTTGAAAACCTAACTTCTGTTTCCCATGTGTTCACTGGAGAATTGCCTGTGTTCCTGAAGCCCCGGTGCACGCAGCTGTCACAACCCTTAGCCATCACCAAATTATAATTGATGAGTCCGTGTATATATTTTCTGCACAAGGTAGGAGCTCCTTAAGGTTAAGGCCCGAGTCCTGTTTATCTTTGTAGCACCAGTGCCTAGAGCAGGGCCTGGCATCAGAGTGAGCTGGCATTCAGTTCAATTTGGCATTGTCCCCTCGTGTAGTTTGGAGTGCACGGGTGTGCTGTGGGAATGAGAGAGAGGGCCACCTGGTCTCTGGGGGAGGGTGGTGGCCCAAGGAAACAGGTTGGAGGGGGCAAACTCCCATAGCGCCAGAGCTCCGGCAGAGGAGACGGGTGAGCTGCCAGCCAAGACCACTTAGGAATTCAGCCCCCATGTTTCCCAGCCCTTGAAAACCAAAGGGCAACCAGCAAGCCCAGACCCCCACGATGTGAGGAAGCAAGCCAACACCCCATGGTCTCTTCTGGGGGGTTTTGATGCCACAACACAGAAGATGGATGAAGGAGCAGGTGAAGCAATCGGAGATAAGAAAAATCCCAGAAGGGGCGCCTGGGTGGCACAGCGGTTAAGCGTCTGCCTTCGGCTCAGGGCGTGATCCTGGCATTCTGGGATCGAGCCCCACATCAGGCTCTTCCGCTATGAGCCTGCTTCTTCCTCTCCCTCTCCCTGCTTGTGTTCCCTCTCTCGCTGGCTGTCTCTATCTCTGTCAAATAAATAAAGAAAATCTTTAAAAAAAAAAAAAGAAAAAAAAAGAAAAAAATCCCAGAAAAGACACCAAACCCTCAGGGCTGGGGATGGAGATGGGGCCCTTCCCCAACTTCGAAGAGGGAGAAAGGAGAAAGAGCTGGGACTTACATGAAGACTGGTGACTCAGGGGCTGGGATGAAGCAGACGGACATTCCTCACGGACTCTCTGAAGGAACAGAAGGAAACAGTGAACGGGGACGCAAAGCTTCAGAGAGGCCAGGGGGAGTCATTTGGTTCCGCAGAAAGCACACTCTGCAGGAAACTCAAACGCACTCATTGCTCTGTGCTGCGTTCACACAGGTACTACCGGGGGGGGGGGGCTCCTGCCCCAGATACCGGGTTTCCAATAGAGGGCTCGGTCGCGGCCATCGCTACTTAACCACAGGCACAACGGATGGTTGCTGAGGAGCAGGTGCAGAGAGCACAGGAGGCTTTGGAAAGTTCACCCGAAGTTATTCAAGTCCTTACAGGGGAATTCATTTACTCTGGGGGGGGGGTTATAAAGAAGGCCAGCTGCTAGCACAAGGCCTGGCACCTTTGGAGGAGGGAACAGCCGAAGGGGAGTCAGTGAATCATTGTAGGGCTCTCTCTCCCTTCTTAAAGCAACCAAATCATTTTGGTTTGTAAGAATAGCCCTTCCTGAAATAGCCAGGATGTCTTTGGAAGACCTTACTGACCTAGCACTGGGAGGCAGAGAGTGGAAAGGGACCAGGGGGGCCGAGGGGAGAAGGGAGAGAGGGAGGGAATGTGCATCCCCCTTACAGGCCACATTCAGGCCGATTGCAAGGAGAAAAGTCTCTGTGTGAAGGTATCTCACGACCGGCTCTGCATTCAGTCAGATTCAAAGGAAAAGAGAGGAGGCAGGTGAGACCCAGAGCCAGGAAGGGTGGGAGCGTGTCTTTGGCCTTGGAATTCACAATGAGGTAAGTCTGAAAGCACAGGAGATCGCTGTCAGTTTCTTGTAGCAGAGCCAACTTCCTGCTCTTTTAATGGCTTGGATCATCAGCTCGGGAAATGCGGGGATTTGAACCAGATGATGAATCAATTACGTCCATGAGATAAAATACCCAAACTCCACGAATGCATCAGGAAACAGCAGCAAGGAAAAGACTCCAACGGGTGTCTTCTGAAAGCAGGCTGAACAAATCCGCCGATAGGACTCTCCTCAACAGAGCCCAGGGTCAAGCCGGTCCCTCCCACCCCCAGCTCCCAGCAGTGCACCCCCGAAGGATGTTGCGTCGCCCATGGGCAGATGCCCCACTGCCCTGGGACACATTCCTAAAAATAAGAGATCGTGGGGAGACAGGTCAAGAGGGAAAGGGGTCACTCAGGTAATCAAGGGCTAGACAGGGTGATCTGGGACAGATAAGAGAGGAAGGAACAGGGGCAGAAAGAGCACACTTGAGTGCCGAGCTGCTCCATAGGCTGCTGAAAGCAACATCTTCATCCTGGGTGAGTCATTTGTTGACTATAGCCTTGAAAGGTGGTCCATAATATCCCCAGGCAGCCCCTCGTGGGAAAGCTCTCAAGTAAATCAGGGAGCTAAAAAAAGAACAGGACTATTACAGGACAATAATTTTAGAACGAGACAGCACCTACAGAGGGAAGAGATCTTTAGATTCTGAGTCATAATGCTTGTGCCTTTAACGCAGTTGGCTGTATAAAACCAAATACGAGTTCTATTGCTACCTACATGAGTTGTATTGCTAGATTAAGTACATATATACAGGTCCTGGCACTCTGCAGGCTGGGCTGGGTTCCTCCCTCTGCTGTTGGGCCCTATCCACATAGTTAGCTATTTAGATCCCTACCTACAAGCTAAGCCCTTACTTTTGTTCATATGACCAGTCCTGACCTCAGACAGTAGGTATTTCTGGAGCTACAATCTAGTTTTATGGAGCAAACTATCAGGTCATCTGACTATAAGTCCAGCCTTGGCCTCCCACTTGGATAACTAGCATCTTCTCAGATTGCTAGTGGGTTTCTACCTCAAGAACTCTCTGTCCAAGACATTGTTTAGATCACCTGCCTGTTCCTTTAGCTTTTCTAAGACTGGGGTCCAACAGCCCCACTCACTGCATTCTGTCCCAATCCCAAACAGGTGTGGAATGCCAGCAATCACGGTCCTCAGCAACCAGGCATGGGACCAGTAGGGAGGCAGAACCAAGCAATTGCTACCAGACACTCCCTCACCAGGGTGAGAAGGGGCTGGACAGAAGAAGCAGGGGGTGAGTGTGCAGGGAGTTGCTGGCAGCCCATTTAGTGTCTCAGTCTCATTTCAGAAATCGCAGGGAATGCAGTGGGGAGAGCCATGTCGACGAGGTGGATAGGGAGGTGGCCATTCTTTACCCACATGAAACCAGTGCCCCAGATAGCAGGCTTGGGTCTCTGAGACAAGACCTAGTCCTAGAGAGGGGGACTGGCAAGAGTTATACAAAGTACCCATCACTGGGGTTCTTGTCCTAGGAAGGAAAGCTAAAATCCTAGGCCATCCACTTGAACACCAAGACGTGTAGATCAGGAAACACTTCATGGAGAAGAAAGATCCTGGAGAGACCTATAAGGATAAGTCAGGGGCAGTTGTCTCTAGACTCTCCCCGGCCCCAATCTTGCCCTTCTCCAGTTGGCCTTGTCTCTCACATTCAGACCTGATTTCCTAAAACATGGCTTTTTTTTCCGGTCACTCTCTGTTCAGGCTCTTGGTCAAATGCTTGGATATGACGAGGCATTTGTATCTTCAGCTGTCCAATCTAGCAGCTGTCACAAAGCCTCCAGGACAGGGCAGCAGGGTGCCACCAAAGCCAAGGTCGGGGGTACCGCAGAGAGGTTTATGAGGTGAAAATTGAAAATAGATAGTTTTATTTTGTTCCTGGAAGGCTGTTGGAGACTTTTAAGGGAAGCATTTTTATAGTAGTGTTGAGAATGGATGACAAATTACGAGATACTGCTAGAAAGAAGAGGGTGGGGGCAGGGTTTTGATTAGCTGAAGAGGAAAGAATGATTGTTTCTTATTTGAGGGAGTGACAGGTGATCAATATTTTTTTTCACACCCTAATTTGTCTACCCAATATTGATTCACTTATTCTACACATATTTGTTGAGTACCTACTATGTGCCAGGCTCCATACATACAAGGTAGAGAGGACACAGTGGTAAATAAGACATACATGGTTCTGCCTTCAGACAGTTACAAAGGAATGATGAGTGTGACATATAGCTTGTTACAGGAACATGTGCAAAGGACATCTAACCTTGGCTCTGGGATTCCCTAGGTCTCAACTGGCCTCTCTAGCCAGATTGCTTTCCTCCCATTTTCCTCCATGTGTCCTGCATGTTCCTGACTTCAGGTCTGGGATTATATTTTCACTGAGCCTACTTAGGGCCTATCAATTCTTTAAGGTCTGTCTTGTGTCTCAGATTCTGCCTGAAGAGATTTCTGGTGAAGATGGCATGTAAGTTAACACTTTTTCATCCACACCCTGTCCCAGGGCTCCAAACACATAACAGTGGGAGACAAAAATATGCTGAAAGAAACCCAAATACAAATGGCCATGCTCAAAAACGAAATAAAAATTTTTATTGACCAAACATGATACTATGAGCAAAGCTGAAGCCATTGGCTACTAGGTGTGGAAGTAGGCGCAGGCTGCAAAATGTTAATATCTGGTGTGGGAATAGGGACCAAATGTGTCCTATGAGAGGCAGGAAACAGAGCCAGTTTTACCGAGTGAATCCAGTGCTTCTGTGGACTTTGCCACCCACGAAAGGAAGGTGAAGAAAGGATTCATTGGACCCTTGCCTAGAGCAGTGGAGGCTATGAAGCTGAGTGTCTTGAAAGGTTGGAAATAATGGATCTTACTCTGAAGCAAGAACATGAGTCAAGCAGCCCCCCTGAGCTGGTAACAGAATCTTTTTCGATGTCAATGGGACAGGCACCTCTGGGGAAGCTGGGAAGGGAGGAAAGGAAGGGGAGGGGAGGGGAGGGGGGAAAGGAAGGGAGGAAGGGAGGAAGGGAGGGAGGAAGGGAGGAAGAGAGGGAAGAAAAAGAAATGTACACTGGGACCTGGAGGGCCAGGATAATGTAACCACAACATTGTCAGAGCCTGGGGGAATAAAGAGAGAGAAACAATAAAATCTCCTAACCACGATGAGCCTTTAAACCAAAATTCTAAAACACGTGGAGAAAACTGAGATTAAAGATATAAATAACGAGGAGATAAATTGACTTCCAATGAAATGGAATGGAAATAAGAGATTAATATGAAAATGTCTTTTAAAAGGTATGTTTAAGATTGTCAAAGAGATAAAGGGGAGAAGAGCATTCATAAAAAAACAAGAATAAGAAATGCTGAAACAAAACACCCAGATTAAAAAAAAAACAGGTGGATATAAAAACATAACTAATTGGAAACCCTGGGGAAAATAAATGCATTTGTTGAAATAAAAATCAGAATGAATGGGGTAAACCGTAGACTGGATGTATTTGAACAGATCATTAAAGAACTGGAAAATACTATTGAGGAACTCACCTAGAACACAGCATGGAATGATAAAGATGTCAAGACAAACCAAGAAACAGACTGTTAACTCTAGAGAACAAGCTGATGGTCACCAGAGGGGAAGGGGTGGGGGATGGGTGAAACAGGTGATGGGGATTGAGGAGGGCCCTTGTGACGAGCACTGGGTGGTGTATGGAAGTGTGGAATCACTATATTGACTATATTGTACACCTGAAACTAATGTTAACACTGTATTTTAACTCACCAGAATTTAAATAAAAGCTTTAAAAAAACCTCCTATGAGATGCCAGTTGGAAAACACAGAAAGTGGATGGAAAGACTCCAACTTGGCCCTCGTAGGAATTCCCAAAAAAGAGAATAGAGAGTGGCAGATAAGACGTATTTGTGGAGACTCTGGCTGGTAAACTTCTGGACTTTAAGACCAATAAAAGTGTACAATTAATGCTGAGCGGGATAGATTTCTTTGGAGCACCTTCTGTGACCTAGCTCCTTACTAACTCCCTGACTTATTTCTTATTGCGTTCTTCCTCCTCACTCTGCTTTAGCCATACTAGCCTCACTAATCCTCGAACAAAACAAACCCACTCCTACCTTAGAGCCTCTGCACATGCTCTTTCTCTATTTGAAATGCTTTGCCCCAAGATAACCTCTATGGGTCACTCTCATTCTAAGTTTCCCTTCAAATGTTACCGTGTCACAGAGACCTTCCCCGATAGAAGCATGTAAGTATTTGCTTAGGAAATGAATGACTGAATGGGTAGGTGGGTGAATACTATCCTTTCTCTATGGCCACCTTACCTACTCACATGCACGGGGTACTAAGTGCAGTGCTGGGTACGTGGATAAATGTCCAGCTTAGTTTTGATTTAAAAAAAAATCCATGTGAAGTTCTTGTCTATATCCTAAAAGCTGACATCACTGTGTGTGCATATGAATTTATATTTTGTGACAGATATGTTTGATCTGTTTCCCCTAAGTTTCATTTTTATAATAGGACAATTAAATCATGGAATTATAAAGCTTGAAGGAGGTTTAGAGTTCATTAGCTAAAACTTCCATGTTTTACATGTGGAAAAAATGGTGGCCAAGAGAGGTAAAATGGACTCACAGCCAAGCAGTTTACACAGAACTAGAAGTCAGCGTCTTGACTGAGTCCAGTGCCCTTTTTTACCACACTACATGTCTGCTTTATCCTCCTTGCTTTCTGAGAAATTGGGTCATAAATAATCTTATTCCCCCAACGAACATCTTCTTAACCTCTATGAACACATGTGTTGTTTCCAGGTAACAATAGATTACCCCAACCTGCTTTGGAGAAATTGGGGCTTCCAGGTGTCACTTCATTAAAAATGTAATTTTAACGTGTTTTTATTTCTACAGCTTCTTGTCATTAAGAGCCTATAATTAAAATAATTAGAAGAATCTTGCCTGTTAATCAGTCTACATTTCAATAAAGCATTTTAAAATTCACAGTCCAAAGCTGTTACCTTATTATTTAAGCATGAGTTCTATTATATAAATTGTCACCACAGGACAGCCAACCAGTTATTTATAGAAAAAAATCTGTTAGCTTTTCCTTGGTAAACCAATGTCACTCGATGCTGAAGTTATTGAAGAAATTATAGGGAGACGGAAGATGGGTGGGTTGGCATCCCCCCAGTGTAACTGGGCTCTGGAAGATTTCCAAAGCCTCTTTTGGATGCAGTGTACGTCAAGAGGGTTGAGAAGAAACACAGTTTTGCAGCAGCAGTGAGAATTCATGGTGCTAAATTTTGGGTGTCATGCATACATATATATACACACAGACATATGTATGTGGTGATAGTGATGAAAAGATTTTTTAAGCTGCTATAATTCAAGAAGGCTGCATTCCAATGGTACAACCAGGTTTGAGACACTAAAAAGAATGATAATTATAATCGCTATAACCGATTTCTCATTGTATGTATTCTGTTCTCTATTTACTGTAAGCCTGTCCCTTTAGTGTTCCAGAAGCCTTGTGCTAGAGCATTTCTGTAGGACTACTCTATTTGCATTGCCTACAGAGGTGAGCTTTGCATGACCTAGGAGGGTCTGGGCTGGAAGGCCGCTAGAGCTCACACACAGGGTTTGGAACTGATGCCATATATTTATTTCATGACCCTGCTAACCCCAATAAACACACACTCCCCTGAGGTCCTGTAAGCAATATAGCTTCTTTCCAGAAGCAAGATGATAATACAACTAATGAGAATTAAATTCCATGTCTTAAGAAATAAATAATATTTTTAACAACCAGCATGAGATAAACATCCCAGTTGGGATTTTAAAACATTTTTTAAAAATTATAAATCTTCCTCTAGCTGTGGACAAGGAGCTTTATGGCAGATTTGTGGAGTTGGAGGAGATGGAAAGGAAAACTGGAACATTTGACCTCTTTCTGTGGCTGATAGACTCTAAGATGTACCCCCCTACACCTCCTATTCTCCACATCCTCGTGTGACCCCCCTCCCCTTGAGCGTGGGCAGGACCTGTGACTTGCTTCTAAGCAACAGAATATGGCAAAGGTGGTGGAATGTCACTACTGTGATCACGTTATATAAGATCGTAACTTCCATCTCGCCAGCAGACTCTCTGTCAGTGGCTTTGATCAAGTACACTGCCACAGGAGATGTCCAGGTAGCAGGAAACTAAGGGCAGCCTGGGGCTGATAGAGGCCTTCAGGAATTGAGACCCACAGTCCAACAACCTGTGAGTAACTGAATGCTGCCAACATCTATGCGAGTTTGGACGTGGACCCTTCCCCAGTCAAGCCCCAGCTCAGACCCCAGCCCTGCCTGACCTCCTGATTACAATCTTGTTGGAAACTTTGAAGTGGATGATCCAACTAAGTCATGCCCAGATTCCCAACTCACAGATAAGGTGTGCGTTGTTTTCAACCACTAGTTTGTAGTAATTTATTATATAGCAATAGATAACTATTTTTTTAAAGATTTTATTTATTTATTGGGCAGAGTGAGACACAACAAGAGAGAGAACACCAGCAGAGGGAGTGGGAGAGGGAGAAGCAGGCTCCCTGCTAAGCGGGGAGCCCAATGCAGTGCTCCATCCCAGGACCCCAGGATCACAACCTGAGCCAAAGGCAGACGCTTAATGACTGAGCCACCCAGGCGCCCCAGTAGATAACTATTGCACACCTCAATGATAAAAGGGTTGGGGGCGGGTGTTTCACATTTTGAAAAAAGAAGAAGATGTAGAAAATTAAAAGGAGTCTTTTAAGAGGGCCCTGGGTTTGAGTCCCCACTATGCCATTTAGTGTCTGCGTGACCTAGAATTAGTCCCATGTCTTCTCCAAACCTCAGTTTCCATATCTCTACTATGAAGATAGTATTTTCTGCCTCATCCTGCTATTTGCAAGAGTAAATCAGATATAGTATTTAGTAGATACAGTAAACCAGATAGTCTATCTGGCCGATGAAATGTTTAATAAATGCTACTTACCGCCATAGACTTCCCCTGCTGGAACAATTCCAGCATGATATAGCTAGCGAGGTTGGTTTTATTAGCTTTTTTGCTCCCTCCAGTCGGGACTTTATGTTTCGGAGAGGCTGAGTGGCCTTCCATTTAGTCCTGAAAAGGTTTTATTCTCATGGGTATTATAAATGTTCTCTTCTCCGTATGTGACATGATTATCTAATTCCTTTTTGTCTGAAGCAAAACTAGGGAGATATGGGAATTATGGGGTATTAAGAATCCTTTTTCAAATAAGGAAACAGATGACATTCCCTCAGTGACATGAATATCTGACCTCAGCCCTGGTACACGAGGCAGCTCCGCGTGCAGGAGAGGCTTCGTTAGCTGGCTAAGAGCACTGAGCTGTCAGTCACAAATTTCCAGCAGCCTTTTGCTTTCTTCATCAGCCTTAACATATTAGAAATTGCGAAATTTTTATCCTCCGCTTAAATGGTGTGAGTAAACGCAATGGTAAAATACTTCAGTCTGCAATGCAAAGATTTCTTAGACTCTGCTCAGGCTACACCTATCCAACAAAGAGAAGCTGTAATTTTGTTTGAGCACCCTGCCTTGGTGACTCACAATCAGTGGAACTTTACACTTAAAAGTAGTCCATTTGGGAAACCCAGGGGAAAATAGACATCTGCTTTGTAACCATGTGATGGATATCTGGACTACGGGAGGGCTGGGTTGAACTTTTTCAAGGAGAACCCATCCTTTACCCTCCTGGAGAATTATACGAAGGTGCTCTTTTCCATACCCCCTGCCAACTTGTCTTTCCTTTCCTTACAACAGCAAAACAAAACAAAACAAAACAAAACAAAACAAAACAAAAATGTATCCCTGCTATCACTCTGTGTATAAATTGATTAGTTGAAAGATGGGTTCAAATCTTGGCTCTGTTGCTTAGTTTTGTGCTTTCTGGGAGGATCACTTCATCTCTCAAGGACTTGGTTTCCTCACATTTATACTAAAATAGAGAGAGTAACTAGAATCTGGAAGGATGGGTGTAAAGGTACAATGAGGTAAGATATGTGGAGAGGCCAACCTCAGTCCTTGTCTTCTGCATACACATACTGGGGTACGGAATCAGTTCCAGGAAAAACACCTTAATTCTTCTCTTTTTCTCTCTATGCTACATTTCCCTCCTGTCCGAGCAATAAGCTATCTAGTACAATGCTCAGAGATGTCCCTTCTGTTCCGAAGTATATTGTAATTACAAAGATCTGCTTACGATGCCCTGTTAATGGCGATAACAAACCCAACATTTCATTGAGCACTAACTATGGGCAAGTGCTTTGCATATATTCATTCATTCATTCAATCCTCACAGCAATTCCACGGAGAAACAGAAGCCCGGAGAGTTTATGTGACTTGTTAGGGCCATGCAGCTCGATGGAGTTAGGAATCAAGCACAGTTCTCTGAATTCAGAGTCCACACTACAGCTGCCAGGAAGCACCGCCGTGTATCTCCTGCAAATGCTTGTTTCTTGAGTACTCAGCCTCTAAAGCAGTGGAACCAAGGCAACATGGAGCAAAAACTTTTGCCAGTGGGTCATGAGATGCAAATGCAGTTGGTGGCACAGACTCGTTCGCGCCTGGGTTCCCAGACACAAGTGTGCTGACTTTGGGGGAAAGAGCCCGGGTATTGGTCCCTCCCTGGTGGGCACATACTTGCCGTAAACGTAATGTTGAACTCTTTGCTCTTGCCATATGCCTGGAACCTTCGAAGGTGGGTGGGCTCTTAGTAGAAAGTGATCGCTTTAACTCCCATTTATTATCAATATATCCTTATGAGAAATATATCATCCACTATAAAAGAAACCACTTAAATGGCAGTACTGCTAAGCGGCTGCACCTCCACCAGCTTCTGAAAAATTACATAAACCCTGTGAGCAGCGTGGTCCATCAGCAGCTTTAATATAGTTTGTATTTTCTTACTTTCCTTTAGAATCACTGTGATCCACGAGCCTTTCAAAGCCTAATCTATCCAAAGCATCAGTAATAAATCATAAATATTTATAGCATTTAATCATGAGGCAGCCAAAAACTAAAGAAGTGTTATATTATTCCGCAGTTCATTAAGCACCCAGCATGCTTATAATCTAAAGGTGAGGTCTGTGAATGGTGTCTTCTGCCCCCGGTCATCTTTCCCCTCTTCTGTAGGAAAAAAAATCCCGAATGCTCGAGTACGCTTACGTTGTAGCAGGTGTGGACCGAAGTCAATTAGACAACACCATCCCCGATGTCCTAGAAATGTATAATTTACCAGAACAACCAAACGTATCCTCCCTGCCATCCCATTACAGAGGGAGGAAGGGAATGGTGGGGTGGGGTAGGGGTGAAGGGAGGAAGACAATTCCCGAGCCCTCCTGTGAGCTAGGCAATAATAGTTGGAACATCACATTTACATAATTAATGACTCTATTTCACTTCAATTCCCATATTCCCTTTGTTAAATTATTCCCGAAAAAAATGCCAGATATGTTACTCAGTGTACAAGAAGAAGTAATAACAGGATCCATTCAACTGTGGAGTGGGGGCTCCCTTTGGAGATAAGAGTCTTATCACAGGCAGTGTTCAAGCAGAGGTGGGATGCCCTTCTGTCGGGGGGTTTGAAGAGGGGATTTCCTATCACAAAAGATGACCAGGATCACTTCACTAGCAGATAAAGATGCAAGCCTCCTTTTCCTTCTCTGCAAAAGAGGCTGGACCACTGCTTTCCCACACTTAGTTGAAGAGAGCGGGGACCTCGTGACCCCGTTCTGGCCAATGAGATGTTTACAGAAGGGGGGGTGGGGGGAGGCATCAGGCTCCTTGCTTAGCGGGGAATCTGCTTCTCCCTCTCCCACTGCCCTTCCCTCTCATTTGTGCTCCCTTTCATTGTCACTCAATTAAATAAATAAAATCTTAAAAAAAAAAAAAAGCTAAAACACAGTTACCATGTGCTTACATAAAAACCTGTACACATTATTCAGAGTAGCTCAAAGTGGAAACAACCCAAACGTCTATATAACCCTGTGTTATATCCATACAGTGGAATATCATTCGGTGAAAAAAATACAGTGGAATATCATTCAGTGACAAAAAAGAATGGAGTACTGATTCTTCCCTTCAGTGGATGAGCCTTGACAATATTATGCTAAGTGAAAGAAACCAGACACGAAAGGCCACATACTGTATGGTTCCATTTGTATGAAATGTCCAGAAGAGGCACAGAGAAAGAAAGGGGATGGTGGTTGCCAGGGTTAGGGGAAGGGGCGGGAGATACTGATCGGCTGCTGATGGGTACAGGTTTCTTTTGGATATGATGGAAAGGTTCTGGACTTAATGGTGATGATTGCACAGCCTTCTGAATATACTAAAAAACACTGATTTTTGCACTTTAAAGGGGTGAATTTTATGACATGTGAATTAAATCTCTTTCAAAAAAGAAAAAAGAGAGGAGCCTGGGTGGCTCAGTTGGTTAAGTGTCCGACTCTTGATTCAGCTCAGGTCATGATCTTGGGGTCGTGAGACTGAGCCCTGCATTGAGCTCCCTGCTCAGCAGGGAGTCTGCTGGAGATCCTCTCCTTCTCCCTCTGCTCCCCTCGCCTGCTCATGCACATGCACTGTCTCTCTTTAAAAAAAGAAAAAAATGAAGATAAAAGAGAGAGAGAGAGAGAGGCTCAGCTGGTCAAGCAGTAAGTCCTCTTGCCTGTTGTTCTTTCCTCCATTCCTTCTCATCCTGGAATGAAAATGGTAAGCCGGACCCGCAGAAGCCACTTTATGATAATGAAGACAAAGACCATTTGCTAAAGAGGTGGGACAGAAGGGGTCAAGGCCCAGTAAATGCCCTTCTTGCTTAAGTTTGTCAAGTTTGCTGCAACCGTTCCAAGTAATAGACCTCCCAAGTTTAAGATTTTATGAAAAGCCAATTACTATTAAAATGGAAAGGAATTGAAAGGTTATGAAAGGTGGTATGTAGAGAGATGTAGAAAAATAGTTCTTTGCAAGGTGTAATTTAAAGAGGATTTCCCATTTTATAGAGATGTTTTAGTACTCATACTGTAACAAGAGTTTCAGTTTATGATGCCACACTGTGACACAGAGTAATGAAACATGAAATATGTATTTAAAGCATTTTTAGGAAAATGCAATAAATATAAATAATTACCATTGTAACCGTTCCATGAAGACACGGTATGCAGTCAAAGATGACAAGTCTAGTTTTGGATTGTTTCCAAAGTGCCTGTGAAGAAACTCATCAAGGTAGGTCCTTGTTATATCGCTAGATAAGACTGAAGACATTGAAAAACTACAACTTGTTAAGCAATAAATAGCCATAATCCGAGTATAAGGGGAACTATTATGAGTGAAGACAGTATAAAATATGTTGACATTTAGAGTCTTTTCTGAGATATTAGCAAGTTCCAGTGCCATTTTAAACCAAACTTTCTGAAATCCATGCTCATAAATTCTCTATTTTCACACATTTTTACTGAATGGACAGGTATCTTAACATCCCCCTGTGACTGATTTTCCGCCCCATCCCAATGTTATAAAATTCTGGAGCTCTGAATTTTAAAATCGCGGACTAAATGAATGCCCTGTGTGTGGGTTTACTTATACCGGCTTTAACAAACAAAGCTTGATTCTTGTGCATGATTGTTCTCAGAAATAATTCATGTGAAAAGAAAGGTGGTCCCCAAATCTTTCACTCATCAGGCATTTTAAACTACCAAAGCTTTTGTTCAAAGACTGAAAAATCAAATTAATCACATATTTGCTTGAGTGAATAACAATTATACCATGAATTCAAACAATGCGGACGAATTGAGCAACATGAGTTCAAACAACACAGACAGGCCAAGACAGTTTTGTTTTTTTTTTCTTAATTAAAGTTTGGGGAAGAGATAGAAAGACTATGATAATCTGGTTAATATCCCCCAAATTTCTTCTTTATTTTGCTCCCAACGACCCCATCTTAGTGTTTGTCTTTATGGACGTATAGATGGCTCACAATCTGGAAAATCGCACTGTTCTTCACGGGTCATGTCTTGAGCAATACGTTTTTTAGCTGTGCTCATTTGGTTTCGAATTCAATAGGTATGTCATCTCCAGCTGCACAAAGAGCAGACAAGCCTGTGTGTGAAACCTCACTGAAAAGTCGCAGAGATTACAGGAATTTAAGGAAGTATTATGGTGATGGTGTTACAAGTGGCATTTTATATCTAATTGTTCCGTCAATCTTCCATTCTGTCTCTCCCGGTGGGTGTATCAGTTCCCAAACCACTCTCTTCTGCAAGTTCTTTGGATAAATGCTCAGTGAAAAGGCCACATTTGATACAAAACTGTGAAACTGTGGACAATAATTTTTCAGGGACTAAAAATAATTTTTTTAAAAAACCCACGATTTCTACACTCACCACTTCTTTCTATTGCATTGATGTCAGCTCATTACATTAAACCGTAGCTGATTGTTGAAAGGCTGTGTGCACGGTTAGCTGACAGAGGTCCTCGAAGAGTGGATGAGGAGATTATCAACTCAGGCGCCAACTGTTTTCGTTAAGCTCTAGCTGGCTTTCTGGAGCAGGTACAAAGAAAGAGAGAAACACTGTGTCACAGACAGAAGAGCGCGGGGGTGCGGGGCGAGGAAAGGTGGCTTCACCATGTGTGCAGACATCCAAGAGCGCGCTTCCTAAGTATAGGTAGAAGTCATATGGAATTCCTCCAAGGCTGGAGATATTTTTTAGGGAGGAAAAGAGAAAATGAATATGTTTAGCTCGAAAGGAGCCTTTGCTGATGAAAATAATCACAATAATTAGTCATTGCATCAAAAATATATTGTGGAGAGTTGCTCAGCTGGAACAATGAGCATTCTCCACCCCACTGACCTTTTAAGAAGCTTCATCTTGTAGTTAAATTTCACGTTCATCCCCCACACCGTAACCTCGACTCCTTTCAAGGGATCAGTGGTGACGCATGTTTCTGTGCTAAGATAGGCTTATAAATACACACAGATGTGCTAACAGGAAAGTCATTAGAGTCACGTCCAAATGCCGCAGCTACCTTAAAATAGCAGTGCATTTCTATTACATACTCTTTAATGAGTCCGATGTGTTTTTCCTTTATTTATTTATTTTTGCGTGATTTGTTTTTCGCTTTTCTAAGAAGCGCTGGGGCTGTAAAGAAGGCTTCTCGAGGAACTCGGTATATGTTCCACGTTTACGCCTGGAAAGCCAGTGGTTTCCATTTGGTGGTAGGAGTCAGGATCTGATCCCTGAAGGACTTGGGGACAGAAGCCTGTCCCTTCCCCTTTGTGTCCTCCAGGGCTCGCACAGCCCACTCCTCAAGTCAACCTGAGTGATCTTAAGAGGAAACAGAAGAGCAATTGCTCTTACTGAGGACTTCACGTCCCTCAGACAGAAAGGTCGTGAGAGTGATATTAATAAAATCCGAGGTGATAACGGCTACTTTAATGACAAGTCAGATTTTAATATTTTAAAGAATTACCCTAATATTAAGACTACGAAGATGTAGAGCCACATTAAGGGAACAGAACTGTTCTGAACGTCTGAAAGGAATGAATCGTTAGAAGAAGAAAAAAATAGCCTTGGGCCAATCTATGCGACTTCCATATTGTTTTTTTCATTAGTGCGGGAATGTGACTATTTGCATGCTTGTCATTAAAAAAAAAAAGGTTTTTTTCCTTCCCCCTTGTGAAATACTACAGAATTAGTCAACTCTATATCTATGACAGAGCTATTAGCGAACATCTAAAGCTTTCAGTGGTACAATTTGGAAAGTGATTTCCTGATATGCTAACTTCAAAGGAACTTTGAAATCTCAGAGTGTAAGATCCGGCCCAGTGTCAGTCTACCAAAGCACCATTTAGTGGCCTGTTCGGGCTGCATTTTGATAGGCCTTTAATAAGCAGCCAAGCACTGAGGGCAGCATTCTGAGAAGCACTTTCCTCTACGCCATCCCCTGATCTTTCTTTCTATGAAGGTGTCCTGCTGTGTAACGCCCGAAGTCCAGGCAACCTCTTCCTTCCATCTACATCTGCAAGCATGTCTTGGGTTTAGTGCACTTTCCTGCTGCCTTCAGATAGATCCAGACCTTCCCTTCAGGCCAAGGACTCCAGCCGCAAACCACACTGGGTAGAAGTGATGATGTGACCGCCTTTCTTCCCTAGCTTTTATTATTATTATTATTATTATTATTATTATTATTTTTAACCTCTCAGTAGAAGGAGGAATGGCAGGAGAGGCAGCAAAACCAAACAGCTGCTACAGATCCCACTTTCCATAGGTAGGCTGCGGGGATGGCGTGAATGATTAGGCCAGCTTCAAAGAGAGCACCCCCCTTATCACCTCGCGCAAGAGCCATGAGTGATGGCCCAGGTGTGGTATCTCCATGGCCATGTCCATCTGGGCCACATACTCTTTGAAGGTATGTGTGTGTGAACGAGGCTGCAGGTGTTTGCTTCTGGGGGGATTGGTGTGTGTGAGAGAGAAAGGTTCTGTCTTGCCTATCCTGCACGAAAGAGCATTTTTCTAACAGTTGAGCTCTCATACATATGCAAAACCTCCTAACTGGAAAATATCATCCATTAAATTGTTCAAGGTCCTTTATTCAAAAACCTCTGTGACAAATTATTTTCAGAGCTCGGTGTCAGAAAAGGTTTGTCTCTCCTGAATAATTGGCCTGTTTGCTTCCACCAGAAAAAAGAGGTTACATAACTCATCATATTTTCCTCTTTGCCTTGGTTACTAGGAAACTAAATTTTGGATGCAAACACTGTAGCTTTCTTCTTCCATGTTTTTGCTAAAATATAATTTTCACCTCTTTCCCCCCCCCACCTTTACTCCTCCTAAATCTGATCGACCCAAATGCTATTCAAAACCAAACTTGGCAGAGTTTATAGAAAATAAACTGAGATAACAGTAACCACTTACATGAAATGTTCTAGAATATTCGATCTATGTAGTTTGCAGTACAGACTTCTTACTTTTTCAAATTCCTACCCTGTGCCCTCCCCACCTCCTACTCCAGACCCCTTAAAAAAAAAAACTGGAACAAATCAGAAAGGAAAGTGATACCTTCCTTGGGTCACAGGATTCAGAAGAGTTCCTTTGAAGGAAAATCTGAGAGAAACATTTGATGGTAAAGGAGTGTTTGCTTTTCTGCCTTCTTTTTTTGCAATTGAATTTGCCAGATAGAAAGCACATCTGCCTCATTAAAACTCGTATTAACCAAGTTACAGCTGATTTTTCAGCATTTAAAGTTGAACCCCACTTCTCAAAATTGGCCATTTGTGGGCTGTCGTAAGTATCATGTCCATAGATCCTTGATTATCAGGGACTTTCTAGATTTCAAATATTCTGATTCTTTCCCATGAAAAAAAGTCCCAGAAATTCCAGTAAATTTGGTGTTCACAAATGCATCTCACAAAATGTCTGTTGTAGTTGGTCACAGGACAAAAATCCCAGGTCAAATTATAGCTCCTGATTTGGAGCTTAGAGAATGTGGCCACCAGAACCCCTAATTTTAAAAGAATTGGTTATTGCAATCTGCTGTAAGAGAAGGGCTCCGACCTGTTGCAGAGCCTCCTACCTGAGTAATGAACTCTTGGCATTCATAATTACTGACGCCTAGTATTTTCTTACCAAGACCATTACTGATAATGACCACGCTCTTCCCCAGACATAGAATTGTTCCAAGTAAGTCTGGGATCCCATATAAGACACGGTGTTTTATGACAACGATCCTCTCTGAGCCGTCCACTCATAATTAGTCCATTCACAATTATGATGTTAAAATAATTTGTTCTAGTAATATACCTAGATATATTACTATTTCCATTTTATAGATGGAAGAAACAGACTGCTCGGAGATGGCCAGTGGCTTGTCCCAGGTTGCCCGGTGAAGTTTTACAACTCCTTCCCCAGTGCTCTGCCTCCCCTATGTACAGAGTAGTATAAGGTGGCATTGGTATTATCACTCGCTATGTAGCCTGTAAAGGTTAGCCAGATTAATCTGCCTCAGGCCCTCCACAAGCACTGAGTAAGCATGGGTGTGTATACATAAATGAAGGGTCACGTACCAAATAGCTATTAGGCTAGATATGTTTGAAGAAGGTGCTCTAGGAAGAATTTATAAAGCTAAGTTCCAGAAGTAAGGCCTTTTATATAACGATCTTATTAACATTCTACAAAACTGTTTAAAATCGATGAGGTCACTCTAGCCTATCCCTGAACATACAGAGGAAACTCGTAATTTTGCAGGGATTACTACTGGCCAAAAGGAGGGCCCAGGCAATCGCTGAGGCATTGCTGAACTTGCTTTAGGGTTTTCATATGATCGTTAATATATTTACGCAAAGAGCACAAAACAGCAGCTTTGGGAATTTTTGTTGTTTGAATTATCTGAAGAATTACCTCTAAGTTAATTGTTTTGTATGTCTATCAGATGGAGAACTGAAGATGATTTAAGGAATTTTAAGGAAAAAATATCTATTCCTCAAGGGCACCTGGGTGGCTCAGTCAGTTAAGCGCCTGCCTTTGGCTCAGGTCATGATCTCAGGGTCCTGGGATCGAGCCCCACATGAGGCTCTCCTCTCACCAGGAAGTCTCCTCCCTCTCCCTCTGCCCCTTCCCCCGCTTGTGCTCTTTTTTTCTCTCTCTCAAATAACTAAAATCTTGAAAACAAAATGTCTATTCCTCAAACTGGTCCTAATGATAGCATTACAAAAATTTGTTTAAGCATAGCTGACACACAACATTGCATTAGTTTCAGGTGTGGAACATGGTGATTCAACTTGTCTATGTGTTCTGCTATGCTCACCGCAAGTATAGTTACCATCTGTCACCATACGATGCTATTGCAATATCATCGAATATATTCCTTATGCTGTGCCTTTTATCCCCATGATTTATTCATTCCATAACTGGAGGCCTGTATCTCCCACTCCTTTTCACCCATTTTGCCCATCCCCCCATCCAGCTTCAGAGAAGTCCATCTGATGTTTTTGTTGGTGGAGGCAAAGGGAAGAGGAAAGCCAGCTTTCTAGAAAGCCAGGAGCATTGGCTTTGACTCACCATAAGCACCAATAAGTATCAATATGGCTCATTCCATGCCCCCTGTTCTCTCATCCTTTTCAGGATCTGGAACCTATTGTTAAGGAAGAAACCTTCCCCTTTCTTCAAAAGGTTGCTTTGAAGAATTGCTGTTTTTGTTCAGCCCTGTTGTTCTTCCAATGCCCTATTCCTTGTGTGAGAATATGAAAGATTGTTTGCATTTCAAATTCCAGAGGTTTGCATGGTAGAGATGAAACTCTGGCTGGGGTGTTTTTCTTTGTTTGTTTTGTTTTTTGGATAATTAAGATTGGTTTGTATCTTGTACAAACATTCTTCTCATTCATTAAAAGTAATGTAATCGACTATTCAGGCATGGAATTCCTTCAGTTCTCCAAACGCATGACCTGTTTACTTCTCCACAAACTGGAGAACTGGATCAGCCTCTCTTGGCTGGTGAGTTACTGGTTTCCATTACTCTTGGCCTAGGTGTATTATCAGGAGCAAGGTTCCAGCTTCAAACATTTGGTCCTTAATCCCACATATCATTTCTTAAAATTATCAAGATGACTTTATTAAGCAACTACTGAGCTACCTCATGGATATTGTCAATGGCATAGACTTTTTCTCGAGAGGGGAAATTAGTTTTATCCTTGGGAGTTTGGAACAATTTTTTATTCTTTCACAAAGTTAGGGTGGGTTTTCTTGGTTTTTGATCATTTTTGTGTTTGTGTTTGTTTTTGTTTTAAGTGGGCTCCACACAGGGCTTGAATTCATGACCCTGAGATCAAGACCTGAGCTGAGATCAAGAGTCAGGTGCTTAACTGACTGAGCCATCCAGCCGCCCCAAAGTTAGGACAGTTTCATACTTAACCTCCCAGATAAGAGTATATTTTAAGGAAACTGCTGAATGTTTATACTCAGATAATAGCAAGAAAGATCTGAGAAGTAGAAAACAAGCTTCATAGCCATGTACCCGTGAGGAGTTTATTAACTAGATGGGACAAAGACAACATAAAAGTGTTAAGTGAACAATCACATATAGGATGATAGAAACTCTGGAAGGGAGGAAGCACATGTGGAGTCCTCTAGACCAGCGGTCAGCAAACTTTTCCTGTAAAGAGTTAGACAGTAGATATTTTAGGTTTTGCAGGCCATATGGTTTTTGTTGCCACTATCCAACGCTGCTGTTTTAGTACAAAAGCAGCCATTGACAATAACGAGTGTGATTGTGTTCCAATGAAACTTTATTTATAAAAACAAGCACTGGGCCAGATTTGGCCAGATTTGCTGACCCCTGCTTTAGACTAAACTCCTAATGCAGAAACCACTTTTGTAGCACCCAGAGCACTCTATATTGCGTCGTTAAAAGACCTGGAGGTTATCCTTATATCAAGCTACACTGTATCCCCCTGAAACCCCCACCCACTGTTACCACCACTATCTCTGACCTGGACCACACAGTAGCCTCCTGATTGGTTTCTGGGGTTCTGCACTTGCCCTTCCTACAATCTAGTCTCTCCCCAGCAGCCCCTGGATTAATCCTCATAAAACATAAGTCAAATTATGTCATCCTCTAGCTCAAGGAGCTCTGATGGTTTCCCATAGCATTTAGAACAAGTCACAATGGCCTTGGCCTCTAGGACTCTAAATACCTGGTTCATGATTGTGTCTCCAACCTCATTTCCTACTACTCATTGATCTCTGATGACAGGAGCCTCTCAATATTTTTCAAATACGCTATCCACATTCCCAGCTCAGGGCCTTTGCACTTGTTTTTATTTCTGCCTGGAATTTCTCACAGACATCTGCAGGTCTTTCTTCCTCCCTTCATTCAGGTCTCTGTTCAAATGTCCCCATGTCAGAGAGGGCTTCTCCCATGCACGCTCCATGCTTTCTTTTCTTTTCTTTTCTTTTCTTTTCTTTGTAACTCAGTGCTATTTTATTTCAGAGCACCCAGCACTAACATGATATTATAAATATGTGTGTGGAGCTCTTTTTATCATGTGCTTCCCCACTGCATGTCGGTTTTACATTAGTCGGAATTAACGAGCCTTGTTCACCGTGCTGTCTCCAGTGCTTAGAGCAGTGACTGGTATATATTAAGTTCTCACTAAATATTTGTTGACTACATGATGAATGTAGTTTTGCCCTCTGCAGTTTCCAAAAATACATGTGACCCACATATAGTCACTCTTCCATAGGACAACCCTTCTACACGTGAAGGCCAGCTCTCCACTTCCCCCAAATCTTCTCGTGCCCAGGGTTATGTAGCTTTCCCATCTGTGACATCTTGCATTATTCCCTTAGGCCCAATGACTGACCATGTTCCTTAAGGTTTGACCTTGGCCCTTGCCTGCACTTGCCCATCAGATTACAGACAACTGCCCCTGTTCACCCTGGGTACGTACTTTCCCAGGTCTGGTTTGATTCAGGGGAAGTTCATTCCCTGGGGTTTGCCCAGGCACTTGTGAAAGGGAATCAAGCACCTAGTGTGTGGACATCTGTCATTCCTTTTGGTGACTCATCGTCTGTGTTTGAGGAATCCCCCACTGCAATTTCCATGGGCTCGCTTTCCTAGGCACCCTTACCTGACGGTGAGATGTTGTCATGCGATCTAGGCTTCGCCAATCAGATACTCTCGTGCCAAACTTACAGCAAAAACCAGTGAGGCTAAGAAGAAGTGACTGCCCAAGATCCATTCTGGTGACACTGTGACAAAGGCAGCCACGACAACCCATTTCAAAGGCAGGGATTCCGGTGCCCCTGGCACTTACCTTCTAACTTACTGGATCCTTTGCTTGTGTGTCATGTTCATTATTTATTGTGCTCTGCAGATCTCTGTGTTGTTCATTTATGTGTCCCAAGCATCTAGAGCAGGGCCAGGCAAATAGTAGGAACTCAACAAATATTGATGAGTCAGTGCATTGAAATGACACTCCTTAATCTATCAGATTGACAGAAACTACGCCTGATAACTCAAGGTTTATCAGTGAAAGTATGGGAAATAAACATTTGCATATTGTTGGGGAGATTTTAAACTGTCTCAAACATCTTTTAGGTCTAAAATTTTACACAGTTCCACATCTAGGAATTTATTCTATTAAAGTTTATCAAGATCTTAATTCAAAGATGTTCATTGCAGAGTTATTTGCAATAGCAGAATATTGAAAAGAACCTAAATGTCAATCAACAGGATACTGGTTAAAGAAATTATCATATATTCACGAAGTAGAGCTATGTGCATTGACATGGAAAGGTTTTTAAGCTCCAGAATAGTCTGATATAAATAGTACCTACTACTAGTTTGCAAAGACTTTAATTTTTTAAAAAATTCAGAAGGGTATAGATAAGAAAGCTTTTATAGTGGTTGCTCTGGGGAAGCAGGGAGGTTTGGGATTGGCAGAGAGAGGGAGATTTTTGCTTTCTTATTTCACGCCTTTCTACGCAATTTGGCTTTTTCTTTGTATGCATGTATTATTCATATTTTTAAGAACAAAGCAAATTAAGTGAGATGTCATTTTTCCTAATCGAGTTAGTAAAGTGTTTTGGTACTGTTTATTTTTCATAATGACAATACTCTATGCAGGAAAAGATGTGAAATGAATTCCCCTACATCACTAGTGGCATTGTGAATTGCTACAAACCTTTTGGAAAGTGTTTGATAATATGTAGCAAAAGCCATAAGTAGTCATATCTTTTAATGCTGTAAAATTTCATAGAAATCTAACTGAAGGCAATCTGTCTCACAAGTGCAAAGTGCTTTGTATATAAAGGTATCAATCAAATTACTATTTTCAATATTCTCAAATTAGAAATAACTTCAATATCCGATAATACATTTAAAGAACATCCGCAGAAAGTTAACATCTAATTATTTAAAGTGATAGCTACAGATTTTGTTACAAGATAAACATGTTTAAGGTGTCACATGAAGAGAAAATAACATTTTAAAAAAGAGAAAAAATGTATATCGACTGTTAGGTATAAAGTATAGAATGATTACAATCACATTAAAAAATATTCCTAGGAAAAAAATACTAACAACAAAATGTTACTAGTTGGGGGGGAGAACTTTTTCCTCCCTTGCTTTTCTATTTTTTCTAGGTTTTCTGTAACAAACATTTCTTAGAAGGGAAAAAAATAACTTCTATAAAGAAGGAAATGATGCAGCTTTGTTATTTGTAGTTAACCTATGCTGATGTTGAATTGATCTACCAGTTTAATTTCTAAATTAAATGCTCATTGGCCATTTCTAAAAATTGACTATAACATTTTGTCGAGGACCAATCTGTTGATTTTTATCATCCAAAGATACTAATTGCTTATTACCAAGTGCTGCTAGTTTTGTTTTCTAAATATTTATTGACATCAACCCTCCTTTTCTTACCTCCTGCCCCCACTGTTGGCCCTGGCCAAAGCTTTTATCCTGACCACTCTCTCAGCTTCATTCTTATTTCCTCCCATCCATTTATCCTGCACTCTGCCTTTGAGAGTAATCTTCTTACAACACTGACCTACCACACGATTCATTTGCATAAGCCTCTCTGTGGCTTTCACTGCTCAAGAGCCATAAGAGTTCATGTTCCTTGGCGAGCTTGCAAGTTCCTCCTAACCTGATCCTGTATACATGTCCCCATCCCACTTCCAGCTCTAAGAGTGCATAAGTTGTCATAGTTCTCTGAGGTCACACTGCCCCTTCACATCTGCTAATACCCACCTTCTTCAAGTGTCAGTTTTCTGACATCAGCTCCTCCAAGGAGACTTCTCTGACCCACCAGGCTGTGTAGACCCCCTCCGGATATACACACGGTGCAATTGCTTCCCCAAAGTAAACAGATCGATATCACTTGTATGTTTCTAAAGGGCTTTCATAGGTAATAACACCTGTAACCCTCATAATAACCCCATGAAGTAGGCAAGAAATACATAATCCCCATTGTATGGCCAAGAAATGCAAGATTCAAAGAAAATATACTTGGCTGCCGTGACACAGTGCATAGGGTGGAGTCAAGACCAGTACCTAGGTGTTCAGACCCCTAATACAGTGCTCTCTTTTCTTTCAACCTTGCTTCCTGAGCTGCTAAGATTAAAGAGGTGTACGTGGAGAGGCCGAGGAGTTAGCAAGGAGAAGGAGGGTCTAGCTGATGGAGAATCTTGAGGAGTAGTCTAGGGAGTTCTTTTGGCTAAACCACCATTTACTGAGCACCCACTCCATTCCAGATTTGGTGCTAGGCATTTCAGGCCAATTGCCTTGCATAGTGGTTGAGAGCCAGACTTCAGAGCTCAATGCCTGGTTTGAATCCCGGCCCTGCTATATCGGCCAATTTTCAAAACATTCACATTTTATATATGAAAAAACTGAGTCCATATAGGTTAAGTTGCCCAAGACCACATAGCTAGTAAATGGTAGAGATAGTTAAGTCCAAGCCTGCCTGATGCTCTTTCTGCTACATAGAACACCCGAGCGGCTAAGAAAAGAGCTTGGGCTTTGGGGTCATAAAGCCATGAGTCCACACTTTCTGGTGATGCTATCTCGAGTGAGTTGCTTGATCTTCTCAGTAGCAGTTTCTGAAGCTTAAAGTGGTTGGTAAAACCTACCTGCTAACACCATTGTGCTTGTGGAACAGCATGGTACCCACGTGTGTAACGTGACCACATATGTTGATTCTTTTTATTATTGCCACCTCATTGCTGAGGGACATAATGGTAGGGTGTTTGCTTCTTCTTGGCAGCTGTTTAGAAGGACTAAGGTAAAGGAGGCAAGGGGCTCTTGCAACAACCTGGATGTGAGGTAGAGAGAACTTGGTGGAGGATGCTGGCTTTGGCAGGAGTATAGGGGAGGAAAGAAAACACTGAGCTCGCAGGTGCAAGAGTGAGAATTGTGAGTGTGGCTGGCTAGAATCTTTAGAGTCCTACGAATTCCAAAGTCTACCATTCTATTTTATCCTATTCGATTCTATAAATGGTATGTGTTTTTAGAGAAATACATGTTCCATCAAACATTTTCACATTGTATTTTTAAATGCTGTCAATAAATCTCAGTAATGACAATGATTTCGACTAACTTTTTTTTTTTAAAGCAGAGCTTTTTTT
>NC_048219.1:79836617-79932252 GCF_002007445.2 Ailuropoda melanoleuca
GGGAGTGGGAGAGGAAGAAGCAGGCTCATAGCGGAGGAGCCTGATGTGGGGCTCGATCCCATAACGCCGGGATCACGCCCTGAGCCGAAGGCAGACGCTTAACTGCTGTGCCACCCAGGCGCCCTGATTTCTACTAACTTTATTTCAAGATCCAGGTCTTGAACTTTTAATCCATATTATTAATGAGATTAATATGAATTAGATATTTTTTTGAAAGTAGGCTCCATGCCCACTGCAGGGCTTGAACTCACAACCCTGAGATCAAGACCTGAGGTCAAGAGTCAAATGCCCTACTGACTGAGCTACCCAGGTACCCTAATTATGGATATTTTTTAACCTGATTGAAGAAGGGGAGATCTCTGCTAATTCAGTTAAGATTTAAAAGCCCATCAAATACCATTTTGACAATCTTCAACCAGAAATCCACATCTGTCGGGCGTCTGGGTGGCACAGCGGTTAAANATCTGTCGGGCGTCTGGGTGGCACAGCTGTTAAACGTCTGCCTTCGGCTCAGGGCGTGATCCTGGCGTTATGGGATCGAGCCCCACATCAGGCTCCTCCGCTATGAGCCTGCTTCTTCCTCTCCCACTCCCCCTGCTTGTATTCCTCTCTCGCTGGCTGTCTCTATCTCTGTCAAATAAATAATCTTAAAAAAAAAAAAAGAAATCCACATCTGTCAAATGGAATCATGGTGTAAAAAAACTTGGCCAGATGTATTCTTAGTCTACAATGTCCAAGCAGGGAAAAATAATGCCCAGTAGTTATTAAGAATTGATGGCTAAAAGCATGATGTCTCAAGCATATGCTGGACTCACACCCTTTCTCCCTTGAAGGTCAGGAATCATTTCATGGAAGTTGATATCAGGTTGCAATTTAGAAAAAAACAAAATTATGGAATACATGTTATTTTCACTGAAGCAGATCAAAAGAATTGTTCAATCAGGTTGGTTTCTTCCCCTAACATATAAACTCTCAAAATGAATCAGCTAATAAGGTCTGTTCAGGAAGACTAGATAAGCAATACATTATCTGGCACATTTATTATGAAAGGTGATCGTTACCTAGACCAGCAGGGAAGAAAACATGTTGTGTAGGGATTGGCACCGAAAATGTGTTGTAACCAGACTTACAAAACCCTGTTATTAAGGGGTATCTTGTGAGAGACTGAACATACAGAAGGACAATGGCCAGACCATATGTAAAAATAGAGCTCTGACCCACAGCCTGCAGCACTGCCCAGAAGACCAGCTTATCTACAGTAAACCACCCAGGAGTCCAGCCCACTGTAAGTCAGACCTGCAGAATGCCAGATAGCTATCTTTAGTAACCATCCGGGAAGCTAAATAATAACTTCTATAACAACTGGCCCAAAATGGCCAGGACATGATTAATGACCGACAGCCTCCCTAAATTTTCTTTCTGCTTCTAACTTAGGACTCTAAGAAGAGAAAGCCAAATAAGTTCCCCAAACCAGTAGGTGCCCCCTTTCTAGTTAGCCTGTCTACAGCTTCCCTAAGCCAATAGCCTCCAGTCAGGGCACACCTGAAGCCTTCTTTTTTCCACTATAGATCTTTCCCACCCCACCGCCTGCCTTTGCATTTCTGCCAAAATGTAAGTGACAGTGGCTGACTTCCTTGCTATATAGCAAGCTCAGAATAACAGCTTTTGCTTTTTTTTTTTTAATTTGGTTAGTCTTCATTTATTTTTATACTTGCGAACATAGAAATAATGGTATAAAACTCTTAGTTTTAATGGTGCTAAAAAACAAAATTCAATGGAATACATTTTAAAGATCCTCTTGGCTTTATTCAACAGTTCATGAGTTGAGCAGCATTCCACCTAGCTGATAGAAAGGAGGTCCACAGCGCTGTACAAAATGGAAGAGTCTTGAAGGCAGAAGGAGGTGGGACTAGGAAGTTATTCTAGCAAAGAGCTGATTGTTTCAGGCAAGGTTGCTTTGGGGGATGGCAGGGGTCTATCAGGTGGATTACCTCACTGGTGCTGGCCAGGTCATTCCAGACTGACTGGTTAGGATTACGTTCCTGGGAGAGGCTGGAACTGCATTTAGATTAGGTGGTAAGTCTCAGTTTGGTGACATGGGCTTAGCACAAGCGACTCTATTTGGGGCCAGTCATTTTTTTTTTTAAACAATAGTATCAACATAAGATGCTTTAATTTTGACATCGCAGCAACTGTGAATTATACAAAGTTACAGACTACTAGCACAGAGCAGAGGAGGTATGAGGAGGATATAAACAAGGAATGTAGAATTTGGATAAAAAGTAGCCACACCAGGTGCCTGGGTGGCTCAGTCGGTTAAGCGTCTGCCGTTGGCTCAGGTCATGATCTCAGGGTCCTGGGATCGAGTCCCATGTAGGGCTCTCTGTTCAGTGGGGGAGTCGGCTTATCCCTCTCCTTCTGCCCCTCCCCCCACTCATGCTCACACAAGTGTGCTCTCTCTCCTAAATAAATAAATTAATTAATTTTAAAAAAATGTAGCCACACAGAAAGAGGCATCAGATATACATTTTCTTTTTCTAAATACATTTCCTTTCCCTTCTGAACAAGCTTCATATGCAACATTGTTAGTCGTGAACAGGCCCAGTACCGCCGTTTCCATTGTTCACTTCTCCATCAACTTCTTTTAGTTCGTTCCTGGTGTTGCCTTCTTTTCTTCAGCCAGCTTGATATGAGCCTTTTGCTTTGAGCAAAATGAGCATCTTTTCCACCATATCCTTTACTAAGCCGAGGGGCAGCTAGATCAATGAAAATGTGAGGCCAGGCTCCTAGTTCAAAAATTATAAAGACTGTCTAAACAGTGGGGGAGCCTGGGTGGCTCAGTTGGTTAAGAGCCCAACTCTTGGTTTGGACTCAGGTCATGATCTCAAGGTCCTGAAATCGAGCCCCATGCTCAGCCCACAGTCTGCTTGTCCCTCTCCCTCTGCTCCTCTTCTCTCTCTCTCTCTCTCTCTCAACCTCATAAATAAATAAAAATAAATCATTAAAAAATTATAAAACGAATTTCTAAACTGATAGCTGAGCAGTAAAGCAAATGTGAGGCCCTTTGGAATGTAGGACCGCAGGGAAGGAAGACTGTCTCCACGCTCTCTCTGGTCTGCATTTATTGCACTTTGCCAATTCTGAGACCCAAGATCCTAAAGCCTAAGTGCTTGGGGCCAGCAAGTGGATTTTCTTGGAGGCCGAAAGGCCAGAACAAGGCCAGGCTAATGTGTTCTTTTTCAGGAAAAGCAGAAATCTGTTAATGACAGATAAAAATTAGATAGTCGAAGTTTGTAAACTGGGTTAAATTCATCCTTAGATTGCATGCTATTTGCTGAAAATAATAAAAGCACACATTGAATAGCAAGTGGCCACATTCCTTTTTTATGTGCAGTGTGGGGCAGCTGTTCTACTGCACAACAGAGAAGGGAGAGTGGGAAAGCAGTGCAGACAGGCGAGTCTTGTTCTCTTTTTACTATAGGTTTTTTTGTGTTTTTTTGTATTTTTTTTTAATTAGAAACAATGAGCCTGTGGTGTCCCATGGTTTCAGCAGACCCGTCTTCAGGTGATGTCAGTAAATATTATCAGACAAAAAAAATTTTTTTTATTATTCACCCTCTTCTGGAAAATTTATTGCCATAAAGTTTAGGGTGGAGAATTCCATGGAAGCTTTGGAAGTTTTTCAGAACAATAGTTAACTAGGACTACATTCTATAAAACGAAACTAAAACCCAAGCACCCTTGAACTCCAGCCTGACTTTTCCATCGTTAGAAACGGGATTCCTGGCTTTTGTGAGCTAAGAGAGTTAGGGCATGTTTGTACGTCTTTTACCTTTGTTTAGGAGGTCAGGCTACTAGAGGCTGAAGCCACTCGCCACGTCTGGCTATGCCTGGTCACGTGTGCACATGCTCACATAGGACCAACTTCAAGTCCCTCGGTAAGACATGTAAAGGAACTCGTATAGGGGAAAGAGCTCACAGACTCAGGTTGGAATACTGCTGCTGTCACTGACTAGCCTCATGACCATGAAAAAACATCACATCATCTCTCTGAGGCTGTTTTCTCCTCTATAAAGCTGGGAAGTAATGGAGTGGTTGGAAGGATCCAGTAAGATACATGCAGGGCCTGGCACAGAAAGGGGGTGGCAATAAGACTCAGTTGCCCTCCCTGTGCCTCTCCTACCTCCAGATCTGTTCCAGTCTAATTTTCCGCGACACAGCCCTCTACTGGAGCCGGCCTATTACTCACCTCCCCCTGAACATTGTTACATAATCCTGCCTTTTCTTAAATGTTTTCCTCAGTCTAGAGGGCCTTCCCTGGTAATCCTCGTCTCGCTAAATCCGACTCATCCTGGAAAATTCAGCCCAAGCCTCACTGCTTCTCGGCCGCCTTCCCAAGACATTCTGCGTGCGTTCCCAAAGCACTGTCCTCTGCGTCGTGGGGTCAGGACTCCCCCCTGCTCCAAGGCTTGCCTGTGCTGTCTTACCTTCCCGAAGGTGCTGTAAGCTGCTTGAGGGCAAGGTTAGGCCCTTAGTTTCCTTTGAATCTCCCACAGAGATGATTCCCATGTGACCCCTGTGACAAGTGCTCAGTAATTACATGCTGAGCGCATGAATGAGCGCTGTGTCATATTGCGTTTGGTTAAATTATACATATATGCCTGGGGCTTGAATTGTGAGAAAATGACATGGCTATTCCTCCTTCTTCTGATGTAGATTGCTTTTAAAAATATTATCTGTCTAACTTTTCTTTTTTTTACATATGGTATCTCTTCTCCAATATTTCAATATACCACTTAAAATCTGACCTGAAAAAAATATTGAAGTGTGTGTTTTAAATGGAAGAAAAACGCACCAGCTATGACTAATGTCTTCAATTTATAGTATGTCCAATTTGGAGAAGACCATGCTTTTTCATAAGGTTGCATAACTGCGAACAAAAACATTTTCAGCCACAGGATGTGTTTTGGAAGAATTTAGCCCTTTATTAGGCTAGGAAAAAAAATGTAAAAAAAAAAAATCCAGAGACACAGCTTTCCTTGATACACATCTTACCCTGTGTAGAGAAGGCACTCAGATATTTGTCAAATTGAATGATTTCTCTTCATAGAATGCTTGGTGGTAGGCAGAAAGTAGATTGGAGCATTCTCAATAAAAATGATTCATTCTAAGTCTGGATACGGCATCCTTGTTAATTACATAGATATTGCCAACTATTGAGTATTAGCACCGAGGATGATGAAAGGGCATGAGTGAGAGATGACATGTATTTCTACTACCATTATTATGTATTAAATAATCAAAACAAAGAGACCTGTAAAGCAGCCACTTCCTAACACTTGTGATAGCTCTTTGGAGATGGAATAATGGTGAACAGTCCTCCAAATGAATCCTGAGCGCTAGAGCTCCAGGTAATTTGGTGACTGCAGGAGTAAGCGCCAAGGGTGGATAATAGGTTTCACTGGTGAACATCTCAAATTTACAACTGTGTGTCAGCAACCTTTTCTACTCTCAAATATGACAGTTTAAAACCTGGCGCAGGCCAAGATGTTGTGTGAGTCTGAGTTAGGAATGACCTGAACATGTTCTCTTTACACAAAAATACCACTTGAAAACTAAGGAACAGTAACTTAAATAGTTCAATAGAAATGTTGTGCAACAATTCAAATTTTTATTTTTTAAATGATGAGGGGAGGCGGGGTACGGGAAGCCAAAAAGACAACCCTATTGTCTGTGTCAAACTAGTAAGAACGGAGTTTAAATTCTAAACTCCTATTTCATTCCTTACCTTGAGGACTCATTTTGCAGCTCAAATAGAAGATATGAGAATTAAGATCTACAAAACCAAGTTTTGAATCAATCATCAGAAGCAAAACATTATTTTCAAGGACAGGAATGAGTTCTGACATTTTAATTACAAGCTCAGTAGGAAGTTTGGTGTAGAATGTGAGCTCGGAAAATTATTATTATGTTGTCTTTAGAAATTAATGACTATAAAATGTCAATTTTGAGTGGTAACAGTAAATGACAAAGAAAAACTTATGGAAAAACTCCTTTTTATTTCCTGATGTACCAAGAATATTCATCATAATTTACTTGATTAAAAATACCCAAACAGTGGAAAAATATGGAGACATCCATTTTTTGTTGGGTTATATAAATATAAGGCAGCTTTTTCTTAGCAATTTAGAAGATGTTCATCATAACATTTTTGGTATTTGTAATATCAAAAAACTGGAAGCGATCTTAGTGTCACGCAATATGAGAAGGAGTAAGCAAACTACAGCACGTTTGAGTAGTGCACTACACAATTATTAAAAATTATACACATGGGGCGCCTGGGTGGCACAGCGGTTAAGCTCCTGCCTTCGGCTCAGGGCGTGATCCCGGTGTTATGGGATCGAGCCCCACATCAGGCTCCTTTCAGTGTGAGCCTGCTTCTTCCTTTCCCACTCCCCCTGCTTGTGTTCCCTCTCTCGCTGGCTGTCTCTATCTGTCGAATAAATAAATAAAATTTTTAAAAAAAAATTATACACATATAAAGATAGTATCAGAAATTTAAAAATACAGATGATGTAAGGTTTTTAATTTTATATATGCAAACATTAATGTATGCTATGACTACAAACATATAGACATATGGATCAGAGAAAATAATGGAAGGGAACATACAGGAATGAATATAGAATTTACATTTGGGTGGTGAGATTATGGATTTTTCTTTAGTTTTCCAAATCTTGTGTAATGTTTTCAATTCTATTTATCATTTTTTAAAATTAGTTTCTATTTTTAAAGACCTATCATCCGCTGTAGTATATCCATTAGTTCACATTGTATGAAATTACCGTTTTCCGATCATTTTTTTACCTACAAAAATAGCAACAGAGAGTTCAGCCTAACACTGTGTTATCACTGTCCAACTAACAAAATAAATCCTTTTTTTTCTTTTAAAGATTTTATTTATTGAGAGAGAGAGAGCACGTGCACTCCTGTAGGAGTGGGGGAGGGGCAGAGGAAGAAGCAGACTCCCCACTGAGCCCCAGTGCAGGGCTCTATCCCAGGACCCTGGGATCATGACCTGAGCTGAAGGCAGACGTTTAACCGACTGAGCCACCCAGGAGCTCCTAAAAAATTCCTGTTTTCAAATAAAAGTTGCTGATGTCTATTTTAAACTGTTCCTTAAGCTTCAACACAGAGTCTAACTTTTTGTAACTTTTTAGTAAATTACTTGAAAATAAGCTACTTGAAAATCATGTTTGAAATGGCAACTCCAAATACAGACGTTCTTGATTTTTAAGAAAACAAACTCAGCCCAGGCTATTCTGAGTTGATACAAAGCTATTGCCTTTGTATCTATTTTTTCATCTCTGCAATTAAGTGTCATGTTCATTTTTAAATTATTCAGTGGCCACTATAAAGTAAAACATTCATAATTTAATAAGTAAATTTGCTTCTAACCTGTACCGGGAATGACATTTAAATTGCTTCATACTCTGATTACTCAAAGATAATTAGTCCTCTAAATATTACTGTAATGAAAACCATGGGTTTAATGAACCATACACATTCAAACCAAACAGAATCTTTAATTCTTTACTGAATATTTAAGTTCAGCATAAAAAAAATTGTTTAATGATTGGTTAGAATTTTAGAAAGTAGGTTAGGGTAAGCCAGGCCATAAAAATGTGAAGCACGCTTAAATGTACTCATAGGAATTTGTAGCAGCAGTCATTGAAAAGAGTTGAGCAGCCTAGATATGAGAAGACAGACTTCCCCTTGGCTCTACAATTGCCATTGTAAGTGTTGAATATTAAGGATCATTGTTTCTGCATTTAAGAGAAGCATTTTACAGTCTTTTATGGCATATTTGTTGGTAAAGTATAGAACTATGGACTCCTTGAAGAAAGAGACAGCAGTGTGTGTGTGTGTGTGTTGTTCAATTTATATCACCAGCACCAAGCACAGTGCCTGACACATGGGAGATAACCAGTAATAGTTTGATGAACAGTTACCTGGTTGGTTAAATAGCTATATAAAAACAAAAGCACAGAGAACGTGCTTGAAGAGAGGTCATTTGTGGATCTTCACTTTGGCTATTAATCACATAATCACAGTGACTTGGACAGAGCTATATGGGACACGCCAAACAAATGCTTCAAGGAACATGAGTTGATGGGACTAGCCAATGACATCAAGATGCTAAGGTGTCTTAGGCTTGGAATGACGCGTGAAAGCCTGTATAATGAAACTCTGAAGCAATAATTGAAAAGTCCCCCATTTAAGCGTTAGGAAAAAATCAATTTCACAGGTATAGAACGACAAAGACTGGTTGGAGGGGTTACTTGTACAGTAAGAACTGGGGACTCCATGTCACCACAAGCTTAACCTGAGCCAACAGTGCTTTTTTTTAATTGTAAAAAAAAACACATAAAATTACCATCGTATCCATTTTTAAGTATATAATACAGCGTTGACTATATGTTCATTATTGTGGAACAGATCCCTAGAACTTTTTCCTCTTTCAAAACCGAAACTCTATACCCATTGAACAGCTCCCCTCTTCCCCATGTCTCTACCTTCAGGACCATTCTGCCTTCTGTTTCCAAGAGTTTGACTACTTCAGATCCCTCATATAAATGGAATCATGCAGTGTTTGGTTTTTGTGTGTGTGACTGGCTTATTTCACTTGGCATAATGTCCTCAAGGTTCCTCCACATTGTAGCATGTGACAAGATTTTCTTCTTTTTTTAAAGGCTGAATAATATCCCATTTTAAGTTTCTAGCACATTTTGTCTAGCTCCTCATACATGGATGGACACTTGGTTTGTTTCTACTTCTTGGCTATTGTGAACGATGCCACAATGAACATGGCCGTACAAATATCTCTTCAAGATTCTATTTTCAGTTCTTTTGAATATACCTCCCGAAGTAGAATTGCTGTGTTGTACAATAATTTGGTGTTTAATATTTGGAGGAATCTCCATACTGTTTTCCACAGTGGCTGCCCCATGTTATGTTCTCACCAACAGCGCATACAAATTCCAATTTCTCCACATCCTCATCTCCACTTGCTATTTTCTGCTTTTTTTATTTTATTTTTTTTTATTATATTATGTTAGTCACCATACAGTACATCCCCGGATTCCGATGTAAAGTTCGATGATTCATTAGTTGCGTACAACACCCAGTGCACCATGCAATACGTGCCCTCCTTACTACCCATAACCAGTCTACCCTATTCCCCCACCCTCCTCCCCTCTGAAGCCCTCAGTTTATTTCTCAGAGTCCATAGTCTCTCATGCTTCATTCCCCCTTCTGATTACCCCCCTTTCTTTAACCCTTTCTTCCCCTACCGATCTTCCTAGTTCTTATGTTCCATAGATGAGAGAAATCATATGATAATTGTCTTTCTCTGTTTGCCTTATTTCACTTAGCATTATCTCCTCCAGTGCCGTCCATGTTGCAGCAAATGTTGAGAACTCATTCTTTCTAATAGCTGAGTAATATTCCATTGTATATATGGACCACATCTTAATCCAGTCATCTGTTGAAGGGCATCTTGGCTCCTTCCACAATTTAGCTATTGCGGACAATGCTGCTATGAACATTGGGGTGCATATGGCCCTTCTCTTCACTACATCTGTATCTTTGGGGTAAATACCCAGTAGTGCAATGGCTGGGTCATAGGGTAGCTCAATTTTTAACTTTTTAAGGTACAAATTCCAATTTCTCCACATCCTCATCTGCACTTGTTATTTTCTGCTTTTTTGATGGTAGCCATCCTACCAATGTGAGGGGGTATTCCCTTGTGGTTTTGCTTTGCATTTCCCTAATGATTTGTGATAGCGAGCATCTTTTCATATGTTTTTGGCCATTTGTATATCTTTTGGGGGAAAATATCTACTCAAGTCTTGCTCGTCTTTAAACCAGGTTACTTATTTTTGTTGTTGAGTTGTGAGAGTCCTTTATAAACTCTGGATATTAATCCCTTAACAGCTATATGGTTTGTAAATATTTTCTCCCTTTCCATAGGTTCCCTTTTTACTCTCTTGATTGTTTCCTTGGATACAGAGGAGTTTCTAAGTTTGATTTAGTTCCATTTGTCGAGTTTTGCTTTTGTTGCCTGTACTTTTGGTGCCATATCCAAGAAATCATTGGCCAATTCCAATGTCATGAAACTTCTTCCCTGTTTTCCATTGAGATTATTATAGTTTTAGTTCTTACATTTAGGTCTTTAACCCATTTGGAGTTAATTTTTATATGTAGTGTAAGGTAACAGTCCTAAGATTAATTTTTACTGAGAATTTTTTATTTTAGATTTCTTTTATAACCTTAACAATATTACCATTAAAATAGAAAATAGAAAAGATGTTGGGAGTTTAGTGCATATTTGTTACAAACATGGACTTTGGAGTCAGACCAGCCTGAGTTTGAATCCTACGGCACTACCTACCATGGGCGTTTTCGGTGAGTTTCCTGACCATTCCAAACCTATACTTTCCCTTTTGTAAGAGACACTGGACTTTCTCCCTTGTAGGAATGTAGTGTAGCCTCGCCAATTCGTTACAGGTTTCAATGTAATAATGTAACTCATAGCATCTGGAGTACAACAAGCACTTCAGAAACACTAGCCCAGCTGTTACTGTTATCCTCAAACACTGATTTATTGAAGAATTCCTGTTCCTTCTGACGACCCTAAGATTTAGAATTTATTTAAGGAAACAAAAGACTTTGAGAAGATGATAGGTCTAATTCCGCTTTTGCTCAGATGTGATGGAAAGGATTTTACAGAAATCTCTTCCAGAAAGTCTCTGTTGAGATGTTACTTGCTCTGGAAACTTAACCGAGACTCTCCCTAAGTTGGTTAGGGCTATGCTCTCACAATCCGGCCTTGGTGGGTCCTCTAACACTCTCCTGGGGCTGTCTGGAGTTTGGGTCTGCCCTTATTCTGGAAGTAAACATGCATTTTTCTTTTGGGGAATTGTCCATGCAGTCTTGGTGAGACTGTTGGTGAAGCCGCAGGGCATTCCCTGGCCACGAGATGGGCATGGGATCCACCTGGACCAATTGGACTCTTCTGAAATTTGCATTGCACTAGAGTGATTGACACACTGTTGGGAAATGATGGAGCTGATTTATTCCAACTGTGGAGCCTTGAATAGGCTATCAATTGTTTCCTATCCTCCAGATTCTTGGTGTTATTCAAGCTTCTCTTGTTTTGAGGACCTGATTCTTCATTTTTTTTCCCCTTAAGTTTTATGAGCTGTCTCATATCCTTCCATAAGTTTTTTGGGGTTTTGTTTTGTTTTGTTTTGTTTTTGTCTGAGATAGCAGATTAGCATGTGTTGTTTGCACCCTGAGGATCTGGATAGATTCAGCTCTTGTCACTGTGCCATAATCAACAGTTTACTAGTTTACTTATCCCTCCTCCCCTAGCTTCTTGGGGATGCTCCTTGGGAATAGAAACTGTGACCACTGACACATGGCAGGGCCAATGCAGGGACCAACACATTGTTAGGAGCAGAAATCAACCATAATCTTACATTTGCAATGGGAAGTTCTGTGTTCAGCTAGTTTTCAGGTCATCTTCATGATACTTAAAACTGTTGGGACAATTAAAAAGCATTTAGAAGTATGTGACTTTGCCCAACTGCAGATTCTCCCCTCCCCCGCATTCATGTCCCACCCCCCTAGCACATATTCAGAAAGATACCAAAAGTAACCAACTGAACAGTTGCAAAACCTGTCAAGTTCTTACGTTAGCTCTCCCGGATCTATAGCTCTTTACAGGCTTTTGTTGTCTTAAAGGAAAGTTTCCCCCAAAATTCTCTTCTTTCCCTTCAATTGTCCAAAACTCCATGGGTCTTCTCCTCTCTCATGGTCCCTCTTTCCGTTCTAAAGAAGCTATAATTCTTATTTTGAAATCCAATAAAATATTCGGTTTCACCTTGTTACAAGTGGGTAACATACATCTCTAGACCTCTGTGAAGGGTGTCACCCAGGCTTTGTCAGGGGCAGATTTCTAGTGAAGCATTACTTCACAATGATCATTGGGAATGTTTGGGCTTCAGGTCCATCTGCCTGTTCATTTATTCATTAATTCAACAAATATTTATTGAGAGCCCCCATCACTTCTGAGTGCTGTGCTAGGCACAAGGGATGAAATGGTGAGCAAAAGTGGAAGAGAGTTGGCCTCTCATGGAGTTGTCTGTCCCATCAAAGGACAATGATAATCTGTATTAGAGGCCATAAAGGACATACACCCAGTGCTATGAGAGCATCTTAAAAGGTGACCCCTCCTAGTTTGGGTAGTCAAGAAGTGCATACCCAAGAAAGAGACTTGATGAATACGCTCACCTCCAAATGCCTGGGTTCTAGATCCAACGAGGGTAATAGCTGCCCTTATGGCCGCAGGTATGTCACTGAACCTGTCTTGACCTCGTTTAGGTCATCTCTAAAATGACAAGCTTAGACTAGGTGATCTCTAGGTCCTTTCCATTTCTTTTTTTTTTTTTTTAAAGATTTTATTTATTTATTTGACAGAGACAGCCAGCGAGAGAGGGAACACAAGCAGGGGGAGTGGGAGAGGAAGAAGCAGGCTCCCAGCGGAGGAGCCTGATGTGGGGCTCGATCCCATAACGCCGGGATCACGCCCTGAGCCGAAGGCAGACGCTTAATGACTGCACCACCCAGGCGCCCCCTTTCCATTTCTAACAGCTTTTTAAAATTATTATTTTTGGTAGCGGCTTTTTTGAGGTATACTTTACATCCTGTAAAATCCATCCATTTTAAGTGTATGATTAAATGACTTTAAATATATTTATGAAGTTGTGCAACCATCACCACAATCGGATTCTAGAACGTTTCCATTACTACAAACAGGAATCTCATGCCCATTTAAGTCATTTCCCACTCCTACCCCCAGCTGTGGGCAATCACTAATGTAATTTCTGTCTCTACTGATTTGCCTTTTGGGATATTCCATATAAATGGAATCTTATAATGTGTGCTCCTTTGTGCCTGGCTTCTTTTACTGAACAAGAGGTTTTTGAGATTCATTCATGTTGTAAAGATCATTCATGTTGAAGCATGTATCAGTACTTTCTTCCTTTTTTTTTTTTGGAGCATTGTATTCTATAATTCTATTTTTTAACTCATTCACCTTTGATGGATATATGTGTTATTTCCACCTTTTGACTATTGTGAATAATGCTACTATGAACATTTATTTTCATTTCTCCTTAGTAGATAACTAGGAATGGAATTGCTGGGCTGTATGGTAACTCTATGTTTAACATTTTGAGAAACTGCCAAATTGTTTCCCAAAGTATCTGTGCCATTTTGTATTCCCACCACGATGTTATCAGGCATAACTTCTCCAGTCTTCACCAACAGTTGTCATTGTCTGTCTTATTGACGATAGTATTTCTGCCGAATGTCAAGTGTCTAATTGTGGTTTTGATTTGCATTTACTCAATGAATAATGATATTGATCATCTTTTCATGTGCTTAGAAGTTATTTGTATATTTTCATTGGAAAAATGCCCATACAAATCCTTTGCTCATTTTTAAATTTGGTTGGTTTTTATTACTGAGCTGTAAGATTACTTTATATATTCTACATATATGTTCTTTATTGGATATATGATTTGCAAATAGTTCCCAATTCCAAAGATTATCTTTTCATTTTCTTGATAGCATGTTTTTAAGTTTTTTATTTTGATTAGATCCGATTTATCAATTCTTTCTTTTATTGCTTTCCTAATCCAAGCTTACAAAGCTTTTCTTCTGTTTCTAAAATTTTTTAAAAAGTTTATTTATTTATTTTAGAGAGAGAGTGCGAGCAGGGAGAGGGGCAGTGAGAGAGGGAGATAAGCAGACTCCCCACTGAGCAGGAGGGGGTGGGGCTTGATTCCAGGACCTTGAGATTAGGACCAGAGCCAAAATCAGGGGTAAAATTCTTAACTTACTGAGACACCCAGGTGCCCCCTTTAAAATTTTTATAGTTTTACCTCTTATATTTAGATTTTTAAAATCCATTTTGGGCTCATTTTTGTGTATGTTATGAGGAAAAGGTCCAAAGTTATTCATTTTTTTCCTTGTGCATACCCAGTTGTCCCAGCAGAATTTGTTGAAAAGGCCATTCTTTTCCTATTTTTTGGCACATTGGTCAAAACTCAATTGACCATAAATGTAAGGGCTTATTTATGGGCTCTCAGTTTAAGCCTATTGATCTTTTTTTTAAAAATAATTTTTATTTTGTTATATTAGTCACCGTACAGTACATCCCCAGTTTTTGATGCAATGTTCCATGATTCATTATTTGCATATAACAGCCAGTGCACCATGTAATATGTGCCCTCCTTAATACCCATCACCAGCCTATCCCAATCCCCCACCCCCTCCCCTCTGAAGCCCTCAGTTTGTTTCCCAGAGTCCATAGTCTCTCATGGTTCATTCCCCCGTCTGTTTACCCCCCCCTTCATTCTTCCCTTCCTTCTCCTACAGATCTTCCTACTTCTTATGTTCCATAAATAAGTGAAACCATGTGATAATTGTCTTTTTCTCCTTGATTTATTTCACTTAGCATAATCTCCTCCAGTCCTCTCCATGTTGCTGCAAATGTTGGGTAATCATTCTTTCTGATGGCTTGGTAATATTCCATTGTATATATGGACCACATCTTCTTAATCCAGTCATCTGTTGAAGGGCATCTCGTTGATCTTTGTCTTTATGCAAGCTTCAGGCTGTCTTGATTACTGTAGCTTTGTAGTAAGTTTTAAAGTTGAGACGTGTATGGGGTGCTGAATGTCTCATTCCGTTAGGTGGTGGACTCTTGGTTTAGGCTCAGATTGTGATCTTGTAGGATTGAGTCCCATGTGGGGCTCCATACTCAGCGAGGAGTCTGCTTGAGGTTCTCTCTCCCCCTCTTTTGCTGCCCCTCCCGCTCACATGCTCTCTCTTTGTCTCTCTAAATAAATAAAGTTGGGATGTGTAAGTTCTCTAACTTAGTTCTTTGTTGTGAAGATTATCTTGGCTATTCTGGTTTTTTGCATTTCCATATAAATTTGGGGGTCAGTTTGTCAGTTTCTACAAAAAAAAAGCCAGGGTTTTTTTAATCTAAATATATATTTAACATTATTTAGGCATGTCTTTGTGTGTTATAAAATTCACCCTTTTCAAATATTCCAAATCGAAACTACAATGAGATACAACCTCACACTCGTTAGGATGGCTTCTATCAAAACAAGAAAACAAATGTTGGTGAGGATGTGGAGAAATTGGAACTCATATGCCCTGTTGGTGGGACTATAAAATGGCACTGACATTGTGGAAAACAGTCCTCAAAAAATTATGAACACAACTACCATATGATCCAGCAATTCTACTTCTAGGTATACATCCAGAAGAATTGAAAACCAACTCTCAAAGTGAGACTTGTACACCTATGTTCATTGTAGCATTATTCACAACAGCCAAGAGGTGGAAGCAATCCAAGCGTCCATCAATGTATGAATAAGTAAACAAATAGTAGTATATAAATACAAAAGAATAGTACTTTGCCTTGTAAAGGAAGGAAATTATGCAATATGCTACAACATGAATGAATCTTGACATTTTATATATACAATATATAACATGTTATATATTATAAAATTATGTTTTATAATATATATTATATGTTGTATGATATATAATAATAATCTCATATATATGAATAGATATATGATATCTATTCAGATCCTCTGCCCATATTTTAATTGTATTGTTTGGTTTTTTTGGAGATGAGTTCTATGAGTTCTTTATATATTTTGGGTGTTAACCCTTTATCCAGAATTACATCTGCAAGTATCTTCTCCCATCCAGTAGGTTGCCTTTTTTGTTTTGTCGATGGTTTCCTTCACTGTCCATTTTGATGTAGCCCTGATAGCTTAGTTTTGCTTTTGTTTCCTTTGCCTGAGGAGACATATCCATAAATATGTTGCCAAGGCCAATGGCCAAGAGATTACTTGCTATGTTTTCTTTTAGGAGTTTTATGGTTTCAGGTCTCATATTTATTGTTATTATTATTCCATTGTGAGTTTATTTTTGTGTGTGGTGCAAGAATGTGGTCCAGTTTCATTCTTTTGCACGTAGCTGTTGAGGACATTATATTAAGTGACGTAAGCCAGTCACAAAAAGACAAATACTGTATGACTCCACTTATGTGATGTACTTACAGAGTCAAAATCATAGACACAGAAAGTAGAATGATGGTTGCTACGGGCCGAGGGGAGGGGAGAATGGGGAGTTATTGTTCAATAGGTAGACTTTCTGTTTTCCAAGATGGAAAGTGTATTGGAGACGGATGGTGGTGCTGGCCTCGCAGCCTCGTGAACGCATTTAATACCACTGAACCACACATTTACAAATGGTTAAGATGGTAAATGTTTTCTTATGTGTATTTTACTGCAATATTTTTAAATTGGGGGAAAACCCCAGAAAGTAGAATGGTGGTTGCCAGGACTAGGGGAAGGAAGGGCGGAAGTGGGGAGCTGTTGTTCCCTGGGTACAGAGTTTCAGTTTGGCGAGAAGAAAAAGTTCTGGAGATCTGTCACACAATAATATGAATGTGGTTCATGTGATTGAACAGGACACTTAGAGATGATTAAGATGGAACGAATTAATTTTAGGCAATTCGATTTTCCAAGAAGCAAATGTCTTCAAATGTTATTATCAAAGAAACCAATGCATCATTTTAGATTGCTCCCTTGGCCTTGTCTCCAGGTGAAAAGAGGAACAGAAATAAAAGTCATGTGATATGTGCAACTTACAGCTTTGGGGAGACTCATGGACTCAGTCTTAAGTGACCTAGCAGGGGTAGCTCTTACGCATAGTCAGTGCCATACTAACGAAGAGAATGAACAGCTTCAAAATGGTCAGATATCATGATGTTATCTAAATATATCTAAATACACACTAGCAATTTGCTTTCCTTCTCAGGTAGGTACAGGTATAATAAAACTGTTGAATACTCAGTCCCTTTAGCCTCAACCAAGAATCCACAGATTTCTTTTTTTCCATAAGAATAGCTTTTTGGGTAGTAGGGTTTTTTTTTAAAGATTTATTTATTTTTTAAATTTATTTGAGAGAGAGAGAGAGCGTGAGCCTGAGCAAGCATGAGGCAGCTGGGGGAGGACAGGGAGCAGAGGGAAAGAACCTCAAGCAGACTCCCCGTTGAGCGGGGAGCTAGAGGTGGGGCTCCATCTCAAGACCCTGAGCCTAAATTAAGAGTCCAACACTTCACCGACTGAGCCATCCAGGCGCCCCAGTTTTTTTTTTTTTTTTAAAGAAGTTTAAAACTTCCCATAACTTTGAGAAAGAAACTCCTTCAGTATTTGGTGACTAATTTCAGCATCGGAATCATTTGCAGCTTTCTTTAGCCCCTCAATTTAATTGCAAACACCTTCAGCAGAGTGCTAGCAAACTAATTAGCAATTCCTTTTCCTTAAAAGATACTCCTAATCAAGGAAGATAATCATTTTTGATTAAACAACAACCAGAGTTATAAAATGTAAATTTGCAATTGATTACAGAAAAAAATATAGTGTGTGCTTTCCCTCTTAATAACAGTAAGCATTATTTCTTTCCACCCAGTTATATTTAGTTTTTCAGATTAATTTAGGCTGATCCATCTCTTTTGATGGTTTATTCACTGGGAATGCCTATATTATTTCCCAGAAGAATAATCCTTATGCAAGTAAAATATCCAGATGCAAAGTAGGCATATGATAAACATAAGTCTGGCAGTTTCCAAATATTTTAATAATTTGGGTGCTCCTAAACCATTATAATTCAGTCATTCAAATCCTTCAGGGAATATAAGGTCATGGGGGATAATATCTAGACTTAAAAGATTCAGAGCAGACTGTCTTATCTTAGAAAGGAGTTCATTCTTTCATCTACTTATTCATCCGTCCGGTAAAAATGTAACAAGCGCCCTCTATGTTCCATACATCATTCAGGGACTGGATGGGTCCTGGGGTCCTGAGACTACAACTGTGAACAAGACATGGTCATGGCCTCAGGGACGTTTACAGGCTGACTGGGGAGACAAGTGAGCTAAAAGGCCATTGCAAATCAGTGGGACATGTACTACCAGTGGGGAAAAAGCGGAGTTAGCCTCCTCATCATGGCATTCCTTGGGGGAGTTAGGGAGCCCGGAAGGAAGTGCAGCCTGAGTTCAGTCCTGGAGGATCAACAAGGGTTAGGTAGGGGAGGGGAAGGAAGCAAATTTCAGCATGAGCAGACTTCCAGAGGTAAGGAAAAGCCTGTGTTTTGAGAAGACCTGTAAGAAGTTCAACAGGTTTGGATAAAGTGGTGAGAAAAGAGTCTAGAATAGTGAAGAAGGACCATTTTATGAAGAACGGTATGCACCTTTGGAAGAAACTTGCGTGCTATTTTGAAAGCAATGGGGACCTACTGCAAGGTCCATTTTAATAGATTTCTTACCATATGTGCAGGTTAAATTTGACTTTTCCCTCCCAAATGCCCTATACTGGATCGCAAACTGGGTCCATCCCTGTTTTGGAAAATGCTGGGCAGTTAAATATTATTCTTTGTTCTCTACATTACACTTAATCTCAGTTTATATGCCTAGAAGATAAAGGAGTGTTACCCCCAAACTTGAAGTTGCCTTCTCAAATGTCATACGACAAAATGACAAATAATAAGATCGACCATTGGGGTGGAAGCTAAGGCATGGTTAATAGACATTCCCTTTGGACAAGTAATAGGACATTTCCTCTACATCCAAAGCAAAACGAGAACAAAAAGCCCTCATCCTAAATTACCCACGGGCAGCTTAATTGTTTTGGGAAAATACAATCTAATCCCAGTGGCCAGAATGTATTGTCAAAAACACATGACGTATGTACTGTAGGCAACGTGATGGCCACGCAATTGCTTTGTGAGGGTACGGCATATTGATTAAGAACTACGGCATTTGCATCAAATGCACCTAGATTTAAATCCTGATTCTGCCACTTACTGTCCCTTTTGCCTCTCATTCCTCACTGCTGGCTTGTCCCCAGTGCTGCTGAGTGAAAAACAAGCTGTCTTCACATTGGATTCCAGAAGGAGTAGGACTTTAAAAAAAAAAAAAAAAAGCTGATGACATGTATTCTTTCATTATACTTACAGAGATAAACAGTTTATTATTTTACGTGAATAAAAAATTTCTTGAGCACAGAGCATGCTCTTTTTTACACCAATGACAACTGTAAAAATGAGGCCCCAGAATGCCACTGTGGCAACAGTGTTCGAGAAAAATGGTCTAGGAAAGCATTCTGTTGTCTTCCTCCACAAAAATAGCCTGGTTTAGAGATGGAGATATACACACATATTAACATACCTACTGACTCAGTGCAAAGGCCCTGTCATACACGCCTACTATGTTCACAAGGAACACAAAAGGCAATGAGTAACATAGGCTGTATGAGGTCCAGTAGGGCAGCAGCCATATCTAATCGTCAGTTTGGCTTTTGAAAAAGCTAAGCCAAGTATCTATACAACTTTACGATAAGGCAAAATATTTTGTGGCACAAGAGAGGTTCAATGGAAGAACGGTGACAGTGCAGAAGAAGGGTGGGCCCGCTTGGTAGAGGGATAAAAAATGGGCTCGTGAGGGACGATGCATTTGAGATGGCTTTTGGAGAATGAGAGAATTGTCGTAAGTCAAGAGTAGTACATTTCAAACAAAGGAAAGAGCATGGGTTGTGGAGACAGATAGACAGGGTTCAAATCTGTATCTGCCACTTTCTAGCTGTGTGATTTAGGAAATTTCTGTAACTCCCTTTAACAATGTTTTCATCTGTTAAAATGGGTTAGTAGTTCCTACCCTTACACTGCTGTTGAGCTGATGAAATGGAAAGTGCTTAATGTGATACCTACAATAGCACTATGGACGCTATGACTCCTGTTATTAAAACCAGAAAATCCCACAAGATGGGAAAAGTAGATAACTATATTGGTTAAAGGGGAGAACACTGAATGGTAAGACTGCAGTTAAATGTTGAGACCATATTATCAGGAGTCATGGACGCCAGACTGAGGAGTTGGAGCTCATGCCAATAAGCAAAGAAATCCTTGATTGTTTCTCCTCTTCCTCTTCCTTCTCCTCATCCTCATTCCTCTCCTTTGACTACATCAGAATTAACTTGTTATTTTTATTGATTTATTTTTAACATATTTTATTCATTTATTTGAGAGAGTGAGAGAGAGAGAGCATGAGTGGGTGGGGGGAGCAGCAGAGGCAGAGGGAGAAGCAGACTCCCCACTGAGCAGAGAGCCTGACATGGGGCTCGATCCCAGGACCGTGAGATCATGACTGAGCTGAAGGAAGACACCCAACCAACTGAGCCACCAAGTGTCCCCAGAATTTACTTTTTAGATTAAATAAGCAGTATGTGGAGTGGACAATGGTTAAAGTGGGAGAAGGAGTGGCAACAAGGTGACTCATTGGAATGTCATGAAAAGAGTTGGGGCACAGAAAAGAGTTTCTGAGGGGCGCCTGAGTGGCACTGCGGTTAAGCGTCTGCCTTCGGCTCAGGGCATGATCCCGGCGTTATGGGATCGAGCCCCACATCAGGCTCCTCCGCTATGAGCCTGCTTCTTCCTCTCCCACTCCCTGCTTGTGTTCCCTCTCTCGCTGGCTGTCTCTATCTCTGTCAAATAAATAAATAAAATCTTTTTTAAAAAAAAGATAATGTCAGTTGCAAACACAGGCAAAACAAAAAACAGTAAAAGGTGCTGGGGGTGAAGGAAAGAGGGCAAGTGAAGGGAACTTGGGTGGAGACAGTGCTGAATGGGAAATGAGGATTCAGGAGGAGCAGGCAGAAATGAGGAGGGGTGTGCCCCACACTAAGGAAGCATAAACCTCAAAGCTGAGATTATTAAAAGGATATGTTGGAACTGGGGAAGGGGTACAATTAATGTACTGGAATTGAGTTAACAGAGAAGTTTGCAACTAAGCTCATGTTAAGGTTCCAAATGGCTTCTTTGTGTCTACAGAATGTCTTCCTCTAGTGGCAGGTGGGAGACATGAGCCCATGGTTGACTCACAGTTTTGGCTGCCTTGGGTCCTACCCTTTGTTGAATCCTTTCATCAGAATTATTATTTTTTATCTGCCAGTCTACTCCTTTCAACTAAAAGCCGCTATGGGTGTTCTAACTTGTTCTACTTCTCCACAAATGAGGTCAGAAATAGAGGCAACTAAACACCTCGACAACTTGAGAAGTTAGAAAAGAAGTGGCCCCCAGAAAAATAGGTCGGTGGATAACAGACACCAAAAGGTAATAGATATTTGCTGTAGAATCAGGTCATTTGTGAGAACCCATGTCAGGCGAACAGAAAGAAATTTGGTAAGTTTGCTCACAGCTGCCCAGAACCTATTAATGATGCAGGACCCTTGACATCACAGAATCGTCCCAAGATCGCAAACCCTGAATTCTGGTGCATACTGTAGTGACACACAGCATTACAAAGAAAGGGACAAGAAAATGATTTTCTGTATATTTTGATTAACAGGAATGAAGCATATTTTATGTGCCAAGCACTTAGACTCTGGAGATACAAATATCTGTAAATAAGAAGTTGTCCCCATTCTTAGTAGCTTCCTTAGCGAATGCATAGCCAAGGCAGAAAAACAAAAACAAAAACAAAACCAGCACAAATATATGCAAAGTTACCTATAAAATCATCATAAAGACTAGTCTCTGGAAAAACATGGAACCCAGGAAGATCAAGGCATACTAGCTTCAGAGTGAAGCAAAACTGCTCTCTTAGAAGCAGAAATGTTCTAAATGTAAGGAAAATTATCTACACAGGAAGCTGTTTTTTAAGTGCCACAAATGTCTTTTAATGTAAGGAAAATCATGCCTGTCTTGTCGGAGACAGCAGCTATTTGGCATCTCGGGAGCTGAACCGTAAAGTACATGGAGTTCTTTCTTCATATGCCGCAACAATGTAAATATTGCCATTTCCGGTACTACGCACAGCAGGTGCGCGAGAGCCCATCCCAAAGAGCAGAGCCAGCTCTGCTAGGGAGTTTAAGTCTCCTAGGTCAGCCTTCCAATGCTGCCTAGCTCTGACATCCGGGGGACAGGCGAGGGAGGGAAGAAAATGAAGGAAGGGTGACAAGCCATTTTCCCCTCAATCCTGCCTTTCAGAAGTGGTCTCTCCCTCCCACCAAGGTTCCATTATGCTTGAGGACTCGGGAAGCATCAGACTGGAAGAAAGCTTTGGGAAAACAAGCAGCCAGTTGTTTTGCACCATCTCCCATCAGGGGTAAGCGGTGGGGGTCAGGCTCCACGGAATCCTGACCATCTGATGTTCTGTACTTATTTCTCGTTGTCGCTGCTCTTCCTATTCCAAAGACACTTTGTTCCTTCATTCTACCTCTACACTGAACACCATGTAATGTTTGTTACTGGAATTCTCGGGAAAATAAGGCTGGAAATGCAACATTCTAGCTAATGGCAAACTCTATGAGAACAAATTTCAGGAGATATCTGTAATCATCCCAGAACAGTGATGAATGATTTCAATAATGGATCTGATACAAAGGCATTCATCTAGATACAAATGCAGAAAATGCAGTAATTCTTAAAATTTTTCCCATGGAAGGAAAACATTGGTTAACAACTGATATATTAGGGTTTGCAAATGTACGATATGACAAGAATTAAAATATATTAAGAGTAGGGGTCAAAGGTAAACCGGTAATCATGAGTAAAACTTGCTTATTGGATTATTAACATTTAGTGAGAAGGAATTTTACAATGAGAGTACGAACTAGCCTCCCCAAGGCACTAATACAATTATATTCTTGTAAATATTTAAGAACAGCTCGTCATGGTCATCATGAATATTCAGCAAGAACAATCTGCCACCGAAGAAACCAAGATGGAGTGGAAAACGCTATGACCTGGTTTGCTGGTCTTCAGTTTTAGGATTATATGAATTTTTAAAATGGCATCTCCCTTTGTTCACATTTAAAAGAAGTCAGCAGCCAAATTCTACTTAAAAAAAAAAGAAAAAGAAAAAGAAAGAAAGAAAGAAAGAAAGAAAGAAAGAAAGAAAGAACTTGGAACGCTCAGATGTTCTCCCAGAGGGCACATATGGGCTGCAGCCTTGTTACACACAATCCAACAAAACATAGCTCTCCCCAGAGGGTCATGGTAGCTTAGAACTCTTTGCTGAGATAACAGGACAGAAGCTTTCCTGAGAAAAGCATAAACAGAGAGATTACTTGTAGTTGAATGGAATCATAATACAATGGAAGTGAATTTCTATTACCTTGGCTGTCTGTAAACAGTACAATACATTCTTTAAAAAATTTTTAAATTATATATTGTTTCCAAAGCTTTTGATTTTCTTCAAGCTTTCCTATGCCCTGTCTTTAAATTGCTTTCTTCTGTACATTTTCTTGTCCATTTCACTGAACAACATTGTTAACTAAGCGCTCCCGAAGCGATATCACAGGTGACCCTGGACAGCAACTGCATATAGTGGCTATATGTCTGCTGTGTGTCAGAGGTGGAAAAACTGAGAGTTTTTGAAACGAAGATTTCATTCCGCAAACATTGTCAATTTACAGAATATTTACAGAGATACTACACAGAGTTCCCACCTCTTCACCCAGTTTCCACTACGGCTAACATTTTCCATGACCATGGTACAGTCGTTGGATCTAAGAAACCAGCGTTGGCACTTGACAATGAACTGAACTCCAGACTTTATTTGGCTTTCCCCAGTTTTTCCATTAGCGTCCTCTTTCAGATTCAGGATCCAATCCAGTTAACCACATTGCACTTAGTTGTTAGGTGTCCTTAGCTTCCCCTGGTTGTCACAATTTCTCAGTCTTTCTTTGGTTTTCATAACCTGGACATTTCGGAGGAGTATTGGCCAGGTAGTTTAGGTTTGAGTTTGTCTGATGTTTTTCTTATGATTAAACTATGTTATGGGTTTTTGGAAAGAATCCAACAGAAGTGAAGTGTCCTCCAGGATATCAAGGTGAACCTAACATCCACACATCATTGGAGGTGTTAACCTTCATCACTTGGTTAAGGTGGCATTTGCTGAGTTTATCCACCATCAAGTTACTATTTTTCCCTCTTTGTACTCTTAATTTTTGTAAGCAAACCATTGAAATTTAGCCCACACTCAAGGGTGGTGGTGGTGGTGGTTTGCTTTTAAAATACCTTATATGCAAAAACCTAAATGTATAACGAAGATCCTGCTTTCTTTCAAATTCAATTCAATCAACTTTTGGGATGCCATGAAGAGAAGCATTTTGGAGATTCAAACAGCAACAGTTGTAATCCCTAGAAGTAGCTATGGATATTACCATTATATGGAAAGACACAAACCTTAATCCTTGTAATGATTCCAGATACTGAGAATGGTTATCTTTACCTTACCTGAGTTGTTGTTAAAATGCCTGCTTATTTTTCTAAGCTCTTTTTTAACGTCTGCTGAAATCCCTGGATGAATTTTCTTCTGAGACTGAACATGCTACAATGCAAATTGTACAGAAGCTAAAAATTCATCTTCATATAATTGTACTCCGGGGTCACACAACATTTAAATGCACATTGCCAAGAATGCTGTTTGTCTGTAGAATCATAAATGCACAAATGAATTACTCTCTTTCAATGGTTGTGTATTTTGAAATCTTCTCAAAAGCACCCAACTTACAAATAGCTTGCTTCTTTACATCTGATAAGCATTCCAGCTTATCATTTTCATTAGAATCTCTGCTGTCACGCTACCTTTTAAATGTTTTTATTTACAATTACTTTATTTTTTAAAAATTCTGCTGGCTTTCCTTAACATTTGAGTAATATTTTAGTTGGCATAATTTACATAGCAGGCAACAAGATGAAAATGTGTGCTTCTCAATTTAGAGAAATTATGTGACCATCTTGCAAATCTATAATTAAGGTCTTGAATTAGTTACATTTCCATAATTTGATGATTTATATCTATCTTGTCCTGATTAAACTATGTCATCATAAACATAGAGTTGCTGTAGTTAGAAATGCATATCCCATCATATCATATCATTTTCTTCTAAGGCTTTATTTATTTATTTTTTCAATATTGATACCTTAAGATAATATGCTAGATGCAAGGGGGAATAATGAAAGGAGCTTTCTTTCTAGTAGAGAAGCTCCAATGCCTATGAAATTTATTATAAGGTAGAAATGATTAATTGACATAGGAGAGGTACAAATAAAATGTATCAAAAATAAAAAGTGATGAGGAGGCACAGAAGGTTTTTTTGCAGGTAAGTGACAGAGATGTCCTTTAAAAAATTAATTCACTAGCATTGTATTGGATGAATTACAGTGGTAGAAGAGAAGGGAAGGAGGATAGAGAGGGGAGAGACTGGGGCAAAGAGATGAATAGGAAACAACTCATTTTAAAGAGGTAATGTGAACTAAGCAATTGGCTGTAGAAATAAAGAAAAGACGGGAATCCAAAAAATACTGCAAAAGGTGAAACTGATAGGTCATGGCTACGGATTGAATCTGGAGAACAAGAAACGGGAAAGATTCAAATAAAATGTTGATCCTTCAAGGAAGGAAATGTGGTTCCAGGAGTAGAAATGTAGAAGGAGCATTTTCTATCTGTATTTGTTTATATTTCTTTGCAACATTTTTTTTCACGATGTATTCGGCATGCAGGGAGAGCTAACATACTACATTAGAAGATTTCCTTATCGTTATGTTTCTCTTATGACTCACTCATTATAGCAACCTCTATTCCTTTCTGGAATAAGTTGCAATGTAAATAAATGAATATGCATTCATTATGCTTGATTATATAATTGTGCTTCCCTCTCAGCAGACGTCTCAAGGTAGTAATATGATGGCTTCTGTTCATCACTAAAATCTAGGGCTTTTTTAAAGGGATGTTTTTGAGCTATATTGTGTTTATTATCTATTTTATGACATCTAACTTTCTTAGCAATAAGTAGTAGCCTTCTACAGAAAGGAGCTTTCTCCTTTTAATTTGGAATCAAGTGAACTAATAGCTATCCTATTTTTCCTTAAAATGTATTCCTTTAGAATCAAATGCTTCTCATTTCTGTGTTAACACCATATGAACTTTCCAGTAATGATCACAAGTGCACAAGCACTGCTGATACTCAGAATTTATTATTATGTTCAAGACATTACTCCCAGTGTCTTTTACATACAATCCTCACAATAACCCTTTGGAGTGGGGACTATTTGAATCCCATTTTACAGAGGAGATGCAGGGAAATGAAATAACTTGTACCGGTTAATACGATGAGTAAGTGTGGGAACCAGAATATGAACTCACAAATGCGGTCGGCAGCTCTGCCCTCAACCACTTCTTCTGCATGTTAAGAGTCAAATTAGCTCAGCCTTACACTTAGTGGGGTATATCTCTCTGCCACAGATCTCAGATTTTTCTGCAATTGGGTCTATTTTAATAGAGAAAAGAAAAAATCTGCAACACCCATTGGCATTCTCAGAAGGCTTAATCGTCAAGCATAATTCCCTACACACCAAGACATTTGATTTGGTAGTTTTAAAATATTCACTTCCTGTGGATAGCTGTAGGAAAGAAGAGCTCTCTATTTGTATTTAAGCTGAAAGTAGTAAAAAGAGAAAGGGGAAATAAATGAAGTTGAGTTGATTTTCAGTCAATGAAGCCCACAAAGACTTAGGAAAGGTAAGGCAGCTGTGTGAGTGTCATGACCACAGTGAAGCAGGCTTCCTGGGGATGGGAGTTCCTGGTGTTGGAGTGAGGAACTGGAGGCCAGGAGAGGAGGCACTGTGGACACATCAATCTAAGTAAAGAGTTTTCAAGATGAAATGTTGACGGCTCTCCTCATGGATGCCTAGAAGATAAATCTTTTTTTAAATTCAAAAATATGAAAGGACTGAATTACTTCTGAAGATACTAGAGTCTAGAAGTACATTTCGTCAGGAACTCATTCACCAAATGCCTTTATGGAAAATATCTTCATAGATCACGTACGCTGAAGGGATTACCTAATGTATCTCAAAAATTCATCAAGTGAATGGGCCCTGAACCACAAGATCTTCACCCTTAATGCCTTTTGCTTCCTTTGTGCACTTTGCTGAGTTTGGACCATGAAATCAAACACACACACACACACACACACACACACACACACTATCTTCTTCATCTTAGGCACTATTATGTAACCTAAGACAAGGTGGTTTTCCCAGAGGAATGATATAAAATTAAAAATTTTAATCCTGTTTTTAATTTTGATTTAAAATATCCTTCCTTATTTTTAAAAAAGATTTTATTTATTTATTTGAGAGAGAGAGAGGCAGAGGGAGAAGCAGATTCTCTGCTGAGCAGGGAGCTTGATGTGGGACTTGATCCCAGCACCCTGGGATTGTGACCTGAGCCAAAGCCAGATGCTTAACCGACTGAACCACCCAGGTGCCCCAAATATCCTTCCCTATTAAGTGACGTATGTCTCATACTTTATCCTCCTAGGTTCCTAAAAGTTAAAAGCTATAACAAATTTAAATGCAAATTATATTTTATTGAAAACAATCACACACCACATAGTTGAACAGAAATGACTCTCCCTGCCTTTTAAATCTTAAACAGGATAGATTTTAAAAAATTCGAAGTACTGCTTTTACTATTTATTAATTACCTAGGATCAGTCCTACCTAGAAACATCTAATATTTTGGAGTTTTGTGCAAAGGTCACATTATTTTGAAAGGTAGGAGATTCTCCATTGAAGGCTGCTAAAGGATTTTACCCCAAGATAAATTTTCTCCAGGTCTTCAAACCTGCTATTTTCTGCAATTCTCAAGGGTGGGGGTGTACGGAGGACTGGCAGGGTGGAGGCACATAGATTTGGAAATTGCTTCGAAAGTGGTGGAATCCAGGAGAACTGAATTAAATAACCAATGAATCCCTCTCAGAATCTTGCCTTAGGACATTTAGTGGATCTCAAAAACTGGTCCCTACATCACTAGGAACTTTTTAAAAATTAAGATTCTCAGCCTGCCCCAGATCCTCTGAATCAGCAAATCTAGGAGAGGAGTCAACAATTTTCATCTTGATCAGCCCGTTCAGGTGACTCTATTTAGTGCTAAAGTTCTGGAACCGCCAGACCAGAATCACCTAGACCAGAGGAACTTGGGATGCTTGTTTAAAACTGCAGACTAAAGGATCCTTCCCACACCCAAACTGCTAATGGTAAAACCCAGGAACGCAGGAGTTTAATACATTTTCCAGGTGATTCTTATGCACACTAACATCTGTGGATCATTGAACCAGTAGCTAAGTCAATTGGCCAGCTTGTGATGGAAAGGAAGCAGTCTCAGCTTTGTCTGGTGAGAAGAGCGTCGGTGTTCGAGTCGTACTGACTTGGGCTTGAGTTCCAGGTATGTCATATTGCTTATGTGATATTCAAGCAGTTACGCAGACTTTCTCAGCCTTAGTTTCCTTATCTATGAAATGGGCAGAAAACTAGCTTACTCCACTTTGAGAGGATCAAACAGGATGGGGTATATATTCTGCATAGTATTTCTTACATTTTAATAGACATTAATCTCTATACCTTTATCTTTTAAAGATGTTCTAGCCCATTCCTGTCATGGGGCCCAGCACTTTGCTCAGTAATATTTGCTAAATACAGAGAAGTCCAATGCAAAAAGTTTGGATTTGAGCCCTAGCTCCCCTGCTTATTAGCTATGAGACCCTGAGCGAGTTATTTGACCCCTCTGTGCTTCAATTTCAGTATCTTTAAAATGGGAATAAAATAACACTCCTAGGCTTATAATGAGGATTAGCTGAGATTAATGCTTCATACATATAAAGCATTTGTAGTTGTTTTTTTTAAGATTTTTTACTTATTTATTTGAGAGAGACAGAGGGAGAGGATGAGCGGGGAGGCGGGTCAGAGGGAGAGGGAGAAGCAGACTCCCCACTGAGCAGGGAGCCCGCTGCTGCGGGGTTGGAATCATGAGCCGAGCGGAAGGCAGATGCTTAACCAGCTGAGCCACCCAGGCACCCCCATGTAAAGCATTTAAAAACAGTGTCTGGAGCACACTATAATTCTCAAATGTTATTGAAAGAAAAATTCCTTAGACATACAGTTCTAAACTTCAGAAGAATTTGACTCTCAAAGAAATAATGTAATATATATTTATGAATGTTTCCACAAACATTTGGATATGTTACAGGCTCTGTGCGAAGTCTTGGGGACATAAAGTTCCTGTTCTCATGGAACATATAGTCTAGGGGAAGAGGAGACGGTAATCACGTGATCTGGCAAATGAGTATGTAATGGCCAGAATGAGAAACAGGTGTGCAGGGAAGCACAGCTTGAGGGGCTGGAGCTCAGAGAGCCTGGGGAGGGAGATGGAGCAAGGTGGGAGAGAGGAGGAGGCCAGATCAAGCAGGCCCATCACAAGTTTGAGTGTATTTCCATGAGCAATGGAAAGTCTTTGAAGAATTTAAATCGGAGGGTGACATGTTCAGATTTGTAGTTCAAAAAAGGTGTCTCTGGGGGCGCCTGGGTGGCGCAGTCGTTAAGCATCTGCCTTCGGCTCAGGGCGTGATCCTGGCGTTCTGGGATCGAGTCCCACCATCGGGCTCCTCTGCTGGGAGCCTGTTTCTTCCTCTCCCACTCCCCTGCTGTGTTCCCTCTCTCGCTGGCTGTCTCTCTGTCACATAAATAAAATCTTAAAAATAAATAAATAAAAAAAAGGTGTCTCTGGTGGCATCACGGCGACAAGATTGGAATAGGCCCATGTGGGGGTGCAGGGAAGGCCAATGAGGAGGTTTTCACAATAGTCAAGGGACAGGGGTAGCTGATAGAGGGCAGGTGGTGGAAATGGAGCTACTTGGAATTCAACAGGTGCGTTGGAGAGAAAGTGGCTGGGATTCAGGGATGAACTGGAAAGGACTGGGAAAGGACTGGTTTGGAGGGAGAAAGCAGAGTGTGGCACTGGGCATGTTTAGTTTGTTGCTAAGAGGTGTCCAGATAAGATACCGGGCAGTTCAACATACTGTTCTGGGGCTCGATATAGAGCTCTGGGCCAGAGAAACCAATCAGGGAGCCCTAGGCTCATGGATAGAAGCTATGGCGTGGGGGAGTAAATGAAATTGCCTGGGAGAGAGTGTGGAGCCCAGCTTCCCAATGACCAGGGGGAGAAAGCTGAGCCTGCAAAAGAGGCTCACGTGGCAGGATAGTCTGTAGAAATATTAATGTGTGTGTTCTCTCTTGTCGTCCCCTTTCAAGTGGATAGCCTGGTTTTATGATTTCTGGCTTCAGGGATCTTGGCAGGGCCTAAAGTAAAAGGGTCTTGAAGTTAAAGACTTGCAGTTTTGGGTAAATATCCGGAAGGCAAAGAGACGGACGCCTGAAGGATCTTGAATTTTAAAGACCCTCCCCCACACACAGCTCAAGCTCCCAGCCTTAGCAAAGATCCCAGGGCCTTTCAGAGACCTCAGACATCATGGAACCACTGAGTCTGAAGGCGCCCAGGGGATGTAGGCAAGCATATTTTGGAGATATATGAATCAATGGCCAATGATCAGAGGGTGCCTTTCAGTGCCTGGGGGAGGGAGGGAAACGGTGGCTTCCAGACCTTTCTCCCAGTTCTAGGATGGGAATCTCTCAAAATGACTGAGGTTAAAGTTCTAACCAAGCTGGCGGGACAGTAGGAAAAAATCTGAACTTTGGTTTAATAAATAGAGTACAATGTGTTGTTTCTGGATAGTTCCATAATACACTATACTGAATTTTGAGACAGAAGAAAAAATGGGACTTCAGCTTTAATGGAAGCGAATTCAACAATATTTTCAAAAGTTACTTCTTTGATTTCCTCATTTTCAATTAAGATAACAGAATTGTCATGTTTTCAATTTTCTCTTGACAAGTGATCATCTTTAATAGTTTTTAAATTGAAGTAAAACCATCGCTTCCTTTTTGGTATAAATATATTTAAACTTAACATTGATACATCTACTTTTCAATTTTTCAATATTTTCCCAACTAATTCAATGTTCAGGGAACAAATTAGCTACTAGGAAACACATCAAAACAGGGGCACCTGGGTGGCTCAGGGGATTAAGCGTCTGCCTTCAGCTCAGGTCATGATCTCCAGGTCCTGAGATTGAGCCCCATGTCGGGCTCCTTCCTCCGTGGGGAGTCTGCCTCTCCTTCTCCCTCTGCCCCTCCCCCCTGCTTGTGCTCTCTCTCAAATGAATAAATAAAATCTTAAAAAAAAAAGCAATACATCAGAACATGTTATAGAGACATACATTTTTTTTCTTACCTTGGGCTCCAATCTGAATCAGCACAGCACTGGTCTTCACTTAAAATTTTGATATTTTGTTCATTGTGGATTTTTTGCATTGATTGAATTTTTAGACCTATCCATTAAAATATTATCCTGTTTACCGATAAACACCCCCCCATTAAATTTCGTGCCTCAGTGAAAGAGTCCAAATGTCTCATTCACCTCCCCCTACTTCAGGGGGTATTCCTTGAACACCTAACTATGGGTTAAAAACCATTCCCGGTTTATGGAGAAGAAGCCAGACATGTAAGAGGCAATCCAAGAGCAGATAGTGTCCTCAAGGGAAAAATTCCCAAAGGGGAGAGAATCACAAAGAGGGTCAAAGGTTGCTAAGTCAAAGAGGCTAGGGCTGAGATGTACATTTGTTGAATGACCTCGGGATCGTGGGTCACTTCGTACGAAAAGCCTTGGTGGGTTGATGGAGGTAGAATGGGCTGAAATGGTGGGAAGAGTGAGTAGCAAGAAGGGAGATTAAAACTTTGACTACGGGCAACTCTCCCAAGAAGTGTGACTCTGACAGAGGAGAGCTTAGTAGCTAGAGGATAAAGTCAAGGGGCGGGGCGGTGGTTGTATTTTTATGATCCAGTTTCGAGAGAGAAGTTTAATGTACAAGAGGGAATCTGGGGTCATCGCTAATGTAAGGCCCCTAGAAGGTGGAACAGAGATGGGATTCTAATCCAAGATGAACGGGTTGGCATTAAACAGGAGGTGAAGTGTGCCCTGAGTTGCAGCCTGAGGGAAGAGGAGAGTGAGCACAGATGGAGGTGGGGGTTTATATTTGGTAGCAGGGGATTGAGGGAGAGCCTTCTGAAGCCTTCGATTTTTCTCTACTGAGTGGGAGACAAAGCATGAAGAGAAGCAGGCCGCAGTGGGACGCTGGATGCTTGTGGGGAGGGGAAAGTGCTTGAGAGCTGCAGTTAGGGACCTGTGGCTGGAAGGCAACACTCATCAGAGCTCCTCTATAGCTGGGTGAGTAATCAGTGGCACCTCCATTCTATGGGATTCTATGCCTTTCTCAGGGAAAAACTGGGAAGGAAGATGGAATCATCTTCCATTAAGCGGGGGGGAAAATCAAGATAGAGTACGTCTAGCATAATACCTTTTGTGTGAGAAAGGAAAGTAAGAATATATAGTTATATTAGCTTGTATTTACAAAAAGAAACTTGGGAAGAATGTATAAGCAACCAATAAAAAGTACTGAAGAAAGCAGGACACAAACAAGTTGAATGGGGACAGAGATGGAAGAGGGACTATCAATGTATTCCTTTTATTTTTATTTTCACTTTTTGATTTTTGAGTCGTGAATGTATTGCCTATTAAAAATAAAATTTGAAATTTGAAAGGTGAAGTTCCTATGCAAATTTGAAAGGTGAAGTTCCTATGCAAATAGGTATGCACAAAGAGCTCAATCTTGTTTCTAAGCCACATCCAAGCTGTCAGGCACCCTGATGTTGTTTTAAAATGGCTGCCCCATCAATAAGATGATTGCATTTCTACATCTTTCTGGAAGGATGTTATTAGGAATATCAGGGTCCTGAGAATAGAGCATTGTTATTACTCTCAGTCTCAAAGCTGGTGTGTACTTTCTCTCCCTGCCGGAGTAGAAGATCCCCCAACAGTCTGCCTCTGTTCTTTTCCTCCTCTCCCTCTCGGTCAGCAATGTCCTTCACTCCCCCAGCTTAGACTGGTCTCTAATTTATATCTCCCTCCAAGATTCTAGACCTGAAATCCCAATGGCCAAATCAACACGGTGTATCACTCAGGATTTCGACAGGAAACAGATGGCACATCAAAACTGGGACAATTCCAAAAGGGTTTATTTACATAGAGACTGTTTACATAGGTTTGGGGTTAGGGGAACCACAAGGGACTAATGGTAGCCCAGCTTTCACCAGCCCTAAATCCAAAGGCATAAGGACAGGAAGAGGTTACCAGAACCTAGAAGGAGAGAGCATTGTGGAGAGCAGGCTGCCTGGAGAGAACAGTGCCCTTCTGCTAAGGGACTCTACCAGCCCGAGGGGGCCTCCTTGGAAAGAAACCAAAGAAGTAAATACCTAGACTTCACCCTTTTCCCTCCTTCTGCTTGGCTGCCCATTGACCAAACTCAGACAGAAGCCAGAGGGCACAGGAGGCTATAGATGTCATCTCTCAGGAGCCTAGAGCCTAGGGCAGAGTGAAGGAGGATGAACAGATCTGAAGGGGCAAACCAAGTATATGTGGCAATCATGGCTCCGTGAATGTCTGTCCTGTTGGGGCTTCAATCTCCGCGTTTCCAAACCAACCACATCATCTTTCCTTCATGAACCTGACCTTTCTCCTGGATTCCTTAGTTACTCTGGTCTGTGGTGCCTCTCTGCCTCACTGTCCTCCCCGACTCCCTTCTCCTGCCCTGCATGTGCACACGTGCATGTACACAAGTCCTTCTCTTCCCCTGGATAGCCAACTTCTAGACGAAGCATCCTTGAGCTTGGACTCAGCAAATGTCTCATGAGTAATAACTGCTAACCTTTCATATCAGGCACAGCACTGACCACTTCGTTTGGATTGTCCCTTTTAATCTCTCCACACTTCCGTGATGTAGGTCCTAATCGTATCTCCATTTTACAAATTAATAAACCAAGGCTGAGAGAAGTAACCCAAGATCATATTCTTTTCTTTTTTTAATTGTAGTATAATTAATGTATAATGTGATATTAATTTCACATGTATAACATCGATTTGACAATTCTATACATGACTCCATGCTTACCACAGTAATTGTAGTCCCCATCTGTCCCTATACAATGTTATTACAATATTAGCGACTATATTCTCTGCTCTTTTCATCCCTGTGACTTATCTATTTTATGACTGGATGTTTGTACTTCATAAGCCCCTATTTCACCCATTGCCCCACCCACCTCCTTTCTGGCAACCACCAGTTCTCTGTATATAAGAGTCCGTTTTGTTTTTTTGGATTCCACATATAAGGGAGATTATCTGGCATTTGCTTTTCTCTGTCTGACTTATTTCATGTAGCACAGTACCCTCTAGGTATGTCGTGTTGTTGCAAATGGTAAAGCTCTCATTCTTTTTTATGGCTGAGTAATATTCCAGTGTATATTAAATGTGATTAAAGATCACATTCTTAAGAGAACATCTGACATGGAGAAGCCTGCCCACAGGCACTATGACCCTCCATCTGCCTCCCCTGTTCAAGGTTGAATGGACCACTCACAAGGATAGCCCAGTGCTCTGCTGATTTACAAAAAAAAAACAAAAAACCAAAACCCCAAAAAAACAAAACAACAAAAAAAGTCAAATGTTGATCAAACAATATAATTCAGAGAAAGCAGGGTTGATGCTAAGGCTTGAACTTGCTGCTGAATTGTAAAGGACAGAGGGGAAAAGGAGGGTATGCCAGGCGAGGGGGCCAAGGACAGGTGGGTGGGCTTGTGTAGAGAAGACATTGACCAGATCAGAGAATAAATACTCAGAACCGGTAGGATAAGGTTGAGGAGGATGGAGGAAACCTAGATTATGGAGGGCTTTGGAGTAACCGAAAGACCCTGTAGAAGAAAGTGAAAGTGGAGTTTCAGGAAGATGAGCCTGACACTCAGAGTATGTAGAACAGGCTAGAAGGGGAGGATGGTGTGCTGCTGGAGGAACCAGCCGGAGAGCTGTTTTAATGGTCCACCAACAAATCCGTGGACCAGAGTGAGGCAATGGAAATGAGGAGTGAGCAAAGGATACAAGAAATATGTCAAAACAGAAATGGCCACAGCACTTGCCCACTGATTGCCGCGCAGGTGGAAGGGGCTTGGCCTTCAGTTAAAATGACTTCAGTTTCAGGCCTTTGCCAGTGGTCTCGCCATTGACCGACCAGCTGGAGTAGGATGGCAGAGAAGGGAGAAAAGAAGCTCAATTTTAGACCTCTTGAATCTGATGTGAGGGCCTAAGTGACCTGTCAGTCCCGCCCGATTTTGCTAATCTAGAGATCTGGCCTTAGTGAACTTAAAGGGGCCGGAGCTGTAGGGCAGATAGCATTTTTCATTTTTATTGTTATGCCTTTCCAGATCTTAATCTTCTAAAACTTTTGTTTCTTAATTTTGTGCCGTTTTGGTTTTGCTCTCTATTAATTTTCCGTACCCATCTAGCCCCTGAACACCTCTATCCCTGCTGTGATGTGTGTGCTGGGGCAGGAAGCAGGGTATAGCTTCGGGTATCATAACACACCAGGGTACTGAAGCCCTGTGATTCAGGACCAGCAGACTCCGGCTCTAATTGATAATATTTTCTACTTCACAGTAGCTGAGCTGAATTGCACAGACTTAGAGGAGTAAATGAAACAAGTGTTTTATGGAACAACAGGCAAACCATTTAAATCTATAACTACTATGCTTATGTTTCCTGCTTCCTCGTCTACAATGGAACGTAAGTGGTGTCTATGAGCCACACAGTCATTTCCTTTTATGTTTGCAAATAACACCACAGATGATATTATATCCTTGCTCTAGCTCCTAGGAGACTTAAAAGGCTGAGTTGGCAAAACAGGAAAGCTTAATCATTTATAAGGATGTAAACAACCAGATTTCCCCCACTACCACTGGTCCCAAAATGCTAGAATATGGAAGGAATTCATAGAAACCAGAATTTTTTTTTTCCTGGCTGCAGAGACAAAGATTGAAAAATTACACGGTTGGGTTTTTTTTCTTTTTCTTTTACTAGAAAGAAGAGCCTTCTCTGAATTGCCTATAAAGTTTTGTTCCCCCTAACATTATGTAAATGATCCCAAAGTTTAATCTTTAAAATTAGAATTATGGATAAAAGTGCTCCAAGAGTTTGACCTTGAAAACTTTGCAAAGTATTTATCGTTTATTTTAAAATTTAAACCAAGAACGGGGGCGCCTGGGTGGCGCAGTCGTTTAGCGTCTGCCTTTGGCTCAGGGCGTGATCCCAGCGTTCTAGGATCGAGCCCCACATCAGGCTCCTCCGCTAGGAGACTGCTTCTTCCTCTCCCATTCCCCCTGCTTGTGTTCCCTTTCTCGCTGGCTGTCTCTGTCAAATAAATAAATAAAATCTTTAAAAAAAAAATTTAAACTAAGAAGGAAGAGTAAAGGGGCAGGCAGACATAGTGCAGGCACCCAGGCAGCTCAGGACAGAACAGCATAAATGAGGGACTGTAAAATGGCAGCAGTTTTCACTAATGGCTCATAAAAACAGGTAAAGAGGAAGGAGCTGCAGGTTTGTCTGACACATCAGCCTTTATTCTTCTAAAATAGGGTATTCTTTTTTTTTTTTTTTAAGATTTTATTTATTCATTTGACAGAGACAGCTAGAGAAGGAACACAAGCAGCGGGAGAGGGAGAAGCAGGCTTCCTGCTGAGCAGGGAGCCTGATATGGGGCTCGATCCCAGGACCCTGGGATCATGACCTGAGCTGAAGGCAGACGCTTAACAACTGAGCCACCCAGGCGCCCCTAGAATATGGTACTCTGACACGTTCATAAATCACCTTGCCTTGAGACTCTGCTGACTTGGTTGGTCGTGCTTTAATGAAGCAACACAGCTCCGACAGGAAGGGCTCCCTGTCGTGGAGTGATAGCACCAGCCCCCTCCTCCACTCTCAAAAGCATGTGGATCTGGGCAAGACACGATCACCTGGATATAAGCATCATGGTGCCATGTGAGAGATCCAGAGCTTTGTCCAATTTCATTTGTTCAAAAATTATTTGCTTTATATACGGTTTACCTCCTCTGTGCCAGGTGATTGGCTGAGAGAGAGAAATGAAGATATGCCCTTAGGTACAGGTGGCTGCAAGGAGCTTGCACAACACAATGTGAAAAGTGCCCCGTAACGATAGCGAACATCTAAAAAGCACATTTTTTCGTTCTTTCCTGAGTAAGAATGATCTATTTGTCAACCAAACATTGTTGTTGGGTCAGGCAGAATATTGTAATGGTGACCGAGGGCACTTTGTTCTCTTTCTTTCTTTCTTTCTTTTTTTTTTTTTACCTTATTTTTATTTTTTAAAGATTTTTATCTGGGTGGGGAGGGGCAGAGGGAGAAAATCTCAAGTAGACTCCCCGTTAGGCGTGAGGCCCATTGTCTCAGCATCCCTGTTTTCTTGCTTTCACAGTGAACGGTTCTGGTATTTCCCTCTTACATAGAGTAAGTTCTCTCCAGCAGGGATTTTGAGATTTGGGATTTTTCCATTTGCTCAGGGAGGAGAAAGCCCCTGAGTGAGTTTGTTGTCAGAGTGCCTGGATTCAAATTCTGGCTTCATAAAAGTCACGGCTGAGTGAGCTTGGGCTCCTTTTCTTGCCCTTTGTTCCGCAGTGTCTGTCTATCAAAATGAAGGTAATTAGTGCCTACTTCATAGCGTTGTCAAGATTAAAAGAGCTATGCATGTAAGGACTGAGAATAGTGTTGATATATGTCATGAACACTCTTTATGCTTTAGCTGTTATATTATTTTTTTAAGTTCTTAGTTTATTAAAACTTTCATGAAAAATCTGCACAATCGCCGCAGATAAAGTCACTGCAGAATCTTTATTCCTTCTGTGGTCCAATCTCCAGCTCACTTTTTTTTTTGCTAGCACCAACATTGGCTTTTGCAATGCCCCTGACTTTCTTCATTCCATTCTTACGTTCCTTTTGCTGTTTTCTTGACCTCCTTTTCTTCTCATGTAGGCCACGTCTTGCAAGTCTGTGTTTGGGTTCATTTTTCTTTGCATAATCCGAGGAATCCTAAATCATGCCAAAGCCAGCTGCCTTGCCACCCCCAAAATGGGTTCTGAATCCAAGTACAAAGATGACATCTGGTGCAGTCTTGTCCATTTTTGGCTACTTTTTCCTGAAGTTCTGTCTTAGGTACCCTTGCCTTTCCGGGGTGAAGAACACCAGTGACTATCTGTTTCTGCTGAAGTAGTTGGTTGGTCATGAACTTCCTGGTCCAGATAGTCACTGTGTGGTTCATGATGGCCGCCGAGTTTCAAGCAGCCAGGGAGGAAGAGAGCTTAGCTGTTATTCAAACACACCCTCCCACCTCACACAGAGGTTCAGGTCCGTATCCTTCACTTGCAGTAGGGAGGAGAAAGTTGAATCACTACTTGAAAGGCTAAAGCTTTCCTCCCATGGTGTGAACAGAGCAATGGTACTTCCTCTGTTGAGGCTGGACCAGGGAATAAAGATTCCTCTGACACAGAAAGGGGAAGGTGTTAGATATTATGTAGCGTTTTGCTCTGATTTACGAAGACAAGGGACCTAGGGTCACAGATGCTAAATTCTATCCAGTGAGAGCTGGCTTGAAATCTTTACTGCAAAGATCACAAAGAAGCAGAAAATTTCCTAAACTGAAAAAGGGTTACCTACTGGGGCAAGTTTTTAATGCTGAGAAGTCTGCTTTGTTTTAAAAGCAGATTCATTTTAGGGTGTTCACATATTTTCACTTATTTTATGCTACTTCTAATATTTTCTCCACGAGTCCCAGGATGGTAGCACTCACAATTTTCCAGAAATCGCTTCTGTATAAAATTGGCTTTTCACTTATACCTTGATTTCTTAAAACAATTTTTTTTTTTTGTATCCACTGAAAGGAAACCAAGCACCTTGAAAGATAGGCTGATTCCAGGCCTGTGGCAGGAAATTAAGAGGAGTCTGGGACATCTTGCTGTGCTAGAAAGCAAGGAAGCTATCAAGAACTAATGGGTCAGGTCAGAAAGACACAGGAACCACCCAGGGCAAGATACTGATAAAGGAATGAAAAAGAAAGAAAAAAGAGAGTGATGGAGGAGCAAATATGGCAAAATCTCAACAGCTGTTTAATCTGGGTGACACGCACGTGGGGTTCATTTTAATATTTCTTGCTTTTGTTTGTGTTTTTTCATTATTTATTTAAACACATAATTTAGACCTTCTTTAATGCAAAGCAACCCCTGTGCATTCTCCATAAAAGTAGATAACACAAATGAATAAAATAAAAAGCACTGATAATTCTTTCACTCGGAGATAATTACCGAACTATTAATAACTTGTTGTAATGCTTTCTTGACATTCTTCGCTGCATATGAAAACTTCTAAAAACGAATTTCTTCTCCTTCAACTTCTATCTTCCATGGCCTAAAAGCACCCCTTGGATTATATCCTTACCCTGTTTTCTAACCCGTGAGGGCTTTCCATGCTTATTGAATGTAGCTTGGGCTCCTTGACATTCAACGTCTTCCAACATTCTTTCCAGAATCCTGTCTACTACCCTGTCTCCATAGACCCCTATACTCCAGCTACACTGGATAGCCTACATTTCAGTTCAGATTGGATTCTGTGTAGATGTCCTCATTTATAATCTGAATGAACACCCAAGACCTTTACAATAATATATTTTGGGATTTCATGGTTTAGGACTCTTGATACAACTAGCCACTTGTCCCAGCACGGAACCTAATTTTTGTGAAAAGGCCAAGCTGTTACATAAGCATTTTGCCGAGATCCAGGAAAAGAAATCAGGAGCATGCGGTTCAGCCTGTAAGGGATGATTGAAAACTAAAAAAAGGTAGGAGAATCTGCCTCCTCGGGTCATAATGCCTCTGTGATGTTGGTTTCTGCTCTGCAGTGATGGGAAGAGTGATAGCAGGCCTCTTGTTCAGCGGAGTACAGGGAGCACAAGGTTCCCCAAAGGTCCTAGCACCACATTCTTCTAGAATTAGAAATTTTGGTCCCTTGAATGAGCTTGTCCTTTGTTTAACGACACTGTATTCTCAATGTTCTACATCTCCAGGTACGGAGAGGTAATAATTTTGGCAATCAAAAGAATAACTCCCTTGTTTCTAAACATCAATTCTGTATGTCAATTATTTTGTGTGGTTTTTTTTTTAATAACTGGAAAGATTCTTACTCATGATAGATGAATGTTATCCTCTTGTTTGTTCTTACCAAATCTTCTAAAAATTAACCTTTTTTTCCTCCTGGCTCCTACCATTATGGGTGGTCAAGACTAGGATGTGAATGAAAATCTCTTCCTCAATTTCTTCCATTTTCTATCCCACATGCTTCCTAATACCTTGTATCAAAATATATGACCCTCTGCAAAGATGATTTGAAAAATAGAATCTTTGTCCCATCATATGAGTTGTAGGATGGAGAGAAAGAGGGCTTGCTTGTTAAGCTCATGTTCCCCAAACCTGAGAAAGCCCACCATGATAAAATTCCCTTGTATTGTAGAGCCTTAGTTGGTAGAAGGGAATGGAAAACTGTTGTTTTCTTATATTTAATTGTTCAGTTCCTTAAGGATTGATCCAACTTGTGTATTTCAACTTATGTTGTCGAAAATGGCTCAAGTTCATTTCCCTGCATTACTAGGCAGTAGGTGATTTTTAACTCCTCCACACCTAAAATGTTATGAGCCTATGAATCTTTCTCTCTGTTAACCATGGCTTTTTGATATCTCACGGTCACCACTCAGAACTGTTCTCAATGTAATGCATCACTGCTGTAGTGATTAAGGGAATGGGTAAAATCTCTCAGGCTTGGGATATCCCAAGCAATTTGTTGGATTTCTTTTATTCATTCATTCATTCATTCATTCATTCATTATTTATTTATTTTTTATTTTATTTTATTTTTTTAAGAATACTCAGAACCCATTGTCTTTTTTTTTTAATTTTATTATTATATTATGTTAGTCACCATACAGTACATCCCCGGATTCCGATGCAAAGTTCGATGCTTCATTAGTTGCGTATAACACCCAGTGCACCATGCAATACGTGCCCTCCTTACTACCCATCACCAGTCTATCCCATTCCCCCACCCCCTCCCCTCTGAAGTCTTCAGTTTGCTTCTCATAGTCCATAGTCTCTCATGTTTCATTCCCCCTTCTGATTACCCCCCTTTTCTTTATCCCTTTCTTCCCCTACCGATCATCCTAGTTCTTATGTTCCATAGATGAGAGAAACCATATGATAATTCTTTCTCTGCTTGACTTATTTCACTTAGCATTATCTCCTCCAGTGCCGTCCATGTTGCAGCAAATGTTGAGAATTCCAGAACCCATTGTCTTGTGCTTTATTCTCTCTCTTAATTGTGGCAAACGTATAGAACTAGCTGACAAGGCCAATAAATTAAGTTTTCAGGCACCTGGGAGGCTCAGTTAAGTGTTTGCCTTTGGCTCAGGTTGTGAATCTAGGGTCCTGGGACTGAGTCCAGCACAGGGCTTCTTGCTTCTCCCTCTGCACCTCCCTCCCCACCCCCGTGCATATGCATTCTCTCTGTATCTCGCAAAAATAAAATCTTTAAAAAGTAGATTGAGTTTTCATTTCTTTCTTAGATATTAAAAAAATCAGATATATATGTATTTATCCAGTTTTCTCTTTTACACAAATAAATTTTACATGAGGTTTATACAAAAGGACTTAAGCCAAAAGTTAATTTAAAACCTTCAATCTTTTTCCAGTTTGAGATATAATTGACACGTAACATTGTGTTAGTTTAAGGTGTATAACCTATTCATTTGCTCTAAGTATATAGCATGGAATGCTTACCACAATAAGTTAATGTTCATTAACTCACAGTTACAAATTTTTTTCTTGTGATGAGGATTTTTAAGACCCTACTCTCAGCAACTTTCAAATTTACAGTATTGTTTATTATTGTCACCATGCTCTACGTTCCCTAGACCGTACTTATCTTATAACTGGAAGTTTGTATCTTTGACCACCTCCACTCATTTCCCCTTCTCCCTGCCCCCGCTTCTGGCAACCACCAATCTGTTCTGTTTCTACAAGCTTGGTTTTTTTAGATTCCATATGTAAGTGAGATCATATAGTGGTTTGTCTTTCTGTCTGACTGACTTACTAAAATCAACCAATTTGACACTAATACATTCAAAACTGAATTCTTGAGAATTTCTCAAGTTTTACCACCTGTTTATCTTGGCTATTGCTCTATCAATAGTCTGTCAAACCGTGTTTAAATTCACTTAAAAATAACTTCCTTTTGGTACACATTAACCTCCTAGATCAGGATAAACATGGGCTAGAACAGTTTCTGTAAAACAAATACCCCAAGGCTGGAAATGAGCTGAACCCCAAGTCTCTTCGAAACCTAACGTTGATGAAATTTCTGCCAATAGGTTTTGTTCTAGTAATTTCTTTTTTAAAAAACATCAGCTTTTAATTACAATTAAATAGAAAGCAAACTGTTTTTTATCTAAACTCATTAGAAGCATAAAACTGACACCTATATAGAACTGTTGAACTGTCCCAGTGACTTCTAACCCGTCCGTCTTTAGCTTTGGATAAGTAACATGTTAGTGTTTTATGTATATATATATATATATGTATATGTGTATACACACACACACACACACACACACGTGTTTTCACAAAATGTTGATTTACCCATCATCTCCTCTAAAGATAGTAAGCATTAGGTAAGGTTTAATTTATCGGCATAGAATACCTCCAAGAACCAGAAAATTCCCAAGGCCAAGTATCTCATGCCCTAAGTAGTTTGGTTTTAAAAGATTAACTTGAGCTGAAAATATGAACTGGTGCTCCAATGAGATTCCAGACTGGCAGAGTGGATTTGGGAGTTTTATTTATCCAGCATACTCTGTGTAAGACATGGGCTAGGCCATGTGGGCCATGCAGAAGAGGGGGGTCTTGATTAGTTTTCTTTCTCCTCCTTCCCCTTCCCCTCCCCACAGTCCTTCTTTTTGTTCTTCTTCTTACTTTTCTTTGAACATAGTATTTTTATTTATTTATTTTTTTCAAGTAATACATGTACAGTCAATCCTTGAACAACCCAAACCCTGTGCAGTCAAAAATCTGTATATAATTTTGACTCCCCCAAAACTTAATAGCCTACTATTGACTGGAAGCCTTGACCAATAACAGTCGTTTAACACATTCCATATATTGTATGCATTATATATACTGTATTCTTATAATAAAGTAAGCTAGAGAAAAAGATGTTAAGAAAATCCTACCCAAAGAATACAAAAATAATAATTTGAAGGGATACATGCTCCCCAATGTTTGTAGCAACATTATCTACAACAGCCAAATATGGAAACAGCCCATGTGTCCATTGACTGAAGCATGGGTAAAGATGTGGTAGATATATACAGTGGAATATTACTCAGCCATAAAAAAGAATGAAATCTTGCCATTTGCAATGACTTGGATGGAGCTAGAGAGTATTATGCTAAGCGAAACAAGTCAGAGAAAGACAAATATCTATGATTTCACTCATATGTGGAATTTAAGAAACAAAATAAAGGATGGGGAAAAAGAGGCAAACCAGGAAGCAAACTCTTAACTGTAGAGAACAAACTGATGGTTACCAGAGGGGAGAGGGTGGTGAATGGGTGAAATGGGCGATGGGGATTAAGGAGAGCACTTGTGGTGCACACCGGGTGTTGTAGGGAAGTGTTGCATCACTGTACTGCACACCTGAAACTAATATTACATTGCGTTAACTGGAATTAAAAACTTAAAGAAAATCCTGAGAGAAAATACATTTATAGCAGTGTGCTGCATTCATAAAAAAAATTGGCATATAAGTAGATCTGCACAGTTCAAATCTGTGTTGTTTGAGGATCAATTGTACTTGGTAAAAATAATTCATGGTGCAAAAGGGTATTTAGTGAAAAGCATTTCTTCTTTTCAGTCTCCTATTCACACCGCCCAGAGACAACCACAGCCATTAATTTCTCCCAGATCCTCCAGAGGACGCAGGCATATGTATGTGTCTGTAAATATCCACCATATCCCCTTTTTAAATTCAAATAGCAAACACATCTGTACTTTAAAAAGTCTATCTTAAGGATCTTCCCACATAAGCATATGAAGCTCTATGTCATTCTGCACAGTAGTCTGTTGAATGTGTAGATCACAATCCACTTAACCAGCCTCTACGCTAGATATTTTCTACTACATACAATCTGCAAAATACTTGCTAGGACATATGTCTTTGGAAATTCCTAGTAGAACTGCATTGAAAATTTAAAAATTTTGATGTTGGCATATTACTCACCAAAGAAGTATACCAATTTATAGTCCTGTCTCAACAACGTAATATATTATCAAACTTTTTGATCCTTGGCAATTTGTTGTATGAAAAATGGAATTTTAGTGTTAAAGATCGACATTTTTTCATATGTTTAAAGACAGGATTTTTTCTCCTGTAACTTAGTCTGTCTTTCCACTGGACTATTTTGTTTTGTTTGCTTGCTTACTAATTTATAAGAACTTTTTTTTAAAAGAAGGACATTTGCTTTTGTCAACAAATATTGTAAATATTTGTTCCAAGACTGTCATTTGCTTTTAAATTTTGTCTATGGTAATTGTTTTGTCATGTTCTGTCATTCAAAATCTTTTGTAGTCAAATTTAAGAATCTTTCTTCAAGATTACTGTTTGTATCTTGATAAGAAAGGCCTTCTTCCTCCAATATTATAAAACAATTTTACCGTCTTTTATTCTAATACTGGCTGGACATTTTTATATTTAAATATCTGATCATCTGAAATTTATTTTCAGGTAAGGGATACAGCAGGGATCAAGGATCAACATTTTTTTTCAGGTGGCCAGTCATTTGTTCTGTAACTATTGATTGAATAATCCATCATTTCCTCATTGATAGAAAGTGTTCATTTAAAAAAACTTGTTTATTGGTATGTAACTTCTATGGTAAGGTGTATAATGTTAAGTGTACAGCTAGACTGACTTCTACATGTGTTGATAATCCTTTAGACCCCTACCTCAGGAGGTCGTCTGTGCTCCCTTCAGTCAATACTCTCTCTAAGGTAACCATAATTCTGACTTTAATCACCATATATTAGTTTGACCTGTTCTTGAAATTTGTAACAATGGAATCTGATAGTATGTAATTTGTGTCTGGCTTCTTTTGCTTAAAATTATGGCTGTGACATTCATCCATTTTGCTGTGTGCAGATTAGTTTTATTCTTACATTGTTGTGTAGTATTCTAAGAATGTACCAAGATTTATGTAGCTATTCTAATCTTAATGGACATTTGGGTTGTTTCCATTTTGGGGCTATGATGAATAATTTTTGTATAGATCTTTCGGAGGACATAAGTACTCATTTCTGATGCGATATAGCCAGGAGTAGAATTGTTGGATCCTAGCATATACATTTGCTAACTTTAGTAGAAACAGCCAGTTTACCAAAGTGGTTGAACCAATTTACATTCTCATTGGTGGTATGTGAGAATGTCCACATATCATTGTTTTTTGGCCAACCCTTAATAGGGTCAGGTTTTTTTCCATTTAATCATTCCAATGCAGTTGTAATAGAGACCACTATTTCTTAATCTGAGTATTTTGACATTTTGTTCCACTGTGAAAATGTCTTAGAATGACCACCATGGCAAAGGAAAGGAGGCTAGATATGGAGTAAAAATATCTGAGTTCAAGTTTTGACTCACATTTAATGTGGAGAAATGTGGGGGTGCCCAGAGTAACCTTTCTGACTCACTAGTATGTGGGAATGTGATGATAGCCGCCCATAGGATTATTACAAAAATTGAATTGCTGTTTTAAAATTATTATGAAGATTAAATGATCTAGTATAGTTAATATATCTGAAAGAACTTTGAAGGGAAAGCACTAGAGCAGACAAATATTTATCGAGATCCCATTATAAGCTAGGTGCCGTTCTAGGCACCCAGGATAAATTTGTGAACAAAACAAAGATTTCTGTCTTCCCGGAACTTACATTCAAAGGTTGAGACAGACAAAAAATAATATATAATTATTATGTCTGTAAGAAAGTGATAAATGGTATGGACAAAGGAAAGAAAAGATAGAGCAGAGTGAGGAGGTCTGAGTTAAGAGGATGTTGCACTTTTAGATAGGGAGGTAAAATAGAGCACATTGAGAAGTGACGTTTGAGCCAATGCCAAATGGAGGTGAGAGAATGAGCCACGAAGATATCTGGTGGAAGGACACTCTAGGCTAGGGGGAAGGCTGAGGCAAGAGCATGTCTGGCATGTTGAAAGAATTGCAAGAAGGCCAGTGAAGCTGGAGTGGAGACAAGTGGGTCGGTAGGGGGCAGTAGGAAAAGAGCTCAGAGAGCTAACTGGATGATGGTGGTCCTGTTGTCATTGCAGAACAATGGCTTTTTTTTTTTTTTTTTTTTTTTACTCTGAGTAAAATGGGGATACAATTGATTTTGAGCACAGAGTAACATGATCTCGCTTATTTATTTTTTTTTTAAAGGATCATTGTGATTGCACGTGTCTAAGCCAGCTCTGCTGCCATAACGAAATGCCATAGATTGGTGACTTAAACAACAGAAATTAATCTTCGCATAGTTCTAGGGACTGGAAGTCAGAGATCAGGGTGTCAGCATGGTTGTGGAGGACACTATGGATTGCTTACCTAAAAGCCAGTCTTCCCTTCTTTGGATTGCTTACCTAAAAGCCAGTCTTCCCTTCTTTGTATTGCTAAGAGACAACCCCCCCCCCCAGTTCAGTTCAGACATTGTGCAGTTGTGCAGTTTTTACGACGCTGGATCTCCTTTTGAGCACCAGAGGGTGAAACTGGATAAGGGTATTTCATTACTCTTTGCACCTTCGGTGTAGGAAAGGGCAATTGGGGAATTTCACCCAATCAGCTGGAGGGAAAGACTTGCTTGGAGCCTTTGGGGAGAGGTTTCCTTGATTCCACCCTTCCTTCCCCCCCACCCCCACCAATGGGGAAAGGAGACAACCACTTCCCTCGTTTCCATCCCTACACATTGTGATACTTGCATTGGCGTCTCTACAGCCATCTTGGGACCTAACTCATGTCGTATGCAGCATCTTGAAACATATCTGTGTTTATCTTATGGTGTTTAGAAGTACCTCAAAAAGGGGCGCCTGGGTGGCACAGCGGTTAAGCGTCTGCCTTCGGCTCAGGGCGTGATCCCAGCGTTATGGGATCGAGGCCCCACATCAGGCTCTTCCTCTATGAACCTGCTTCTTCCTCTCCCACTCCCCCTGCGTGTTCCCTCTCTCGCTGGCTGTCTCTATCTCTGTCGAATAAAGAAATTTAAAAAATCTTAAAAAAAAAAAAGTACCTCAAAGAAACCTTGGAGATCATCAAATTCAACTCTATCATTTATTTTTGTTAAACCGGTTTCCATGTTGTTTGGCTTATTAATACTCCCCAGTGGAAATCATAACTATTAGCCCAACTATTAAGTTTAGGAAGCAGTGATAAACATAGATATAATTTGGTTAGGTGCCATTTTACAGATAGACACTCATAATGTGACTCTTTTAATTACGCAGTAATTTCCAGAATAGTATCCTGCCAGAATTAATTTACTGGCATCGGCAGCTAATTTCTAGAATATTTTAAAAATGGAACTGAGGCTTACTATGATGGGTGAATTTAATACTCAGAGAGTTACAAAGGTGATGAACAATGCTTTTTGCCTTGTCATAAATATAACTAGCACCAACTAATTTATTGATGTTTGTTTGTATGCTAGACCATATGTTAAGTGCTTCCTTGACTCAAATAGCTCCATTCAGTTCTCACAACAACTCAGGTGAGATTGTTATTATACCCCTTTCATGGATGAGGAAATGGAGTTTAGGTAAGGTTAAATAGGTTATTCAAGATTACAGAGCTAGTAGTAGAAAAACTGGGATTTGCAGTCTGACTCCAGAGCTCAAGATCCTAATCACTGCAGTTTTCTGCCCAAGAGTCAAGATAACTTCTTGGTTGAAACATGTGGCACACACTGTTGGATGCCCACTTGACACCTATTCTTTCTCCTCTCAAACGGAACCCCTATTTTGTTTGGGGGGGACTCATCAATTAAATGTACTGTGGCAATCTCATTTTCTTTTTGCTACTGGGCTGCAGTGGGCATGTGACCATTTCCTGGCCAATAAGGGAGATTCTACTGGTTGGGGTGGGGGGTGCAATCTGCGTGCGGAAGGTTTTTCTCCTTCATAAAAATGGGAGCAGCACTGCCTTTCCTTCCCTTCCTGCTTGTACAGTGACTTCTGAGGATGTCCTATCTGGAGCCGTGGCAGCCACATTGCAATCAAGAGGTGATAAGCCTGGAGAGAGAAGCCAACCTGCATATGATGGTAGACAGCAGGCACAAAAAGAACTTGGGTCCTTAGTGAGATGATTGTGCTTCTGAACTAACCCTGGGACTACTTAATGTCTGAACCTTGGTTAAAGATATAATAAATGACCTTATGCTTTAAGCTGTTAGTTATTTTGTTCCTCCTGGCCAAAAGTGTCCTAATGGATACAATCTGGGCAGAAAAGACATTTTCTCAGAGGTGCTGTGAAAGTAGATGATGTGGAGGTTATCAAGATCTCATCTAGGAATCTGTTAGTGTAGGTAAGACTTTAGAAAAAAAATACTCCAGCTTTGTCTCAGATCTGGATAAATCTGAGCAATCCTCAGGTCTGCGCTGGATATTTCCCCCTTTTCTCTCCAGATGCAGGGTTTCCTCTTCTCTGTGTGACTGACTGAGATGCACTGCAGCAAAGGGTTCTCTTGCCCTCTGGCTTCTGGTTGGATTTGGCCACTGGGATGTACTAGCAGGAGACTGGAAGAGGGAGGTGAGTGGGATATAAAGCCGCAGCTGCGTCCTTGGGCAATTACTTAGGCTGACTGCATCCCTTGATTAAAGTTCACAGGCTCCTGTCCGGCTGCGCTTTCGGTACTGAGTTTTGGTTCCTTCCCCTTCTACAGACCTGGGAGCTTATAGTCCTAGGTAGTCCACACTACCCTTGTGGTTTCCCACACCCTGCCCACATCTTTGTAAAGTACCATTTGTTTCCTGCTAGGCTCTGACTGATACAATGGTGTGAACAAAATCACTGCAGTTGTTGAAACTTGGTCCACTCTGATACATGAGATTCTGTAGTTATTCATAGTGTAAATAAGGGCTTTCCTCACGCGTTAGAGGGAGACAGGAGACTCTATAATTAGGAGTCACTCTGCAAAAGTAAAACGAAATATCATAGCTCAGAGAAAAGTTTCTACTTTGAGGACAAGAAATCAAAGAAGGCTACCTGGAAAAGATAGCATTTGGGCTGAGGCTAGATAAGATTTTTAAAGGACAAAAAGACTGGGAGAGTGTGAGTCAAGTGAGGGAAGAGAGAATGCTCAACGAAAAACTAGTGCTGGAAGGGACCTCAGATGTTATTTATTCAATGTTAGTCCTCCCTCCACCTCCTTTACAGATGAATAAACTTGAAGCTGATATTTGGCCAAGGTCAAAGAGCAAGTAAGTAGCATGCAGGTCTGCTAGTTCCTGGGCTTGTTCTAATCCTACTGTCTACCTCCACATCACCCTACCTCATCTCAGGCAGTCTGTGAACTTGTCAATCTCTCCCACGAAACCGTGACCTCCTTCACAGCTGTTTTCTTCATCTTTGAACCCCAGTACCCAGCACAATTTCTCACATAAAGTCATGGTTAACATGACCAGCTACCAAAAGGTAAGCACCCACCTTCTGTGAGGCACTGTTTAGATATTTTATATGTACCTCATGAAATCTTCACAACAGCTGAAGGGGCATAATTATCTCCACTTTTCAGCCAAGGATGCAGCGGCTCAGAGAGGTTGTCTAACTTGCCCCAGGTCACACAGCAGTATGCAGGACTCTATTTTACCTTCCATCATGGGCGTCCAGTAACATTTGTTGAATGAGTGAATGAACGAACAAGAGACATCCAGACTGCAAGTGATCGGCTGTGATAGGCTACCCTGGAGACCCCGCCACCTCGGGCAGTGGACTCGGCTGGTCGTCTCCCCTCCAAAGTATACCCTCTCTTGGAAGCGCCCCGTGCAGGCTCCGGGACTCCACCCCCTACTCCGCCCGGCTCTCCAGCCACGCCTCCACCTCGGAGTTCTTTCCGCTCTTCCTGTCCGAGTTTTCGCTTGGCTCCAGCCGCCGCAAGGAGGGCCTCTCTCGGCTCTGCGATATGTGACCGTTCCATTCCCCTGCCCCTCCCTTGGCCCTCCCTCACTCTTCAAACTTCTTTTTTCCACCTTCTTTAAACTTCACTCATCCTAGTGCCCGCCTCCTCCACTCGCACCGACCAATCGGTGGTCCTCACTCTCGCCGGGGATCCGCCCCCTACCCGCTGGGGGCCAATCCCCGGCGAGGGAGTCGAGTGCTGGGGCTCGTTCCCAAGCGCCTGGCCTGTGACGGCAGCGCGCCGGGCGCCGCGCGGCAGGAGGGGGCGGGGCTCTGGATGAGGGATGGGCGAGGGCGGGGGGAAGGGAAGAGGGAGGCGGAGGAGGTTGCGGCGGGTTTGAAAGCGGCAGTTTCCTGGCAGCTTGGGCAGGCGTTGGTCTCCGCGCTCCAGCTCCGCAGCGGCCACGATCGATCCTGCGACGGGTCTACGCGCGCTTCTGCGCGCCCCCGACGGATTTTTCCCGTTCCGGCTCTTCCCCGTTCACCTCCCCGCCCCCCTGCTTCTGCCTTTTCCCGCCGCTCCGGCGCGGAGCCCGGGGGCCAGCCGGCGTCNCTTCTGCCTTCCCCGCCGCTCCGGCGCGGAGCCCGGGGGCCAGCCGGCGTCCGTGACCCCGCCCGAAACCCCTCTGGAGCCGCCCGGGGACAGTTCCCCTCTTCTTTCTTCAGCCTAGCCCGAGGTGGTCCTCGCGAAGCCCCGCAGCCCCGAGGAGCGCAGCCGGGAGGGGCGTCCGAGGGGCGTCGCGGGGCTTGGAGCAGCCCGGCCCCAGCGGAGCTGCGGTCGGGGGGGGCGCCGGAGCCGAGGCCCTCGCCGGGCTGCACGGGCCGCCGGGCCCCCAGGCTGAGAGGGGGCCGGAGCGGCGCCCCCGCCGCCCGCGCGGGGTCTCCCCCATGGTGCAGCGGGGTTCGGGATGTCGAAGACGCTGAAGAAGAAGAAGCACTGGCTCAGCAAGGTGCAGGAGTGCGCCGTGTCCTGGGCCGGGCCCCCGGGCGACTTGGGCGCCGAGATCCGGGGCGGCGCGGAGCGCGGCGAGTTCCCTTACCTGGGGCGGCTCCGGGAGGAGCCCGGCGGGGGCACCTGCTGCGTCGTCTCGGGCAAGGCGCCCAGCCCTGGGGATGTGCTGCTGGAGGTGAACGGGACTCCTGTCAGCGGGCTTACCAACCGGGACACCCTGGCTGTCATCCGCCACTTCCGAGAGCCCATCCGTCTCAAGACCGTGAAGCCAGGTACGCCCGCCCTGCCTTTCCGTCTCGGGGTCTAGGGGGGAAGTCGGGGTGGGCGTCCTGGGAGCGGCGGCCACTCCTCGTCGCTTATCACCCTGGCTAATCTTAGACTTCCAGGGTGCGCCGGACTCCCTGGCGAGGGGGAGGGGTGGCGGTAGTGATTCCCGTTTTGCTGATAGGAAAACTGAGCTCTGGTTTGGCAGGGCTGCTTTGCAAGCGGTCATAATAATGCAACCAGAAGCTGGGTTTCCTAAATTTGTAGCCCCGTCTCCTACCGAGAGTTTCAGACCAGAGAGAAAAAAACCAGCCTTTTCAGCTGCTCCCCTTTGTGGAGAAGGTCTTCATGATCGTAGCATATTCTTTGGAACAGTCTTAACGCATTTTCTAATAGGGAAAGAGGTTTTGTACTATTGAGGCACTTGGTGCCAAGGTTACCACCTAGTGTACCTAGGAGGGCTTAGCTGCTTCGGTGTTTCTTGCACACGAGCAGCACCTTGGAGCTGACAGCCTAACTCACGCAGTTCAGGTGGTTTCAGGTGTCTGGGTATCAATGCTGTGCAATATGCGATACGTGGCCGAATAGTGTGGTCGTGCGGAGAGCTGTTGAATAGTCTGGGCTTCGAAAGCAGACCTAGGTGCCTCTTCGGAGTAAAATCTTTTCTAAATCTTTGATTTTACACACATTTTGTAGAAGTGGTGAGTAAAACGGACCCCCGTTGCCCTGGTGTTTTAATGCAAGTCAAATCTGCAAAGCACGTTGCGTTTATGTTTCAAAGCATTGATCAGACTGCGTCCAGTGAAATCTGATAGTATGCGATGGTCCTTATGTATTTGTTACTACGGCATTGTTGGTCGGTTCAGCGTTGGTTAGAATGTGGTTCTGTTTTCTGAGATGCTTGTAGGAGAATTATGATCACAGCGTTATTAGAAATCAAACTAGTTTCGCTGAGTGTGCCCTATAGAATATATAGTACATCAAAATAAAATGGGCTGTTTAATTATGACTTCGGCTGGAGCAATCAGTCCATCCCTTCACTGCAAAATGCTAGAAAATTCGGGAGAAAAATTTAGCATGCTCTCTCCCTCACATTGTTTTTTCTTTCTCAGCAGCTCACTTTGGAAATCTCTCTTTCATAGCCCTTGGGCTTAATGGGAACTGATGGTTTGTGGTGCAATATACATATGTGTGAGTACTGTGGGTGTATACACACACACTCACACGTCCCTGCAATCTTAAATTAAGATTTTCTTCGTGTGGTCTGTTTCATCATATTCATTTTAAGCTTACAGTTTATGTAAGATTTTCTTTTTTATTGCTAATTTAAAAAACTTTGGCAGACTTTAAACATCTTTTTCTGTATAGTTTTGCAAATTAAGAAATTCTTAACTCAAACTTTTAGAGCCATATGCGAAAGGTGGAGGAAAGGTTTTGGGGGCTGTAATTTAGCGAGTCAGGCACCGTCTGTAATATGCAAAGTACTGTATAATACATGGTTTACTAGTGTAGGTGCCATTTAGTTCAAATCCCCTGAGTCAGAGAATAATGAGAACATCTGCATCATTGTGTTTTGTTTTGATTAGTTGGGGCCATAAATGAGAATGTAGCTGTTATTTTCAAAAATAGTTTAAGATTTAATAGGTTGAGGAAGTCAATATATCCTCAAAGTATTGTGATTCTTTTTTAGAAGACGGAGATCTTTAATATTAGTCTGATCTGCATGTTATATATTTTTTCAATGTTTATATCAAATTTAAGAAAATAATTCAAAGTTTAGAGTATATTCAGTAATATAGATTAGCTGTGTTGAATAAGCATCATATGCCCCAGAATGTAGTTGACATTTTTATAGTAATAAAGTTTTGCCATTTTGACAAGTGCAGGTACTTACCTACTTTAAATGTTTAGCCAAAAAAAGGGAATAATTTATGTTTAGCATATTTTCTGATCATTAATAATGAAAGTTCTGAATATGACACTTATTTTTTTAAAGATATGCTCTGCTTCAGTAATTTCTAAAGGATACCACTATGTGTCATCTGAGATTATTATTCTTGTTTCTAAGTAAGTTGTAATTTAGAAATCTTAATTTCTCAAAGAATAGTATGCCTAGTTTCTTAATAGCCTTATGTTAAGCATTACCTGAAATGGCTTTCTTAAATGAGTTTGCTTAAACAACATTTGTTATAAAATAGCAATATTTTTGCAGGTTAATCACAAGACTTCAAATATTAGAAATAAAGGAACTAGGAGAGGTTATTCCTAGAACTTTGGGTGTGATTAAAAACAGCATAAATATCATCTCTGGAGGACACAAGGATTCCATACTGTTAGGCTTAAATTTGAAAAGTATGAACATACAAAGTAAGGAAATTTAAAAAGGAATTTGCTCTGCACATTGGTTTTTTTTTTAATCTAAACTTTGTGAGAAAAATGGATTTTCTGTTTTAATAAGGAATTGTAAAGTGTACTTTGCACTGTCTCTTGTCTTGATTAGTAACCCTTTGTAAAACTATATTCATAACATCTTTTAGAAACCAGTATAGTGCAAGAGTATATTTAACATTTCTGTGAGATGTAATATTAGTGAGGAATGATCTCACACTCATTGTCTTCTGACAAAGTCCATGGCAAAAGGAGGAGTATGGATCCTTCCTAGCTTTCTCCTTTTTGTCTAGTACATGCTAAGAGGAGCTCAGCCAAAGCCAGCATCAACACCCACATGACTTAAGGAAGGTTCTTTCTGGCAGTCACTGTCTTCAGCTTTGATTTGGGGCTTTAGTATTTTTTTTCTTACTTGCAAATTCCATAAAAGATTATAACAACAACAAAAAAACCCTCTTTAAAATATGGTTCCTAATCCTAGGCTTTTCTTGAGAGAATTAGGGAATTTCTTATCAGAATCTTATTCTTATTTAGTATTCACATAATACATAGCAGTCAGTACATTCCTGCTTCGAGGACAGTCTTTATTTCCACCTATTCCTTAGCCCAACCGGTCTCCTGTATCTTAATTACAACCCTGTTGTCTTCTTCTTTTATTCCCCCCCCCCTTTTTTTCCTTCCTTTTCCGTTCCCTTCTTTCTTCCTTCTTCCCTCTCTCTCTCTCCTTCCTTTCTCCCTCCTTTCCTTCCCTCCCTTCTCCCCCCTCCCTTCTTTCCTTGTCTGCAAAGGGGGGGTGGGGGATTGGGATAGGCTGGTGATGGGTATTAAGGAGGGCACATATTGCATGGTGCACTGGGTGTTATACGCAAGTAATGAATCATGGAACTTTACATCAAAAACTAGGGGTGTACTGTATGGTGACTAACATAATTAAAAAATATTATTAAAAAAAAGGAAAAGTTTTCAATTGAATTTGATCTTTGTAGTTTCACAGTAGTAAAGGAAGTTGAACTTTGGACTTCTGATGAAATTGTTTCATGATCTAGTCCTTTGACCAGTATTGGTTTCTTTCATTTTATTGCAGAGCATATTTTTAAGCAATTTCTTTTCTGGTTAATGATAGAAGTAGTTAATTTTGTTCTAAAATTCTCTGGACTATGAATGTACAGACATCTATGGAATATTCACTTTTTCATATACCTTTAAACACGTATTTCAGTGGTTGCAAATAATGTGGATTTTATTCCTGAGATTAAGTATTGATCCATTAAGTACATGAAATCATGGTCTACTGCATTATTATGCACACAGTGCTTTCAAGTACCTTAAATCGGCTACTGTATCTAGAGATGAAAATCGTGAGGAACAATGTTATTGTTTAAACAAAAACTAATTTGAAATAGATCTTGTTTAATGCCAATTAATTGTAGGTCCAAGTTTGCCACTGAGTTTTTGAGACATCCGACTTATAGGGGAATATTGTTAAAATGAGCACATTCTTGGAAATCCGTTCCCCATTGGTGAAGAAACATTACTAGAAGCTTTTAAGTAAGGGTGTTTATGTTATGCCAATAATGAATAACTTTATCCCTTTCTTTTAACTTTTGGGTCTGCTTGTCTTTTTGGTTTAATGGGTAATTTGGGACTTGTGAGTTTTATTTAGGTGGTTGTCGTATTTGAAGAAGGGAAGGATGAGAGATAATAGTTTAATTGCTAGCTTCCTAAGTTTCTAATACAAAAAATTTCCCTTTTAATAATAGAAACTAGAGATTGGGTGAGGCAGCCTCTTTGTTAGGGAAAACAGTCTTAAAGTTTGATTAACCTTAAGTTGGAAACTTTCCTGTCCTCTCGAAATTTGGTAACAATTTTTGGGGTCTAAAATTGGTCTCAAGAAATGCAAGTAACTTTAGGTTCTGGACTCTGTTCATTGACACCTTCAGTTAGTGTGAATAATGGGCTTATGTTGTAGAGGCAAAAGAAACATTTAATAATTGGCCCTTTTCAGTTTTCAGATCCTTTTTATTTCATTCAGTTGAATGCTAAAACTGATTTTCATGGAACATAGCTGTGTTCCTGGGGAATATAAATTGTTTTTCCTCTGAGATTCTGGGATGTACTTTATAAAACCTCTTATTACAAGAGGCAAATTTCAGTGTGTGTGTGTGTGTGTGTGTTTCTTGGTCTCAAATTTATGTAAATTGATGGTAAAACAAATCTACATTTGCTCTAGTATCTGACTTGTGAAGTCAGTGCATAATCTTCTCAGGTGAATAGTTTCATATAACATCTTTACTATAAAACCTCTAAGTGCTTTATAAATTTTCTAAGCACCTAGGAGTTTGGGGAGGGTGTTGTAGGAGAATTTCATTTTTATCAACCACTTCAATATTGGGTACCAATTTCAAACTCTGCCAATTCCTAAGTCAGTTTTTGGTTCTTTGTGATTGGACCAAGGGGAAGTGTTTTGGTATTGGAGACCAGAACTGTGACCCTTTTAATTAATTAAGCAGTTTTGTTTCTCCTCTGAATTTTTGAGAAATCATTTCCTTGCAGTCCTACATTCTGGCAGAGAGAATGAATGCCCCTTATTTAAAACGGCTCCTCAGGGTAAGATTTCCAGTGGCTCAGAGGCTAGTGTTATGAGAGACGTGTTTGTAGGGAAGAGTTGCTCTTCTTGAAAGAATATTATTTAGAATGTTTCCCCAAAAAAGGTGCTTATTTTACTTTATAAAGAGAAAACAAAGAGTTTGATTACTGGCACACATTCATTCCCTCAACAACCATTTGGTTGTGTACCCATGTGAGGTACACATGTTTTTATATCACATAAAACAGATACAAAAGTGAATCAGAAATGATCTGGGTCTTCAAGAAGCTCACACTTTAATGGGGACTTAAGGTTTCATTGGTAAAGAATACCTGTAGTAAGGGTTTTACCTTTCTCACTCTTCTCCTAGTACTTAAATAAAACTCTTCAGGTAAGTCGAGTATGAATTGTGGTGGAAACTAGACTAATTAATTGGTTGTGAAGCACACTGTTCTGAAAAGTGGTGTGGAGTTGTATCTTAGGGAGGATTTGGGTTCTCAAGTCATTACAAAAAGAGGGAAATCAAATATAAACACAATAATCTTTTTTTTTTTTTGAGATTTTATTTATTTATTTGACAGAGAGAGACCCCAGCTAGAGAGGGAACACAAGCAGGGGGAGTGGGAGAGGAAGAAGCAGGCTCCCAGCGGAGGAGCCTGATGTGGGGCTCGATCCCAGAACTCTGGGATCACGCCCTGAGCTGAAGGCAGACGCTTAACAACTGAGCTTCCCAGGTGCCCCTAACCACAATTATCTTTTGAAAAGTTAAATTGCCCTCAAAATACATTGTATCTGTGTTTTAGTCACAATGTATTTTATACATTGTATTTGTATTGTACCATTTGTAGGATGAGTACTTTTTGCCTCTTTTCCCCCCATGTTGGAGCCAAATGCCATGTTTTGATTGAACACCAGATAAAATAGTTTGCTTGCATGAAAGAGGTCTTTTCGTTCTTGGTTTTGAATAAAACCCATCTTTTACTTTTAAGAGATTATCCTCATCTGGGTGTGCGTAGTGAATTTGTAGAAGTTAAATGTGCCCATGAGGCGAAAGAAAGCTTTCATTCCTTTTTGTGTCTTGTGAGGGTCCTTGCCTCATGCCCTTATTTTCTGCCTTGGCTAGCTGAGGAGAGAACTGTGAAGAATTTTGAACTCAGCCTCGCTTTGAGAGATGGATAGGTTTTGGTTGAGTGAAATCAGTATCCTCTCCGTTGTATGTAAGAAGCAGAGGAGGAGAAAAAACTTGGGGCAAGAATGTTCAGTACAGTTAGGTCTACAATATAATCCATCGCAATAGTGTATGTGTATGTGTGTAAAACCTTATTTTGGATAAATGCACAAAATCCACATTATAGAGTAATTGGAAAATGGAGAATCATATTAATTGTTTAAACACGTAGGTAGCTCTAATGTGAATCGTCTCTTATAAGGTTTTTTTTTTTTTTTAATTGGAACTTGAAATGTCTTTTCTTCTAGAAATAATACTGGTAAAGTGGTTAATGCCATTTCTGCCTTCAGCCTTATTCAACTCAGAATGTAATGAATATTTTTATTTAACCCATAATGTAGCTGAAATATTACCAGTAATACTGTACTTTATGATAATAGGCTTTCTTGTGTTGCCTTGGAAGCCTAGCCAATTTTATAGGAAAATGCAATTTACTAGTCTAGTAAAAAGAGAACTGGAAATAGATTTCCACCTGAACTCCCCCTTCTCTTTTGTTAGTGTCACAGTTGACTGGCTTCCAGAGAAAAGGGTAGCAACATTATATTTCCATCCCCCACCCCCCAACCTTAGCAATGTGTCTCTAATGCAGGGCACTGCAGTGGTTCCCAGGAGCTGTTTGGTCTCCCTGCCCCCCAATTTCAGTCATCCCCTCATGGCCAAGGGAGCGTGGATTACAGTTTGAGGACCATAATTTGACTTGTGACATAACTAAATGGCCAAGAAAAGACCAACAGTGCTCGTAAATTGTAAGGTACCTTGTTTTCGTAATACTTATGCTACAGATACTGTTTTAGAGCCTCAGAAATATAGAGGGTTAAAATTTTTGCTATAATGTGTTTGGATTTTAGGGTTTTGAAAGAATTATGGAATGCAAATTGGAAGGAAATTTTGCTTCAAATTTATTAAAATTAGCATCTCTTCTATTTGGAGGCTGTCCTTGTCTTGGGTATTCATTATGAACAGTAACTGATCTACTTAATTAAAACTTTCTAGCATCTTAGGCTCTTTGCTGGTTTTTTTTTTTTTTTTTTTTTTTGGTGGGGTTTTTTTTTTTTTTTGAGATAATTTTAAACACATAGTTATTTCTCTTGCTTCCAGGAAGTTTGTGAGTGTGTACCCTGTTTTTCATTGTTGTTCTGATTGGGAATTATATGTGACTATGAAAAATATTTTTGTTATTCCTTTTAAAGAATTTATTTATTTTAGAGAGAGAAAGAGAGAGAGTGAGTGTGAGCAGGGGGAGGGGCAGGGAGAGGGAGAGAGAGAAAATCTCAAGCCGACTCCTTGCTGAGCACTGAGCCCAACATGGAGCTCTGTCTCATGACCCTGAGACCATGACCTGAGCCAGAATCGAGTTGGACGCTTAACCAACAGAGCCACCCAGATGCCCCCGCCCAAAATGGGGTTATTTATATACACAGGATGACATTTAACAGAAGTAGTTTTATGCAATGAAAATACTCTGAAAAGGGGGAGAAAAGGAAGTATTTATTAATAAATGCTTTATTTCCAACCTTCATCAAATAGAATTAAGTGAAATTGGTGTTTTTTCCTGCTAATAAAATCACTTAAAAAATCCCCTTTAGTGGAGTAGCCCTAGAGATCTATTACTCTTTGGATGTGGTTATCCAGTTTGCAACAGGTATCTGGTGATATGTAGGTCAGATCTCATCAGGAAGGGGAAAAAAAAAATCCTAATTCACATGTCAGTTTCTGTGTTTGTAAGGATTCTGTAGCAAGTGAGGTTAATCTAGGCTAGGAAGTTTATTGGCTTACATACATGAAAACCCACAGTGAGGGCTGTAACAGCTAAGTTCATGCTCTCAAGTGATGGTTATTGGGACTATCACTTGGCTCTTTTCCTCTGAGTTGGCTGCTTTTTCAGCTCAGCTCTTAAGGTAGCAAGAAAGGTGGCTCTGAACCCCCAAGTCATACAGAGTCCTTAAAGCTTCTCATCTTTGTTCTGGAATCCAATCATGCAGGGACTTTGTGCCCATCTCTTGGACCAGTTGTAGAGAGAGGACAATGGGGTACCATGATTGGCCAGGCCTCTGTGACTTCTCTATTCTTGCAGTTGGGTATAGAAAGCACAGCGTGATTAATAACTGTCCTAGAACCCCGAGAGATAAGGGATGGGTAGTTCCTGAAAAGATGGGATGCTGGGGAGACAACACCACAGGAAATGGCATCTTTTAAAACATTTAATCTCTCCTACTTTGAAGCCAACAGCAGTACACAGTTGTCATAAAGCTGTCATTTTTTTAAAAACCAGATATTGACTATAGACCAAAACTGAGGCACTGATTTTACTCAAATAGTTTACTTAAATACTATAGCTTTTGAAGTTTTTAATCTAAAAGCTGCTTTTATCTAAATGGTTTTTCTTTAAGATATGAACATCTCGGGGTGCCTGGGTGGCTCAGTTGGGAAAGCATCTGACTCTTGATTTCTGCTCAGGTCATGATCTCAGGGTCCTGGGATCGGAGCCCTGTGTCAGGCTCTTTACTCAGTGGGGAGTCTGCTTGAGATTCTCTGTCTCCTTCTCCTTCCACCCCGCCCCACTCGCCGCACATGTGTGTGTGTGCACTCTCTCTCAAATCTTAAAAAAAAGATACCAACATCTCATTTTTTTAATGTGTGCAATTAAAAGGTACTACTCGTAGTTTTTCATTTTTTTTTTTTAATGTCGACTCTCTAAATCAGTGCTGCTTGTTCTTAGGTAGCTGGGATACTTTAAAGGATTGTTTAATTATCTTTGGCATTGAGAAATGATTATTAATCGTGTTAATGCAGTTTTTAAAACTTAATATTATTGTACCATTTTGAGTATGAAATTCTAAAATAATTGCTTTCCAGGATGTTTTGCTATTCATTCATTCATTCATTCATTCATTCATTCATTCATTCATTCATTCATTTATAATAGGCTCCATGCCCATTATGAAGGCAGATGCGGGGCTTGAACTCAGGACCCTGAGATCAAGACCTGAGCTAAGATTCAGAGTCTGAGGCTCAACTCAGCCACCCAGGTGCCCCCAGGATGTTTTGCTTTTAAGACAATGGTCTTTTTAAATATAAATTGAGGCTGCATTTTTATTGTATTATTTCTAAGCTGTTCTCTAATAATACCTTTTAACCGTGATCTCATAGAAGTCAAACATAAACTACTTCGCTGACTCTTTGAAACACTGCTTGAGTGTATAATGTGGTATCTGTTTAATCACCTAAAAAGTTATTTGGCAGACATTGTAGGATAAAATCTGACCACTTTTTTTTTTCCTGTCTCTACTGGAGGAAGGTACCTGGAGTAGAGGTGGAGGGTTAAAAGAGAGGGGTGCGTATTCTAAATATCTTTTCACACTATTTTTATATTCTTGATTACCAGTTGAATATCTTCAACTTCAGTACCATGAAAACCATTTTATCAACCTTCAGTTTATGTATGACATGCACAGTAGGAGTTTTGCTGTTTGGCTCAGTGTTGTCTGGTAGCTTGTGTCTTTAGTGAGTGTTAAATATTGTTAAATTATTGGTAAATATGCTATTGTACCTCAAAGGCAACATTCATGAAATTGGGTGTGATTCATCAAAAATCATAGCATGACTTTGTATTTTTAGATTAGTGTGTGTCTTGGGACGTCTTTAAACCATATTTGGAAAATCACTGCTTCTATTGCAGAAGCCTATATTATTAGAGTTCTCCAGTATTAATTCCACATATTGATTAATTAAGGCATGAAAACTGTTAAAATAATACCATTTCCTTACCTCTGCTCACAGAACTATATCTTTTTTTTTTTGAGTAACTGTACTTTTATTTTAACGTAAATGGCTATTTTTTTATTTTATTTTATTATATTATGTTAATCACCATACAGTACATCCCCAGATTCCGATGTAAAGTTTGATGCTTCCATTAGTTGCGTATAACACCCAGTGCACCATGCAATACGTGCCCTCCTTACTACCCATCACCAGTCTATCCCATTCCCCCACCCCCCCCCCTCTGAAGTCTTCAGTTTGTTTCTCATAGTCCATAGTCTCTCATGTTTCATTCCCCCTTCTGATTACCCCCCTTTTCTTTATCCCTTTCTTCCCCTACCGATCATCCTAGTTCTTATGTTCCATAGATGAGAGAAATCATATGATAATTGTCTTTCTCTGCTTGACTTATTTCACTTAGCATTATCTCCTCCAGTGCCGTCCATGTTGCAGCAAATGTTGAGAATTCGTTCTTTCTGATAGCTGAGTAATATTCCATTGTATATATGGACCACAGCTTCTTAATCCAGTCATCTGTTGAAGGGCATCTCGGCTCCTTCCATGATTTGGCTATTGTGGACAATGCAGCTATGAACATTGGGGTGCATATGGCCCTTCTCTTTACTACGTCTGTATCTTTGGGGTAAACACCCAGTAGTGCAATGGCTGGGTCATAGGGTAGTTCAATTTTTAACTTTTTAAGGGACCTCCACACTGTTTTCCAGAGTGGCTGTACCAACTTGCATTCCCACCAACAATGTAGGAGGGATCCCCTTTCTCCACATCCTCTCCAACAATTGTTGTTTCTTGCCTTGTCTATCTTTGCCATTCTAACTGGCGTAAGGTGGTATCTCAGTGTGGTTTTGATTTGAATTTCCCTGATGGCTAATGATTTTGAACATTTTTTCATGTGTCTGTTAGCCATTTGTATGTCTTCATTGGAAAAGTGTCTGTTCATATCTTCTGCTTTTTTTATGATTTGTTTATTTGTTTCTCGTGTATTGAGTTTGAGAAGTTCTTTGTAGATCTTGGATACCAGTCCTTTATCTGTGGTGTCCTTTGCAAATATATTCTCCCATTCCGTGGGCTGTCTCTTAGTTTTTTTGACTGTTTCCTTGGCTGTGCAGAAGCTCTTTATCCTGATAAAGTCCCATAAGTTCATTTTATCTTTTATTTCTCTTGCCTTTGGAGATGTGTCGTGAAAAAGGTTGCTCTGGCCGATGTCATAGAAGTTGTTGCCTATGTTCTCCTCTAGAATTTTGATGGATTCCTGTCTCACATTGGTCTTTCATCCATTTGGAGTTTATTTTTGTGTATGGTGTGAGAGAGTGGTCAAGTTTCATTCTTTTGCATGTAGCTGTCCAATTTTCCCAGCACCATTTATTGAAGAGACTGTCTTTTTTCCACCGGAAGTTTTCCTGCTTTATCAAAGATTAGTTGCCCAAAGAGCCGAGGGTCCATTTCTGGGTTCTCTATTCTCACAGAACTATATCTTAACCCACTTCTGTAGCTTTAGGCAAAAGGACATTTTGTTAAAATATTATTCATTTTAGCTAAGGATACTTTTCACAAGTTTCAGTGATTTCAGTTAGAATGTCCATACTATTTAAAAATTTAATTTCCTTTTAATAGAGTTCGAATTGCTAACTAGAGCTCATAGTGAAATGCTGGTGAATGAAATGACACATCAACCTACCTTTGGCGATGACTCTGAGGTGGCAACCTTGGTCTGAGTGTAATAGGAATATTCTGACTTCGGCACTTGTCGTGATACTACTAGCTGCCATTTACATGACATTTACAATCATATGTCTGTACATTAGACACCCATCTCATTTGGCTTATAAGGATGTGTATGTTGGCATACGTGTACTCTTGTAAAGAAACTTATATGTTGTCATTCTCCATGAGTCAGGCATTATCCTCTCCCTTTTACGCATGAGAAAACTAAGGTCCAGAAAGATGAACACACCAAAGGTCGCAGACTCGCCTGGAGGACTTGAACTGAAGCAGCGTTGAGTCTTCCTTCTTCACTTTCCAGATAGAATATTATTTCATTGTGTCTGAAAACTCTGCCTTACTTCCTTTTTCTCTATTAAAAGGAAAAAACCCCACAATTCTGAACTGTTTGAGTGGGTGTTAAATGCTGTAAAACATTGGGCAAGTACTTAAAATAAAAGCTTACTGCTCGATTCTGTTTCTAAACCAAGTTTGTGGCGGCGCAGCTTACCGTGTGTAGCTGAACTGCCCGATGGAGGAGTTATTCCCAAGAATTACCCATCAAATAGAAAGTTGACATTAATTCCTGCCACCCTTGGTCAGATAATGTTTCCAGCCGTTCTCTGTAAAAGCCTGGATACTCTTAGGTTAAATATGCTTGGGAAAATTGTATACTTGATACGGCAAATAATATCTTATTCTCATGTTTCCTGTCCACTCAGTCTATAATTCACTCATCAGGAAGGTGTTTGTTAGCACACTTATCTTGAGACAGGTGGCATAAAAATTGTTCTGATGAGCGTTAAGAATGAATGAATTTTGGAACTAGGAATTTTTTATAAGTCTGCAGACTCCGTTCAAAGTATACTTTGCTTTTAAATAAAACGTAGCCAAGCTAGATGGAAGAATGACTCATTGTATTCAAGTAGATCTCTCTTCTTCCGGGCCTCAAGTACTCCACGGGAAGGTGGCTCCATTGAAGAGGCCGTTAAAGCGGGTTGTGGAGTATTGGCACCTCTTATTCTTTAAGTGTTTGCTCTGTTATGTTTTCTGTTTGGGCTTAAAGTCAGTCATTCAACTGGAAGGAACCATAGCAATCCAACTAATACCCTTAGTCTACAGATAAAGGAATTGAGGCTTAGCGATGGCAGGTAACTTTGCTTCCAAGCCCTAGCACTGAGCTGGCAGAGTGGGGACTGGAGCTCTGGTGGCTTTTATTGTTTTGGTGTCTGCCATAAGACTTTCTGTAGGAAATTGTAGTGGAATTGGTGAAAAAAAGAAGGAACCCGTTGAGCATATTTTGTCTCTATGAAATCTGCATTTTCACAGGCTAGACTCAGCCTGTTGTTAGGCCATCAGCGTGCCTGCGAGTTGCTAGAGACAGTAGTAGTAACCCAGGGGTTGGAGGACGGATCTCTGCCACAGGTTTCCAGGACATTGTAGCCTTACATAATGCGGTAGCTTATGGTTAAGATCTGAATAGTCAGAAGCTTGTTGGCTGGCGTAACAGCTGTAGATCTAAGTTTTGGTTTTGTTAGGTGTTTTAGCTTTGAAAAGTGATCTCTCCCATCAGAAGGAGTCTTGGCAATGCTTTCAGCAGACGCCGGCGGAATGGGTGCTCTCTACGGCAGACCGCTGTTGCTCTTCTCGGTGGGGCCATATCACAAGTCTGAAGTAGAGCCAGCTTTACTTTTATCGTTTCCCTTGGCCTGACTGGGGGATGCAGCGGGGGAAGAGGAGTTTTAGAGCTAGGGACTGCTCAGGGATGCGGTAGATGAACCGTCAAGGGCACTTTCGGCTCAGGGTCCTTGAGCTTGTGTGGCTGTAATGATGGCGGACATGACTGAGAAGGGGGGCTGTGCTTCTGCTGGGTCCGGGACAAGTAGATGTCTCAGGCCATGGAGAGCTGGCCACAGCGAAGTTACTCACCTGTGTGAGGCAACACTGAAGAAGGGGCTGTTTAGGTGGCAGTTCTGGGGAGACTCTTTTCATGAGGTATGACTAATGGGAATAGTACCATCTTGCTTGGGCCCTTTGTGTGTCTGTGAAAGAACAGCATGAGCATAGACCTGAAGAGATCCATCTACAGTCAATCTACCATAGACTCTTGTCGTATCAGTGGGGTTATTAAGTGCAGGAAACAGAAAGGGCTGTAATACAGGGAATTTGTTGTTTAGGGAATCTTTGAAAGGGCCGGAGAGCTGGGCTCTAGGCTAGGACTCTGAGAAGGACTTCTAGGACACCTTGGAACAACATGCCACGGGAGCTGCCCCCTCTGCCACTGTCAGGAAAGTGGCCATCAGGAGGTTTTCACTGCAACAACAGCAGGAAAACATCACGGCCCTTGTGACGAAGGGGACCAGAGCAGCCACTGCTGTTGGCATCAGAGCTGCTCGAAGTCTGGAAGGTAGTGTCTGGCCAGTGCTGTGACAGTTTCTTGATGCCTCCGAGCTACTGCTGCTTCTGCCACTGTCCCTCAACAGCCTCGAAGCTGGAGACTGGATTCTGACATGGCTGTGACCTTCTGTGCTAGCTGAAGACCGCTAAAGGCCACAGGCTGATGGAGCTCCGCTTCACTTCTGCCTTCCGTATTTCGTGTCCTACGTCTTAAATGGTGGAACTGAATTTTCATCCCAAAGGCTAGCTGTAAAGGAACCTGGGAAATACAGTTTTTAGTTTTCTATCCTCTGCATTTCTGGAAGGCCCACCATAAGCAGATGGATGCTAAGTGCCAGCTGACCCTATCCCACATGCTCATCTTCTTCTTCTTCTTTTTTTTTTTTTAAGGTGTTATTTATTTGACACAGAGAGAGCATGCGAGAGAGAGAGAGACAGAGAGAGAGAGAGAGAGCGCGCACAAGCAGGGGGAGCAGCAGAGGGAGAGGGAGAAGCAAACTCCCCACTGAACAGGGAGCCTGACCTGGGGCTGGATCCCAGGACCCTGAGATCATGACCTGAGCAGAAGGCAGACGCTTAACCGACTGAGCCACCCAGGCGCCCCCACATGCTCATCTGATTAAAGATAGTATTTAAATACAATTTAGCCTTTTCCTGATAACTCATTGTCATTTTCTGTGAACGTGTCTTTTTGAAATGGCCTGTAGTTGGAATGATCCCAGGGCTGATGGATTTTTAACATCTCTATCTTGGTCTGAGCCTACGTCTGTCCTACCTCCTGTCCCTGCTGCTGAGACATCTGTGGTAATCTCAACCTTCCCTGCAAGCCGCAGGCATCCAGGGCAGGGAGGACACCTCAACTGAAGCAACCAATTCGTAAGCTGGTCAGCAAGCTGTGATTTCTGTGGCTAAGAAAGATGAATGGGGCCAGTAAGAGCCTTTCCTAGGGATTTGAACCCAGACAAAAAGGAAAGCATTTCCAGTTAGGGGTAGGGACTTCAGCTGCAAGGTTTTGCTGTGATGCACTGGAGTTGGCTGTGCTCTTCCTTGAGCCTGATGGTTAAATGTTCAGGAATTGAGCGAGTTAGTTGTCCAACACAGCCATTTGAAAACATGAAGTTGCATAAAATTACAATGAAGCAAATTATGTTAAAAACAAAGGTACTTAATACTCAGAGTTAGTGATTTCCTTATTATTTTCAGCTCTATTGAGGTCCAGCTGACAAAATTGTAATATACTTAAAGTATACAGTATGATGATTTGATATACATAACACATTCCTCTGTGTTACCAACCTTTATAGAACACTCTGGAATTTCATGGTATTTTTTATTTTGTTGAGAACTCTTCAGTTAGCATATTTCAAATATGCAATATAGTATTATCACCCACAGTCATCATGTTGTACATTAGATCCTCAGACGTAATTCATGTTCTCCCTTTACCAGCCTCTCCCTTCCCCACACTCTAGCCCCTGGTAACCACCACTCTGCTCTGTTTCTGTGAGTTTTACTTTTTCTTTTTCCTTTCTTTTCTCTTTTCTTTTCTTTCTAAGATTGCATGCCCTTTCCTAATTATTCTAGTACAATTTACTACTCTCTATTCTCTTGGGTTTCTTTACATCTGTTATATCTGAGTGGTGGAAATACTGTATAATAGGTTATCTTCCCAACCCTGTTTTCACTGTCATCATGGCTATGGTGGGAGTTGTTAGCATTTACAAAACACACCACCAGACTGTGAGGCAGGGAGGGGGAGTCAAGGTTGGAAAGACCATTCTAAACCATGTGCAAACTAAAATTCTGAGAGAAGAAACCATGAGTGAGCAGAAGAAATTGACACATGCTGTAGGGCCGAGGGGTGTTCCTAGAAGACCCCTGGCGGAAAGGGCCACAAACTCCTCTCCCCAAGGTCCAGAATCCTTCTGGAATCATCCTACAGCTCGAGCCTCCAGGAGATACAGCCCTATTTTATCCCTGTTCTTAGAATTATATGAAACTGTGAATTCCTCTGTGTCATTGACCTTAATAGAACACTCTGGAATTTTATGGTATTTTATTTATTTACGTTTATGTGCCTTTACTCATGAACAGGAGACACTCTGTTGAAAGTTTGGGTTCTGATTTTCTGGGATGGAGATGGAAGTAAAGAAGGTCAAGAAGGGCAGGAGCAGTGTGATATGTGGGAATTCCCAGAGAGAGGCATTTGTAGTTTGTGGTCCACAGCCCTCCCCCCAGGCAGATTCTATATTAGAATAAGATTGAAATCTCCACTAAGGGTATACATAACTATATACCTTTTATTCGGTGGCATTTTTCATGTAGAAGCACAGCATTGACTATCACACTTGCTTGTGCATAGAGCAGCTTTTCCTGTATAAATGCCCGAAGCCCCCAAGGCTGGAGTCCTGGGGCACAGGTGGCATCTCTCGCTTCTGCTGTCGCTCCAGCCGGTGCCTTTAGGAGCGGCCGGGGTACACACTCGGATCTGGAGCTCACCGCCTCAGCCTTCGCAGCTGCCTTTGATCAGCTGCTCCCTCTCTGCTCGTCTCTCCCGGTTTGTTTTCTCTTTACTCTGATTGCTTCTCTCCCGTGTCTCTGCTTTCCAAAGAAAAAACTGACCTTGGAGAGATCCAGTCAGCCATTCGCAGTGTTCCTTCACTTCCCCTGGTGGCTTGTCCAGTCTCTCAGGGGGTCAGGTGGGAACCTAGCGTGGCATTCTTCAATTTTCTTTTATGTTTGCCCTTGCTTAGATATTCGGAGCTGCTCTGTACCCCCAGGACATGTGTGGACATGTTTTGTTGTTTGTTTGTTTGTTTTCTATTTCTGGATTTGGAAATACGCCAGAAGCCTGGGCTCTAGGTGATATTTTATTTGATATCCTTGTTTTAGAGGTTCAAACTAGACTGCACATATTAAACAAACCCTGTCTTTGAAAAACTCATCTTTAAAAAAGAGTGATTGGAGATGGATCTTTGAAAGGCCACTAGGTACTCTCTTAGGATAATTAATTTCTTCTTAACTGAAAGAATAAAAAAATTGCCTAATTATGGCATATTAGTCTGCTGTTAAACTGATAGAATGTAGATGAGAATTTCATCAGTATTGAAGAACTTATTATAAGGAAACGATATGGAAATATTGTCTCATTCCCTGGGGCGCCTGGGTAGCTCAGTCAGGTAAGTGTCTGCCTCCCGGTTTTGGCTCAGGTCATGATCTCAGGGTCGGGAGATCGGGCCCCGCATCCAGCTCCGTGGAGTGCAGAGTCTGCTTGACATTCTTTCCCTCTCCCTCCCCCCTGCTCTCATGTGCTCTATCTCCCCCCCCCCCCCCCCCCCGTCTCTCCACTCAAATAAATAAGTAAATACAATCTTAAAAAGAAATATTTTATCATTCCCCCAAAATACTAAATGGGCGGAGGTACAATTTGCCTCATTACCTGCAGTTGGCAGACTTTTCACCTCCTAAGATACTATTTTTTTTTTCTCCATCACTGGCACAGGTGGTATTAGAGAAGCTGTGCAAATAATATTCAAAGCTCACAGCCCCTCTTTCTGTGGCCATTTTCTAACTTTGGGGGCCTGATTAGAAGAGAGGACGTGGTCTGAATTTCTTCTTTGCGCTTACGTGGAGCCCCCCTCTTTAAGCAGTGGTGCAGCCTTACTGAGCTGTCATTGCGTCCTGCTCATAACGTAAGTGAAAGAACAGGTTGTTGTGCAGGGGGCAGGCCTCACGTACCGCGTGGCCAGGGCTCCTTCTTGCCCACAGTGTTCCCTGGGGGGAATCTTTTCACTGGGGGGACAGGAGTACCTCCATTTTGGTTGTCCTTGTTGTTCATTTGTTTTTAGAAACAACAATTAAATAGAAACACAGCGCTCTGGTGCATGGAATTTTACTTTACACAGCACCTTTTAGGACCCGTTGTCTTTATGACGTTCACAGAGGTGAAGTCACAACCTCCAACCCGTCTTTTGGCCAAATCTAAACAGCTTTGTAGTAAAGCTTGATGGAATTTTACATAAAGCTGTGGCAAAGCACAGTCAAGTTGTAGGACTCTAAAATGTGGGCTTGGAGTCGATCTGTGGTGGAGTCTCAGTTCTACCACTTATCATCTGTTACCTTGGACAAATTACTTAGATTCTTTATCTATAAAGTGAGTACAACACTGCCTGTCTCATAGGGTTGGAAAATAAATTGTGTTAGCTGCAGCTGGGTAGGCTGTTCTCCCCAACTGTTTTAAAACGCCCCCCCATCATTATTTTATTCATGACACTTGTTTGTAACAGGTTTAGAATCCTTACTATTTTAGATCACTGATCTAATTACATTTCCCATCATCATGAAGCTGTGAATTCAACCATAGAGATAACTGTGAGTTATCCTAGAGAATTGGGACCAGGGATGAATATGGCTCTTCCTATTAAGTATCAAAATTCAGAAATATGCCTGTCTGCCTTAAAGAAAAATATCTTGGCGAACTGAAAAGTTTGCCACTTTAGGCAATAATGCAGCGTATACCTAGGTATGTGTTACGGATTGAATTGTGTGACCCCGAAAGGAATCTCGAAGTCCTATCTCCAGTACCACGATTTGGAAACAGGGTCATTGCAGACGTAATTAGTTAAGATGAAGTCCTCCTGAATAGGGTGGGCTCTTAAGAGACACAGGCTCATGGGGGGGGGGGTGCTGTGTCAGCATGTGGCTATGGAGGCAGAGCTTGAAGGGCTGCCCCTGCCAGCCAGGGCCACTAAGGACTGACAGCTAGCCCCATCCAGAAGCTAGAAGGGGCACAGACTCAGCCCAGAGTCTCAGGGAGAGTATGGCCCTGGTGACACCTTGATTGTGGACTTCTAGCTTCCAGGGCTGTGAGAGAATAGATTGTTATTGTTTTGAGCCACCTGATATATGTGTCCTGTTACAGTGCTTTGGGAAACTACTGCATTTTTTATAATGATAAATATAAGCACATTATTTAAGAAACATCTCAGTGTTTTAAAATGATCACCTTCTGTATAACATATTGTGGATTAATATGCTATGGGTAGTTAAATATTTTTTCTTTCAGCAATTAATATGCTAGATAACAAAAGCTAATTACTGTCCAAATTCCCTAAGGCTAAAGGACTATAGCATTATGGAGTAGGTGGTAAGTCTCTTTCTCATACCGGTTTCCTTATTCATGTTTCCTACTGTGCCTTTGTGCGTACTGTTTAGATGCAGGGGGCTGTGTGATCTTCCTTCATGTTTTCCACATAATTTGGGAAACTTCTTAAGCCAAAGAAAAAAAGCTTATTGTAGGTAAATGTTTACTAAGGACAAATGAAATAGTACCACAGTCGAATGTAAGAGCATAATGTTTTCATTCAGTGGAAATTTACTGAACATTTGGGAAGTCCCTGACAGTGTTCTAGGCATTGGGGAGATGGCCATAAATGAAGCAAGCAAGATCTCTCATGGAGTTAGCATTCCAGTTGGGGAGGTAGATAATAACCAGGAAAATATAAACTGAGGCCATAGTAATAATAATGATAGTATCGAAGAAGACTTCAGTAGCTCTTATTATGTGCCAGGCATTGCATTTAAGTGTTCTTTGTATTTATTTAGTCTCACAATGACCCTGTGAAGTCGTTTTGTCTCTGTTTTACAAATGAGAAGACGTAGGCACAGAGAAGTGAAGTAACTTGCCCGAGGTCACACAGCTTAGGAAAGTATCGAGTTGGACCCTGAATCTAGGCCGTGTGACTGCAGAGCCTGTGTTCATAAGTGATATACTCTACCCCTCTAAAAAGCATAGATCAGTATGAGGAGATAGAGAGTGTGTTGTTTAGATTGGGTGGTCAGGGAAGGCCTCCCCGAGGAGGGGACATGGAAGTTCCACTTTGAATGACTAGAAGGAAGGAGTCAGCCAAGTGAAATTTTGGAGAGGAAGCATCGCATAGGGAATTACTAAGTGCAGAGGCCTTAATGTAAGAGCTGGGCTGGTCATAGGACGGTAAAGGCCAGTGTGGCTGGTCCCTGGTAAATGAGGGGTAGAGGCCCTAGGAATGAGGTCGAAGAAGTTGGCAGAGGCCAGGGGGGGGGGCTTTCAGCCATGGGAAGGGGTTGGATTTTATTTATGTTCTTAGTGTCCCCAGAAAGTTTAGAGTTGGAAAGTGAATGTCTGGTGTACATTTCAAAAAGTCATTGTTTATGGTTCTCATGATTCAGGAGGGGCAGGAGTGGAGGAAGGGAAGAGGGAGAAGGTCGGTTTGGGGTAGCATGGGAGGAGGGCACTGAACGAAGTGCATGGGCTTGAGAGAGGTCTTGAAGAAGGGGCTAACAGGACTTGGCTGATGGGTTGCAAAGTGGGGGAAGGGGAGGACTGCAGGGTAACTTCTAGTTTTTTGCTTTGAGCAACTGGGTGTGCAGTGGTGCCATTTCCAGGAATGGGAAAGATGGGCAATTAGGGCTAGTGAGCCAGTTGTTCTGTGGAAGAGGTATATCCACTGTCTAGATTATTTTCCTTTTTTTTTTTTTTTTTTAAAGATTTTATTTATTTATTTGACAGAGATAGAGACAGCCAGCGAGAGAGGGAACACAAGCAGGGGGAGTGGGAGAGGCGCCCCTATTTTCCTAACTTTTTACCCTACTTGCTTTATTTTATATTAACCTATCCCTGTAGCCATCCATCAGTTTTTTTTAATGCATTTCGTCAGTATTTTTTATGCATTTCAAAGTAACTTGCAGTCATCAAGTACGTTTCCCCGAGGAAGGTTTTTCAAATATCCGGTTTTGTCATTTTACAGATGAGAAAACTGAGGTGATGTACTCAAGGTCAGGTAGCCCATTGTGTTTTGGATCCGGACTTGGCATGCAGGTTATCATTAGCCTAGGATTCTAATTTGATTACATTTTAACATACAAATAAGAATAAAAATGGATTTTGGACACTGGACAAGTTTGGCTGCCAACTGGTGTATGTGCTAAAAATCTCTTGGACCCAGATTTCAAAGACAAAATGCAAAGGACGTGGTACTACTGTTGAATTTGATTGGATTACAAAGTTAGCTTATCACTTAGGACTTGTTGGAAAGTACAGTATAATGTAGAATTGAGAACATTTTCAGATATTTGGTCCAGGAATGTAGTTTGGGATTCTTCCAAGCATTAATCCTCTTGTTGGCAAAGCCTTTGCATTTAATTAGCAAATGGTCCTTGCATGCCTACTATGCACTAAGCCTCACGCCAGGCCAAGATACAACAGGGAACGATTCATTTCCTTTCAAGGAATTTAGCCTTTGAGTTTTGTTTCAATTTCCTCAATTCTCTCTCCATCTTTTGCTATATGTTTGTTGAAAGATGTAATAAAAGCTGTAGTTCAAAAGGTAAGGAAGCTTATAGTAAACTAGGTAAAATTTCAGCCTCTGTGGCAGAGCCTCTGTATGCATATAGACCTAGGCTACAGATTTTTCATTTGCTTTGTGTGAGCTCCTTATTTTCTGAGGAGCGAAAAATACACCGTTTTAGTTTCTATCTGATGGAATTAACTGGCTAAGTTGTCAGGGAAGTCAGTATCAAGCTTGGAAGTTAATAATGATTTGAGTTGGTATAGGAATATGAGACATGTTTATCTTTAAAAGTCAGACTTAAGTATCTTAGATTGATGTTATTTTTGTGCTTTCTTGTAGAATAAACATTTTCACTCTTTATTGACTTTTGACAGTTTGGGTTTTAAGGAAATTAACCCAATAGAGCGTTATGTTCTTTCCTTGCTATGGTTGCTCTCTGTTCTAACATTTAATACCCTCCAGCAACCCTCTCCACTCTTATCTTTCCAAACTCATTTCTCATTGTCTCCCAGTGTGGATACTCTGTTATAGGCAAACGAAAGTGTTTGCCATACCTCTTCAAAACCTCATCCTAAACTTATTTACTTCAGAAATTTTTCCAGGATTAATCTATTACAAATTTTATTTCTATACTTTGCAACTCTGGGATACTTAAATAGTTCTGTACTTTGCCATAATACGTTATAAATTTTACAGCTCTCTAGTTCAGTAACTTAGACTCCACCCAGCAGACTGTGGTGATAAAATTGGTCTATTACCAATGCTGAGAAAAATGTTCAAATTTACATTAATCAATAAAACACTTTTTAGGCTGAAAGGCAACTCTGTACTTTTGACTAAGGTGAGCTTCGCCTTGGTGGAAATGTTCAAGAACATACAGTTTACTCTCCCAGATTTGACAAGTGGAATTCAGTTCCTTGTCAGTAAGAATTAGAAAAGTATAGAGGGGAGAGGAAGCCAAAATTGATGACCATTTGAACTTACTTGGGATATATGTATCAACAGGAGTTGGCTTTTTAATACCTGTTCTTAGAAACATAACACAAGCACAAAATGACTTGACCTAGTTGAATTAAACAAGTTAGATGTTTTGTTTTTTTTTTTTTTTAACTTAAATTTTGGAAACCAAGTCCAGTAAGGAAGGGAGATGTTATATTATTTATATGTTTCCCATAAACTGAATATGTTCCTGGTTTTATTAAGAATAAAATTATCATATCATGAATTTTTTCTTGGCATCTGATTCATCCCCATGAACGATCCCTGAAATTTTTACATTTAACACAGGAAAGTTTGGTCATAATTGATAACAGTTTGGTCAAAATCAAATAGGATGTCTGGGATAAGACTTAAGTTGGTGTCATTCCATTGGGGAGAAACAGGGCTTAGGGTTAGACATGGCTAAGATTAGAACGTGGAATTAATATTTGGTACCATTCCACCCCACACACTGTTTTCTCTTATCTCACCCTCATTTTACTTCCCGGTGTTATTTTCCTGTGTCAGTACACTGTCTCCTGACAGTCTAGTCTCAGTACCCCTTCCCCGGTTGGCACCCTCCACCACTTGGCATTTTCCCATTATGTCATAGATAGGTGTCAGGAGAGTTCTCTGATTAGCCTGTCCTCAGTTACGCTAAACCGACATGAGAAGTTATCACTGACAAACCTATTCAGGGACATTTTCCCTTTCGTGTCCTGTAGGACTTGAACTTTCAAACGGTGCTGTACGAACTTGTCCTCAAATTGCCCCTTTAAACTTCTTCTGCCTAATTTAACGGACTCTGGAGAGTATGAGGAAGGTCCCTGTGCCTGCTAGACCCTTCCTCGACATCCCTTTTCTTCAGGTGCTTGCACTTCTCTTGCCCAGAGGGTCACCTTTCCCCATCTGTTGTCTCACCAGATTGCTTTCTGTAACGCTGTTTTGCTGTTCAAAATAAATTGAGGAAGTGCCCTGTGTTTTGAGATTATTTTGTAAGGACTGAAGTATAAGGCAACTTCATCTTCTCTGAGTGACAGTCCTTTGTGTGGTGTTGACCCACCTCTCTTTAGATGACAAAGAAGTCCAGAGTGTGGATTTTGGTTGTTCATCCTACATTTGAACTCCAGCCCTGCCACAATTCTGTATTCAAAAGTTTTATAAAGAACCCGGACAAGACAATGGCTATGAGTAATGTATTACCCAGAAGCTATCACACACATTACTTTTCCTTTTACTATTTTATTTTGGCTGTGACATTCCTAGACATGAGATTACTTGGTAAGAAAAGAGGAAGATTTTGGGGGATCTTGATAACTGTTACCTAATACATTGTCATCATACCGTATTGTCTTCCTATCATTGGAGTTTTATTTTCTTTTTTAGGCAAATGTCAGATCTTTTAGCCCAAAAGAGATTCTTTCTTCTTTTGGTTCTAAAAGTCCTCCATTATTTTGGAGTATTTACTAAATTATTAACAGAGCAGGAAACCCCAGCCCTTCCCTCACAGCAGTCACTGGCCTGTTGATAACTGACCACGATATTCCAGGTGGTGAGCCCTGCCTTCGTAGCTAAATGGCCCCGTGAGATGCCGAGCACCCATTGGTGATTGGTTGTGTTCTGTCTTCTACCCAAAAGTTTGCCATGGGTAATTGCTTTGATCAGCACAAGATACAGCCCTTGTGTTCTACATATAAACATCTCTCACTGGGATCTCTGCACTTAACTCCTGACTTCCCAGGATCTGCTGTCCTTTAGATAGCCAGATGGGCTTCCTGTAAAGTGGAAGTAATCTTGGCTATCCAACCAAAGCTGTTGATCTTTCCATTTTAAACAACTGAATCAGTATTAAATTTTGAGTCCTTAAGTCAATTAAAAACCAAAAGTAAACCTGGGGTAAACTACCCATAAATTGCCAAAATGTTTAAAAACACGACCTTGACGAATATAAAAACCCTAATATACAACCTGTTCTCAGAAACTTAATCTTCTCTTGGTTGAGTGGCAGTGTTTCAGTATTAAAGCTGAGCTGTTTGGACACATTGACCTTAATCTAGTGGAAAGCAGTAGGCTTTTAAATCGACACATAAACACTGTCTCCATCTTAGTAACTACAAAAGGCCTTCTTTTTAAATGATTATTTCTAAACCTTCTATTTTCATTAATGACTTCTGATAGTATAATTAGGCATCTCTGTTGTATCTTTTGTCTGAAGGCTAATTTGTAAATAACGGCTGATTTTCATGTGTGCCCTGGTACATTTGTGAATTATTGCCTCAGATTACTTCCCATATCTAACCTCAAGTAATATTTGAAAGTGTCTTTTTAATTCACAACGCTTCTTGAAAAACTGATGAAGTAAGTGAGCTATAAATTTTGTTAGAAATTAATTTCAACTGCTTTGAACGGAATTGAGTTGATTTGTTCTTTGGTTTCCTCCCCGAATCTTGAGGAAAAATGTATTTTTAAAGAATGAAGTTAAATTTTCTATTCTGTTTAGTGTCTATATAAAAATAAAAATGGATATTTACATTTAGTAATAGTAATAGAATAGTTCTGTGAATTAATTTACTTCAATGCAAGTTAACATAAATTACAAAGGCAGACTTAAAGGATGTTTATGTGTAATACACTGCTATAATATGATGCTATAATTAAGACTTAAGAGTTTCTTTTATATTTGTAACACTAATTCCAATTGTGATGTGAAATTTGGAATATTATATTCTTAATAAGATGACCTTATTATTAAAAGTTTCACAGTATTTGTGTGAATGTGTTACTAGACCAATTAATGAAAATCTGAAGCAAATCTTTGCATTTCCAGAAACAAGCAATTTTTAATCCCAGATCTTCTTCCCTATCGTGTTTGGGGTAGCTTTCTTATACATGCTTAGCAGTGGCTTTTCCAGGAGCACAGTAATACTAATAACCAAAGTAAGCAATTATAACTTCTGTAGTCTTTTTGCCAAAAGTTCATTTAAATGTAAGGGAATTTGGGGTGTTTCTTGAATTACCCAGGCCCTTTGCTTTCTAGATTGAATAATTTCTGTTAATTTTAATCAAATACTATATGGATGCATCTTATAACCATCCCTACCCGCTCACCCCTACACAAGTGCCTGATGGGACCCCCCCCCCCCACTACTGTCTGGTTGTTCGGGGAGGTTTGCATCTGACAATAATAGCTGAGAATGATCATTTCTCATAGTTTCCGAAATTCCTGCCACTATTCAAGTCCTTCTCACTTCCTGTTTAGACTGTTTCCATTGGCTGTGATCTTCCTCAGCCTCAATTTTTCATTTCATCTTCACCATTACATCCTGTACTCCAGACCCAGAATATTTTCCTTGAGCATCATTTTTGTTACATCATTCAGGTGTTCAAAAACATCCATGATGGGGGCGCCTGGGTGATTCAGTCAGGTAAGCGTCTGACTCTTGGTTTCGGCTCAGGTCATGATCTCAGAGTCCTGAGATCAAGCCTCCACATTGGGCTGCACGCTCAGTGAGGAGTCTGCTTGTCCCTCTCCCTCCACTTGCCCCCCCCCAACTCTTTCTCTCTCTCTGGAATAAATAAGATCTTAAAAAAAAAAAATCCATGATGATTTCTCTTGTTACCTACTAAAACCCTCAAGTGAGCAAGTAAGTCTTAAAAGTGTGGACCTAGCCTGCTTTTCCAACCTCACACCCAATTATTCCCACCTGTACCAATGAGATTGGTCTGTTCTTTACTCCAGAATATGCCTGTATTTCTCTGAAGTTTTAGAACTTCTAGTATGTTATCTCTTTACCCCCTTGCCCAGTATCTTGCCTTTCTAATAATTTTTAAATCAGTTCATTTTGTACTTTCCGGATAGAGTTGTATATATAGGATTAGGTCAGATTATGGAGGATTTGAAAGGTAGTGAGAGACGTTTGCATTTTATCCTAAAGTTAGGGAGAATAGCCAAATGTTTTTGAGCTGGGGTTTATGTAATTAATAAAAGGATATGTGCTTAATCTGGCACTGGCGTGTAGGACAGAGTAAAGGGGGCAGAGATTAGTGTGGAAACCTTTCAAGGAGAAGTTCTATTACCTACGATAGGTAGAACTGATACTATGGTAAGGAAGAGATACCAGGTATCCAAGGTGACAGATCTTGAAATACAGAGGAAAGGAGAGTGTGAAGGATGGCTGGTTTAAGGGGGAATATGATTTAGATTTTAAATCTGTTAGGATGATGATAGGAGATGAGTGGGGACCTCAGGTTAGATGCTGATCTTGAGCATTAAGACTTGTTTCTCCGGGATGCCTGGGTGTCTCAGTCGGTTAAGTGTCTGCCTTCAGCTCAGGTCATGATCCTAGGGGGTCCTGGGATCAAGCCCTGCATCAGGCTTCTTGCTCAGTGGGGAGCCTGCTTCTCCATCTGCCTGCTGCTCTCCCTGCTTGTGCTCTCTCTCTCTGGCAAATAAATAAATAAAATCTTAAAAAAAGAAAAAAAAGACTTGTTTCTTGAATTCAGGATGAAGTATGTGGAGTACCATTCAAACAAAAATTATAAAATTATATATTTATTAAGAAAATGTATGTGGTTATAGCCTATGCATACAGTACTATAAATAGTAAAGGTGATATTGTCATATACTTTGTTTTTTATAAAACATTAAGTAACTGTTGACTCACCTTTGAATAATTGCCATTGAATTCAGCAGTTAAATCATTGATGATTTTTTTGGGTCTGATTTATTAAGGTATAATTTATCAAAAGTAAAATTCATCCTTTTTTAGATATATACTTAGGTTGGTTTTGATGAGTGGTTGGTCATATAATCACCGTCACCGTCAAAATTGGAATATTTCCATCACCCGTAAAATTCTCTAGTCCCCCTTTATAGGTTGGTGATCTTTTCAGCATGTAATTTTACCTTATAATATACTTCATCGGCCTAACCCACTGACAAGGAAGGAGTTGACCAAGATTAGAGCAGAAATAAATGAAGTAGAGACCAGGAGCACAGTGGAACAGATCAATAGGACTAGAAGCTGGTTCTTTGAGAGAATCCATAAAATTGACAGACCACTGGCAAAGCTTATCCAAAAACAAAGAGAAAGGACTAAGATTATTAAAATTATAACTGAAAACGGAGAGGTCACGACCAGCACCATTGAAATTGCAAGGATAATTAGAAACTTTTATCAACAGCTATATGCCAAAAAACTAAACAATCTGGAAGAGATGGAGGCCTTCCTGGAAACCTATAAACTACCAAGACTGAAACAGGAAGAAATAGATTTCTTAAATAGGCCAATTAACTATGAAGAAATTGAGTCAGTGATAAACAACCTTCCAAATAATAAAACTCCAGGCCCAGACGGTTTTCCTGGGGAATTCTACCAAACATTCAAAGAAGAAATAATACCTATTCTCCTAAAGCTATTTCAAAAAATAGAAACAGAAGGAAAGCTACCAAACTCATTCTATGAGGCTAATATTACCTTGATCCCCAAACCAGGCAAAGACCCCCTCAAAAAGGAGAATTACAGACCGATTTCTCTAATGAATATGGATGCCAAAATCCTCAACAAGATCCTTGCTAATAGAATCCAACAGTACATTAAAAGGATTATCCATCATGACCAAGTGGGATTCATACCTGGGATGCAAGCATGGTTCAACACTCGCAAATCAATCAATGTGATACATCATATCAACAAGAAAAGACTCAAGAACCATATGATCCTCTCAATTGATGCAGAAAAAGCATTTGACAAAATACAGCATCCTTTCCTGATTAAAACCCTTCAGAGTGTAGGAATAGAGGGTACATTTCTCAATCTCATAAAAGCCATCTATGAAAAGCCTACTGCAAGCATTATTCTCAATGGGGAAAAGCTGGAAGCCTTTCCCTTAAGATCAGGAACACGACAAGGATGCCCACTCTCGCCACTATTATTCAACATAGTACTAGAAGTCCTTGCAACAGCAATCAGAAGACAAAAAGGGATCAAAGGTATCCAAATCGGCAAAGAAGAAGTCAAACTGTCTCTCTTTGCAGATGACATGATACTCTATATGGAAAACCCAAAGGAATCCACTCCCAAACTATTAGAAGTTATAGAACAATTCAGTAAGGTGGCAGGATACAAAATCAATGCCCAGAAATCAGTTGCATTTCTATACACGAATAACGAGACTGAAGAAAGAGAAATTAGGGAATCCATCCCATTTACAATAACACCAAAAACCATGCGTTACCTTGGAATTAACTTAACCAGAGACGTAAAGGACCTATATCCTAGAAACTATAGATCACTTTTGAAAGATATTGAGGAAGACATAAAAAGATGGAAAAATATTCCATGCTCATGGATTGGAAGAATTAACATAGTTAAAATGTCCATACTACCCAGAGCAATCTACACTTTCAATGCTATCCCGATCAAAATACCGAGGACATTTTTCAAAGAACTGGAACAAATAGTCCTTAAATTTGTATGGAACCAGAAAAGGCCCCGAATCTCCAAGGAACTGTTGAAAAGGAAAAACAAAGCTGGGGGCATCACAATGCCGGATTTCGAGCTGTACTACAAAGCTGTGATCACAAAGACAGCATGGTACTGGCACAAAAACAGACACATCGACCAATGGAACAGAATAGAGAACCCAGAAATGGACCCTCGGCTCTTTGGGCAACTAATCTTTGATAAAGCAGGAAAAAACATCCGGTGGAAAAAAGACAGTCTCTTCAATAAATGGTGCTGGGAAAATTGGACAGCTACATGCAAAAGAATGAAACTTGACCACTCTCTCACACCATACACAAAAATAAACTCCAAATGGATGAAAGACCTCAATGTGAGACAGGAATCCATCAAAATTCTAGAGGAGAACATAGGCAACAACTTCTATGACATCGGCCAGAGCAACCTTTTTCACGACACATCGCCAAAGGCAAGAGAAATAAAAGATAAAATGAACTTATGGGACTTTATCAGGATAAAGAGCTTCTGCACAGCCAAGGAAACAGTCAAAAAAACTAAGAGACAGCCCACGGAATGGGAGAATATATTTGCAAAGGACACCACAGATAAAGGACTGGTATCCAAGATCTACAAAGAACTTCTCAAACTCAATACACGAGAAACAAATAAACAAATCATAAAATGGGCAGAAGATATGAACAGACACTTTTCCAATGAAGACATACAAATGGCTAACAGACACATGAAAAAATGTTCAAAATCATTAGCCATCAGGGAAATTCAAATCAAAACCACACTGAGATACCACCTTACGCCAGTTAGAATGGCAAAGATAGACAAGGCAAGAAACAACAATTGTTGGAGAGGATGTGGAGAAAGGGGATCCCTCCTACATTGTTGGTGGGAATGCAAGTTGGTACAGCCACTCTGGAAAACAGTGTGGAGGTCCCTTAAAAAGTTAAAAATTGAACTACCCTATGACCCAGCCATTGCACTACTGGGTGTTTACCCCAAAGATACAGACGTAGTAAAGAGAAGGGCCATATGCACCCCAATGTTCATAGCTGCATTGTCCACAATAGCCAAATCATGGAAGGAGCCGAGATGCCCTTCAACAGATGACTGGATTAAGAAGCTGTGGTCCATATATACAATGGAATATTACTCAGCTATCAGAAAGAACGAATTCTCAACATTTGCTGCAACATGGACGGCACTGGAGGAGATAATGCTAAGTGAAATAAGTCAAGCAGAGAAAGACAATTATCATATGATTTCTCTCATCTATGGAACATAAGAACTAGGAGGATCGGTAGGGGAAGAAAGGGATAAAGAAAAGGGGGGTAATCAGAAGGGGGAATGAAACATGAGAGACTATGGACTATGAGAAACAAACTGAAGACTTCAGAGGGGAGGGGGTGGGGGAATGGGATAGACTGGTGATGGGTAGTAAGGAGGGCACGTATTGCATGGTGCACTGGGTGTTATACGCAACTAATGAAGCATCAAACTTTACATCGGAATCTGGGGATGTACTGTATGGTGATTAACACAATATAATAAAATAAAATTAAAAAAAATAATATACTTCATCAAGATAAAAGTTTGGGGTTTCAACCAGATTATCAGAGTAACTATTTGGAGTCTTAAATTAGGGACTGATTGATTTCTGATAGCTTATATTTAACTGAGTAATTTAAGAAAGAGGCTAATGTATACGTGTCCTTTCATGTTTCTGCTTCTTGCCCCACTTCCTTCCCTATTTGATTTCCTTCCTAAAATCGATTTCCTCTCCTGCTCTCAGTTTTAGGGGTTACGTACTTGTCGTATGTGCTTTGCTTTACTCATCCGTAGTGTTCTTCGCATGTTAGTCACGGTAGTTACTCATCTGGCCCCGTTCGTCCGTAAGCCTCACTGATGTAGTTCATTGTCACGATCGTTATTTTATCCTTACCACCTAGTTCAGTGACTGGCACACTAGGGACTCGATAAACAATTTCTGAATGCATGTTCCCTCTCATCTGGACTTAAGTACTTTAGAATAACATTGTGCTCTTTAAACCCCCCCTCCTGGAAAAAAGAAAAAGTAAGTGCCAACTTTTGTCAGTTCTTTCTTTGTAATAATTTTTTATATTCTCATCCATTTATTTTCATATCTACTTTCTTGTCCGCGCTTTTCTCACCTCAGATCTGGGGCTCTTTGATTTCAGTTTTTTGCTTTTCCCTTTTATCTCGTCAACTGCTAATTCAGTTTTATGTAAGTCATTCTCTTACCCAGAAACCTCAGTGGTTCCTTGTTGTTTACCAGTGAAGATGTAAGCTTATTTGCCTAGCTTTCAAGACCTTTATTTAGAAAGTTTGAGTGTCGGGTACAGGTAATGCACTGTGATGGGTGACTTGTCTGGCTCTGTAATTTGTTCCCAACCCACTTTTGGTGCCATCTTTTCCTAATTCCCTGCATAAAATTCTCCACAGTGTCTGATTTGGTTGCTTGTTGTTCTTTGAATAAGTCTTTTGCCACCTTGCCTTGATGTGTGTTGTTTCACTAGTCTGGTATGTTCTTTTCTGTTTCTCTCTGAGTTCTCCCCAGGGCACATCGTACTTTCAACTTCTTTGATCCTTCGAGTCCATAGAGCACTCTCTTTTGAACTCCTTTATGGCACCCACTGTCCATGCTGCCCATGTATTCTACTGCCTTGTATATATTCCTCTTTTCCTCCCTTTATCGATAAATACGCCACCTTCTTGTATAAGATTGAAAGCAAGTTGAAGCTGGGGACCATGTCTTATACACATTTGAATTTCCCACTACCCTTAATGTAGGACTTGGGCTCAGTGATCTTCAGTAAACATATATTTGATTAGAGTTAAGTAGAGACCTGTTTGCCCTCATGTATAGAGGCTCAGTGAGAAAGGATTACAGTGAATCATTTAATTCTGAAATATGGTGATCAGAGTGCACTAGACTTTAGCTTCTATGCATAGAAGTGGGGTAGAACAACCTTTCAGACTATGAAATGAGTTCTACTGTTGCTGCAATGCTTATTACAGTGCATTTGTCAAATATTTCACTTAATATTATTATTTTTTTGCTGTATCATTATTTTGCTGGAAGAAATTAATGTTGGCAGATAGAGCTGTTATATAACCATTTAAATATTTTGTAAAAACATTTGGCTTAACTAACAGTATTCTTGTATTTAATTGATTTTTGTGATTAAATCCTACAGGTTGTGGTGATCATTAAAAATAAATGTAGAGTTTAGGAGATTCAGTATTAGGAGACATCAGTCATATGCGTGATATAGGGAACTTTTACTTTTATCTTCAGGTCCCACGGTGGTGTTATTAATCAGGCAGTCCTATGACTGAAAGTCTCATTTGAGAAGTCCTCTGTGTGATGGCTTAAATCCTTATAGATGGGGAAGAAATTGAGGGTTCTAAAGGTTATATTATATTATTATTACTCAGTTTGGGAGGAGAGAAGAAGAAGAAGAAGGCCTTTTACTCTTTTAGAAGATCAGAATTGTTGGGATTTCTTTCTTTTTTTTAAATTCAATTAGCCAACATATAGTACATCATTAGTTTCAGATGTAGTGTTCAATAATTGTTGGGATTTCTGAACAGTCGTTTCATTTCAACTTAACACTTGTTTATTGAGCAGTTACTCTGTGAATGTACTTAGTAAGGGCCAGTGGATCAAATGGATAGGGCTTTAGACATCATTGCTGGAGGGAAAGTTTAAAGCTATCTTGGTCCAGGAGAAGAGGTTCCAAGGATAGGATGAAGGAAACACATGGGGTTTTAGAGAAAAGAAAGAATGGGAATATCTCAAAGGGTGAGACTTGAAATTATGTGCCATTTAGAGTAGTTGAAGAAATCTTTCAGTTTGGAAAGAGAGTGAATCTATTAGTTTCCTATTGCCGCTGCAAGAGATTACATAAATTTAGTGGCATAAATGAGCACAGCTGTATTACCGTATAGTTCCAGAGGTCAGAAGACTAAATGGTTATGCAAGGCTACATTCCTTCTGTTTGTTCTAGGGAAGAATCTAATTTCTTGCCCTTTTCAGCTTCCAGAAGCTGCCAGCATTCCTGGGCTTCTAGCCCCTTCCTTCGTCTTCACAGTGTATCACTCCAGCCTCTGCTTCCTCCTTCATATCGTCTTCTCTCACTCTGACCCTCGTACTTCCCTCTTATGAGGACCCTTGTGATTACATTGGACCCGCCAGGATAATCCAGGCTAACTTCTATCTCTCGATCCTTAATATCACATCTGCAAAGTCCCTTTTTGCCGTATAAGATCATATTCTCGGAGATTCTGGGCATTAGGACGTCTTCAGCCTACTGCGATGATCATGGGAGACTTGATAACTCTCCTCAAATATTTGAAGGGCTGACATGTGGAAAATGGAAGAAGGACTAGGCTTTTTCTGTGTGGTCCCAAGAGATAGAATTAGAACTTGTGGGTGGAAATTGCAGAGAGACAGATTTGTACCCACTATAAGAGAACTTTCTAACAGCCAGAGCTGTGAGAATGGAGTGGGCAGTCTCAGAAAGCAGCAGCATGTCCCAGACGCTGGCAGTGTTGAGCAGGGGAGGAAGGACCTCTTACTGGAATTGCTGAGGCAAGCTGTAGACCCTTGCTAGCCCCGAGACTGAGTGATCCTCTACGCACAGCCCTGTTCATTAGCATTTGGACATGGAATGTGGCCCCTGCCTTAAGGAATTCCATTTTGGCTCCATTAGTTGCTTTACTGCTTTATTGTCACCCTTTCAACATTGCAGCAAATGAAAGTCTGAAAAAAGAGATTGAAAATAAGGGCTGTGGATTCAGGAACTCACTGCCAAGACAGTGACCCAGTTCTATTTGGTAAACATTCTTGTGGATTAGATATATTTTTACTTATTTTATTTTGCTTTTCTTTTATTTATTTTTTAAGTAGGCTCCACACCCAGCGTGGAGCCCAATGGGGGGTGGGGGGGGCCTGAGCCCACAACCCTGACTGAGATCAAGACCTGAGCTGAGATCAAGAGTTGGATGCTTAACCAACTGAGCCACCCAGGTGCTCCCATTTTCACTTATTTTAAAAACTCCTATTCTTTCATTCAGGTAAAAAAAAAAAATCAGACTTTTTTTTAAAGCAAACTAGATGACATTCCTATAAAGTTTATATGTAAAGGAGTTTGAATAATCTTGGAGTTTTCCAAATCGAAGATAAGTTTTTGGAATTCATAAGTCGATGGGAAGACTTTAGGTGAGGAAAGTAGTGAGGATAGAGCCTGTTTATCCATGTTGAATATTTTATGGTTTCTCTGGGAAGATCTAGTCTCTATTACTAATGCACTTTCAGGTATACTCAAAAAGCTACCCTGCAGCTCAGGGAATCCAAGGCAAAGGTCTGTACGCTGGGGAGTGGCTTTTGTGCTGATAGTCCATAAAGATTGCTTTGGGAGACCTGACAAAGTGTGTGTACTTTTAGACAGCTCATGATGTTTTATGTACCAAATTCATTTCCCCCATACATTTTTAATGAGCTTTCTAGATTAAAACTTTCTCTTTGAGAGGGCTACAGCATTTGCTTTGAGATGTGTTTTTGCTGAAACAGAGCTAAATTGAGCATATTTTCGAGCCAGTCTGGCATAGTGCAATGTCATGGTATTGACCTTTCCCCCCTGGGGCTATCGTGCTTGTGTTTTCTACTTAATGATCTTTTGACTCTCCTAACAATCCACAAAAGATTTCCATGGTTTCTTTAGCTTCCAACTTGTATTTCAGAACTGTCCCAGATGGTAAATATGTTTAAGGATGCTGTTAAATAAATCAAATGTTCGGTTAAAAATCTCTGCCATTTATTTGACAGTGAAAGAGAGGTAATCCCATCAGGGGTTTGACCAGGGTATTATGAATCATTAAATAATAATATTGGAGGAAGAGGGCTTTGAGAAATTGTCTTATGTGACCCTCTTCTTTAAAGAGGTTAATGACCTAAGTTGCTGGAGTACATTCCTCAAAATGGAGAATCTAAACCCAAGGTTTCAATAAAATCTGGGCTTTAGGGCCTTCAAGGACCCTCGGCAGCTGTGTATAGAATTTCTGCGAATGTATCTTTTTATGGGACGGGTCCACTGGCTTTTATTAATTCATTGATAAATTATTCTCTTATTTCTGTTCTTTAATAAATGTGTCAAGCTTGTACCAGGCATTTGGGCTTCACTCTTAATGTAACGTATAATTCTGAACATACTTGGCTTTTTTATTTATCCGCGGACTGTAGGAAGTAACCAACCTTAAAAGAGCTAGGGAACCATATTACTATTATAGTAATGGGCGCCAATAATTGTGGTTAAGTAGATCTCACAGAGGTCTGATTATTTTAGGAAGGAATTCAGAAGTGGATATAGGCATGCAGTTAACCAGTTATAAGGGGCTATGACTCTGTCATTACTTATGGTTCTTTGCTTTGTGTGTATTTCCAGTCTATTCTTGTTTTGTTCTCATTATACTCTATGGCCTATAACTACCTTGGCGCTTTTTTAAATCTATGTGTGTTTGGTTTTGGCTTTGCCTACTGATTGTCTGATACAGGATTTGGTGATCTGGGTGCTGGACCGTGTGCTTCCGTAGAAGTCATATCATTTTTGGAATTTTCCCTCCTACCATTAGCGTGACCAGCTGTAGATAAAACCTGACCTGCCCAGCTCTGTCTTTACCCTTTTGACTGTCTGTGAGTGAGTGAGTGAGTGAGTGAGTGAGTGAGTGTGTGTGTGTGTTTGTGTGTGTTTGTGTGTGTGTATCCAACTCTTAGGTCTGTACAGGTTTATCATTTGTGTAGGTTTGGGTACCCACCATCCTAGACAAGCTATAGGATCATTCCTTCACAAGGATCCTTCCAGTTGTCCCTTATAACCACACTCACTCCTTTCCACCCTCCCTCTTCCTAACCCCAGCAACTACTAATTTGTTTCCCATTTCTACAATTTTGTCATTTCATCAATGTTATATAAATACAGTCATGCAATATGTAATTTTGGGGGATGGTCTTTTTTCATTCAGCATAATTTCCTGGATATTCCTTCAAGGTGTTGCATGTAGTGATCATATGAACATTCATGCACAGGTTTTAGTGTCGACATAAGGGAAAAGGTAGCATTGGCTTCACGAAAGGAGTTGGGAAATGTTCCCTCTTCTTCTGTTTTCTAGAAGAGTTTGACAGGTTGTAAAAAATTGGCTTTAATTTCTCTTTAAATGTTTAATAAAATTCTCCAGCGGAATCTTCTAAGCCTGGAGATTTCTTTTGTAGTTTTTAAGCTACAAATTTAATTTTCTTAATGTTTGTAGATTTATTCTGATTATCTGTTTCATCTTACTTGAGTGGTTTTTGAGAAATTACCATTTTCTTCTAAATTATTGAATCCGTAAGTATAAAGTTGTAAATTTGCTAATATTTACTTAATATCCTTTTTTCCAAAAAATTTTTAAAAATATTATTTATTTCGAAGAAAGAGAGAGCATGTGAGTGCGGGGAGGGGCAGTGGGAGAGAATCTCCAAGCAGATTCACCCCTTAGCACGGAGTCCAGCACTGGGCTTGATCCATGCTCCATGAGATTGTGACTTGAGCCAACACCAAGAGTCTGGTGCTTATCCGACTGAGCCACCCAGGCACCCCTACTTATTATCCTTTTAATGGCTTCAGGATCTGTAGTGATATCTGCTTTTTCATTCCTTTTATTGGTGATTCATATCTGCTCTCTTTTTATTAGTCTTTGTAGGTAAAGGTTAACCAGTTTTAATGATATGTTTTCAAAGAGCCAGCTTTTCATTTAATTAATTTTCTCTATTGGCCTCTCCCATTATCACTGCTTTTGCTTTTATCTTTATTTACTTCTTCCTGCTTGCTTTGGGTTTCTTCTTTTTTTCTAATTTCTTGAGGTAATAACTTAGACTATTTGAGACCTTCCCGTATTTTTAATGTAAATATTTAGTGCTACACATTTCCCTGTCAGTACTGCTTTAGTTATATCCCACATATTTTGGTAGTGTTGTAATTTCATTTTCATTCAGTTTTGTGTATTTCTATAAGTACCTTTGAGACTTGATGTCTGACACATGTTTGGTTATTTAGAAGTGGGTTGTTTCATTTTCATGTGGTCACAGATTATCCTGTTACCTTTCTTTTATTGATTTCTAGTTGAGTCCATTATGATCAAAGAACACCGTATATATGATTTCAGTTTTTAAAGATTTGTGAAGGTTGTTTTAAAGCCCATGATATTATCTCTTCCAGTGAATTTTCGACAGGTCCTTGGAAAAAAAATTGTGTATTCTGCTGTTGTTGGTTGGGTGTACTATTTATGTCAGTTAGATCCTGTTGATTAATTTTGTTTGGATCATCTGCGTCCTTGCTGTTTCTCTTTCTAGTAGTTCTGTTAGTGGCTGAGGGTGGGTATTGAAATTTCCAACTCTTAATTGTGGATTTGTCTATTTCCCTTTTCAGGTTTGTCAGATTTTGCTTCCAATTTTTTGAGGCTGTTTTTTGGTGCATGCGCATTAAGATTCATTATGTTTTCCTGGTAGATTGATCCTTTTATTGTTCTATAATGTCCTTATTTGTCTTTCATAATTTTCTTTGTTTTGAAGTCTGCTTTGTCAAACATTGATAGCACTCCTGCTTTCTTAAATTAACATTTGCGTAGCGGGGCGCCTGGGTGGCACAGCGGTTAATAACCGTCTGCCTTTGGCTCAGGGTGTGGTCCCAGCATTGTGGGATCGAGCCCCACATCAGGCTCCTCCTCTGTGAGCCTGCTTCTTCCTCTCCCACTCCCCCTGCTTGTGTTCCCTCTCTCGCTGGCTGTCTCTATCTCTGTTGAATAAATAAATGAAATCTTAAAAACAAAAAAAACAAAAAAACACCATTTTCATAGCATACCTTTTTCTGTCCTTTTACTTGCAACCTATTTCTGTTGTTGAATTTGGACCGAGTGTCTTGTAGACAGCTTGTATTTGGGTAGCTTTTTTTTTTTTTTTTTTTTTTAAATGCATCCTGTCAGTCTCTGTCTTATTAGTATTTAGATCATTTACTTTTAAGGTAATTGTCTTAAGACTTCTCAGGCGGCCGTAGCAAACTGCTGTAAGTTAGTTGACCTAAGCAGTAGACATTTTCTCACAATTCTAGAGACTGAGGAAGTCCAAGATCAAGGTGTTGGCAAGGTGGGTTTCATTCTGAGGCCTCTTCTCTTGGCTTGCAGGTAGTCACTGTCATTCTGTATGTCCACTTAACCTGATCTTTGTGTATGGGAGAGAGAATGGAACTCTCTAGTATCTCTTCTTATAAGGACACTAATCCTGTTGGATCAGAGCCCTACCCTTTGACTTTGTGTGACTTTACTTACCTCCTAAAGGCCCTTTCTCCAAATATAGTCACATTAGAGGTTAGGGCTTCACCTGTATGAGTAGTAGTAATTATTATTATTATTTTTGCAATAGTAGTAATTATTAATATGTTAGTGCTTAAGTCTGCCATTTTATTATTTATATTCTGTATAATTTTTATAGTGTTGCTTGGGGTTTCTCTTTCTCAAACACACACACACACACCCCACACACAGTAGTCCCCTTTTTCTATAGTTAAACTTTCCTAAGTTTCATGTACCTGCAGTCACCTACAGTCCAGAAGCAGATGATCCTTCTCCTGCTGAAGGTCAGGAGGTCACTAGCTGACTAAAGCTTCATCACAGTGCCCATCATTCATCTCACGTCATGCCATCATGTAGGCATTTTGTTATCTCGCACCATCACAAGAAGGGTGAGTATAGGACAGTAAGATATTTGAGAGAGACAGGCCACATTCACATAAATTTTATGACAGTATATTTTATAATTGTTTTATTTTATTCTTATTGTTCTTAATCTGTTACTGTGCCTAATTTATAAATTAAACTTTATCATAGGTATGTATGTATAGAATAGACATAGTATATATAGGGTCTGACAGTATCTGTAGTTTCAGGCATCTACTTGGAATGCATTCCGCCTCTGCCCCCCGCCCCCGCCCTGGCCCCATGGATAAAAGTGGACTACCGTATATTCTCAGTCTCCTGGATCTACATTCTACCGCTTTGAGTAAAGTATGAAAACCTTACTTCTACTTAGGTTCCTTTTTCTTCCCCACTTTTAAATAGTAAACACCAGCTTTTGTTTCCATCTTCAGATATGATCTATAAAACTCATGAGAAGGATAGTTTATTGCATGTACCCGTATTTCTGCTCTTTCTGTTACTCTTTCTTCTTGGTGCTCCAGGATTCCTTTATTTCTTTTTTATTATTTTCTTTCTGTTTTAAGAAACTTCTTAAGCCATTCTTTAAGAGTATGTCTGCTATTGACCAACTCTTCTAGAAATTCTTCTTGTTTGTAATGTCTTTTTTTCTCTTCACTCCTGAAGCATAGTTTCTCTAGATATAGAATTTGTGGATAACAGTTCTTTTCTTTTTGAAAAATGATGAGTGTTACTTCTGGCCTCCATAGTTTGATGAGGTATTCCTCTGTAGATAATCCATTGTTTTTCTCTGGCTACTTTCCAGATTTTTTCTTTCTTTAGTTTGAAGAAGTTTAATTTTAATATGTCTTGTTGTAGATTTTCTTGGGTTTATCCTTTTTGGTGTCTGCTCAGCTTCTAGCATCTGTATGTTTGTGTTTTGCCAGTTTGGGGGCATTTCTAGCCATTATTTCTTTGAGTACTCTTTCAGTCCTATTCTCCTTTCTTGCCTCTTTCTGGGACTCAGGGGATACAAATGTTGTTGTTTCTTTTATTAGAGTCCAACAGGTTCCTGAACCTCTTTTTCAGTCTATTTTCTTGGTTGCTCAGATTGGTTAAATTCTACCACACTTTTCTCAGCGTTAGTGAGTCTATCCTCTATCATCTCTACTATTGAGTCCCATTAGAGAGTATTTTTTATTTCTGTCAATATATTTTTCAGTTCTGTAATTTCCACTTGGCTCTTTTTTATAACTTCTTTTTTCCCCCTGAGGTTTTAATTTTTCTTTTGCTTCAAGAGAATATGAAATTGATTGTTGAAGCATATTTATGACCACTGCTTTACAATCCCTGTCAGATAATTCTAACATCTGATTCATCTTTGTGTCAATGGCAGTTGATTGTCTTTTCTTATTCCAGTTGTAATATTCTTATTTCTTGGTGTGATAGGTGTTTTGTTTTTTTTTATTGTATTCTGGGCATTTTATCTATTATGTTGGAGACTCTGAATCCTATTTAAATCTTTTTAACAGGTATTCATTCTGTTAGGGTTTCGCATAACATCCTGCCTCCTCTTGGGGTTATGATTCCGATGATGGCTTAATTTTCTGAACCTTTGTGGTGTTATTTTGATCTGCTCAGTTTATCTGGTGCCTCTGGGGCTTCCCCTAGGCCCTGTTGATGCTGCCAGAGGAAGTGAAAGGGATTTCCTCAGGCTGGGCCACCTCATATCTCTGTATGGAAGAGGGAAGTTTCAGGCTTCTGAGACCAAAGGTGCTCCCCAGGCTGGTCACTTATGGCAGAATCCTTCTTGCCAATGTTATCTGGCCATCTTGTTATTGCCCTGTAGGACAGAGAAATCTCAGTTCTTGAAAGGAAGGAGATTGGTACCCCTGACTGCTGCTTGTTAGTGGGACTTCCAGTCATACCTTCTTGCCTTTGGTGGTGGGCTCAATTGGTGGTGTCATTGGAGAGATTGTTGTTGAACCCCAGAGAAGAATTGGCCTGCCTGGACTATCTTCTGTACTAGATTGGGGACTGGGACATGCCAGGGTTAGGTCACCCTCTTCTGGGTTAGGGCTTCTTCTGTTGGCTGGAAGGGAGGGCACAGAAGCCCTGCCTGTGTATTGTTCCTCTAGTCCTAGGATCCTAAACCAGTGTGTCTTCCTTTTGACACCTTCCAAAGTTCTCCTTTGGATGGATCTTGCTTTATTTTTAGGGCTTATAGTTGTACTTTGGGGAAGGAGCAGGGAGAATCCAGTTTAAGCCATCTTGTCTGGACTATAAGTCCTAATTATGTTTTTAAATACTACTTTTAATTTGAAGGTAACTTTTTCAGAGGATACCTTTCGTTTGAGGATATCTTTTTATATACTGACTCCAACAGTGACCTTATATAGTCTTTGTAAAGGTTGATTTTGTGTGCAGTATCTTTACTTTCACAATCAAGAATATACGTATATATACACATATATATGTATATATACTATATTATATATTATATCTATACATCTATATAATATAACACACACATATATAATAAGTATTTATAAAGTGAATAAAAATTGGCTAAAAATTTTTGTTTCTTGAATGGGTAACATTCAGTTGCTTGAAATTTTGCTTAAGTAAAACATATTAACAGGAGAACTATGGTTAAACGTTAAGGTATTAGGGTGCCTGGCTGGCTCAGTCAGTGGAGCATGTTATTCTTGGTCTCAGGGTTGTGAGTTCAAGCCCCACTTTGGGTGTAGAGATTATTTAAAAATAAAATCTTTAAAAAATATTAAGGTATTAGTGTATATACAATGGATATGTTCAGTGTGTGTGTGTGTGCCCATGTCTCTCACATACTCTATTTCTTTCATGTGCTTCCTCCTTCAAATGCTTTTTTTCCCCATTCTGGCTTGCCTTTTCATTTCCTTAGTGGTGTCTTTTGATGAGCAGAAGTTCTTAATTTTAGTGTAGTCTAATTAGCAATTTTAAAAAAATGATTAATACTTTATAACCTGTTTAGAAATCTTTGCCCTAACCCAATGTAATGAAGATACTCCTTGTTTTTGTCCAACAGCTTTATTATTTTGACTTTCTCATTTAGATATTAATCCAACTGGAATTGATTTTTTATTATGTGAAGGCTGAAGATTTTTTTTCCTTCAGTTCACTCAACTTCATTTATTGAAAAGATCATCCTTTCCCCCACTTCACTTGCAATGTAATCTTTCTTATAAATCAGCTATATATGAGTGAGTCTTTCTGGACACACTATACCCTGGGCAGTTCAGTACAAGTATAATGAAAGTCACAAATGTGAGCCATACATGTAACTATAAATTTTCTAGTAGCTCCGTTAAAAAATTAAAAAGAAACTGATGACATTTATTTAAATAATATATCTTATTAAGTCCAGTGTAATAAAATAATATCTTAATACGTAATCAATATGGAATTATTGAGAGATTTTATATTTTTTGTACTGTCTTTGATATCTGCCATGTAGTTCACATTTACTGCCCATCTCAACTCATATATAAAATTGTCATCATTAATACTTGATCTGTATTTAGATTTCATAAAATTTGCAGTTGAAAAAATAGATTCACATACCTAAGTTGGTCCCTTTCCTTTCCTTTCCTTTCCTTTCCTTTCCTTTCCTTTCCTTTCCTTTCCTTTCCTTTCTTTCCTTTTTTAAGATTTTATTTATTTGTCAGAGAGAGAGAGAGCACAAGCAGGGGTAGAGGCAGGCAGAGGGAGAAGCAGGCTCCCTGACGAGCAGGGAGCCTGATGCAGGGCTTGATCCCAGGACCCTGGGATCATGACCTGAGCTGAAGGCAGACACTTAACCAACAGAGCCACCCAGGCATCCCTATACTTTCTTAAGTTTAAGTTTGAATTTAGGTTCATTAAAATAAAAAAGAAAGTAATTTGCTTCCTGAATTGCACCAGCCACATTTCAGGTGCTCAGTGGTCACATATGTGTGGTGACTACTATATTGGACATTGTTCATTTTTCTATTGTCTGTTCTTGCTCTAGTAACATGCTGTCTTAATTACTGTAGTTTTTTTTTCTTTTTTTAAAGATCTTTTAATTTCTTTATTCGACAGAGATAGAGAGAGCCAGCGAGAGAGGGAACACAAGCAGGGGGAGTGGGAGAGGAAGAAGCAGGCTCATAGAGGAAGAGCCTGATGTGGGGCTTGATCCCATAACGCCGGGATCACGCCCTGAGCCGAAGGCAGACGCCCAACCGCTGTGCCACCCAGGCGCCCCTACTGTAGTTTTATAATAAGTCTTAATACCTGGTTATAAGTACTCTAACTTTACTCTTGGCTATTATGAATCCTTTAAATTTGCATATAAATTTTAGAATCCTCTTGTCAACTTTCACTAGCATTTTTTCATAGCTATTACTTTTCACTATGTTAGCTGCATAAATGATAGTAAGAAAAACAAAACCATATTGAGATATGGAGTTTGGGTAGTTAGTTGCCTTGGTTCTTTTCCTAGCTAAACAACTGGTTCTGAAACATCAGCCTCATTGTTCCTACCATTCATTATATGCAACTCTGCAAATTTATAAAATATAATATGAGGTGGCATAGGCTTTTCAGGACAGTTGTGACTATCAACTGTTCAAGCTACAAATGTAAGCCGTAGAACACATGATTTTAAAAATGTAATACAGTATAAGAAAAAAAAGAATAAGGTCATTTCCTTATTCCCTCTTATTTTATCAGAGTGTGGAGCCTAAGAAGGTGTTAGGAGCAGAGAAAAGCTGCTGATTTGGGAAATTACATACTTTTGTGTACTATTTCTATTATGTGGCACAGGGCCTGACACATAGTAGGTATTCAAATATTTGAATAAAGAAGTAGAGGTAATATGCTTAGCAGAACTCTTTGCTCACATGTGGACCATTGTACTTATAATTAATGAGCTGGGCCTTGCGATACTGTAAATGGAGTTTTTTTTTTTTTTTTTTTTTTTTTTTTGTAAGATTTTATTTATTTATTTGACAGAGACAGAGACAGCCAGCGAGAGAGGGAACACAAGCAGGGGGAGTGGGAGAGGAAGAAGCAGGCTCATAGCAGAAGAGCCTGATGTGGGGCTCGATCCCACAACGCCGGGATCACGCCCTGAGCCGAAGGCAGACGCTTAACCGCTGTGCCACCCAGGCGCCCCAGGAGATTTTTTTTTTTAAATTTGTTTTTTATTTTGTGTTAAACAGCAGATATTTATTACCTCACAAATCTGAAAGGCTAGAAGTCCGAGATCAAGTTATGGGCAGGGTTGGTTGCTTCTTAGGCTTCTCTCTTTGGCTTGTAGGTGGCCATCNCTCCCACCTTTCTTTCTTTCTTTCTTTCTTTCTTTCTTTCTTTCTTTCTTTCTTTCTTTCTTCCTTTCTTTCTTCCTTTCTTTTTCTTTTTCTTTTTCTTTTTCTTTTTCTTTTTCTTCTTCTTCTTCTTCTTCTTCTTCTTCTTTTCTTTCTTC
>NC_048219.1:79932564-79942269 GCF_002007445.2 Ailuropoda melanoleuca
CTCCTCCCCCTCCTCCCCCTCCTCTCCTCCTCCTCCTCCTCCTTCACGTTCTGTGCCCCAGTCTCCTCTTCTTATGACACCAGTCATACTGGACTAGGACCCACTCTAATGACTTCATTTTAATTTAATCACCTCTTTAAAGACCCTGCCTCCGAGTACAGCCACATTCTGAGGTAGTAGGGGGTAACGACTTCAACATATGAAGTTTTGGGGACCACAGTTTAGCATATAACACTAGAAAACAAAGAAGAAAATTTGATTATAAAGATACTAGAATGTCACATGACTGGAATGGGCTGAGCATGCAAGAAGTCTCTCTGCCCTCTCACTCTTCCACCTCTCTCTCTCTTCCTCCCTCTCCTTCTCTCTCTCTTATATAATTGTATATATACAGTTTAAAGAATAATAACCATCTATGTAACTGCCCCCTAAGAAATAGGATGCTTTCTAAACTGGGACTTTTTGGTTAAAATGGGTAGTATTATACAAAGTAATATATGGCATTTTGGCTTTGTGATGTTTCTTAAGAATTATGAAAAAAGAGATGTGTGGTGGTATAATTATAATAGAAGCACAATAGAATTTGGTGTAACTTATGCTGCATGATATACGACTAGGAAGTGAGTTGCCCTCATTTGAATAGAACACAATAAAAGTAAATCATCTCATGTTTTTTAAGTAGTTTCTGAATTGTATTCACACAAGACCGGTTATCTGGTTAATTGTTCTAATACAAATATTGCCACATTTAAATCTTTAATTTCATCACCACCTGAGTGAATGGACTTATTAAATTCCAAAGGAATTTTCCTGTTGTAGTAGATTATCTCAAAGTAACTTCTACACAGTTCTTTTAAGCTGGAAGATGTTTAAGAACTTGATATGGCTATGGCATTAGGTGGAACAGTCAAGAAAACATTCATTTGATTTCAGGTTGAGCAGTTAAGAAGTATTCATTGGATTTCTTTTTATGACATTATAACTGTCTGAACCTTTCAGTTCTAAAACATTTAAAACATGCTTGATTAAAAAAAAAAACAACCACAACAACAGAAAGTCATTTTAATGAATGAGCTGGCCAAAAGGAACAAGCAGGATATCAGGGAAGTGATATGGCTTTGAAGCCATTGGCTACCCTGGGAACGTATATGGACCTAGGTGACCTGTAACTTTAGAGCACAGAGGCGCTGGGGACTAAGATCAGAGCTTCCACAGTTTGGGAAGTCAGATTGGAGACTACTTCAGGGAAAGGGCAAGCAAATGGAAAGGGGAAACGTTCTTACCCTCCAGAAGTAGGCAAAGAAAAGGTTCTCTATGGTCTTGTTTCTGAATAGAGGTTAAAAGCAAAAGTCTCCCTGAGAATTGATGGCCACTCGTTTGCCCTCATGTGTGCATCTGGGGTTGTTAAATGAATACTGTTTGCACAATCTGAAAAAGCCGAAATCTAGAATTATAATTTAAGATGGGACCTGGTCTTTAATAAATGCTCTAGGTGCTTGGCAGGACCATACTATAATTCTGCTTGGAAATAAACGTCTTCAGTCAAGCTGCAAAGAATTGCCACAGAGTTACATTAAATAGGAGCACAAAATCAGAATTTACTGTCATAATAAGCCACCATGCGTGAAAGTCAGTAGGAACAGCGTACCAAAGAACCAAACCCAGTAGACTTCAGTTCTTAGAATGTAAATGCAGTTTATGAATGAAGCATTTTAATGTTGTTAAAGGAGTAAAAGAAATTGATAGCATGAGTAAGGAGAAAGTGACTCTTACTGATCAGGCAGTTTTGAAAATGAACCAGTTAGAAATTGTAGAAAGGCCAAATAAAAAACAAATAAAAAAATTAATGGTAAGTCTAAATAAGAGATTAGACACAGCAGAGGAGAAAAATTACTAAAATGTAGGTCTGAAGCTAGTACAAAGAAGATAGCACAGAGGCAGAGGGGTAGAAATTGTGGCAAAAAGGACAAGAGAGGAGTAAATTTCAGAGGATGATAGAGGGAAAATGGGAGAAGAGAATATTTGAATATTTGAAATGAAAAAGATTTTAGAAAAAAGATTGTAATCTTCACATTTTGGAAGCCCAAGAAATACACTTGCTTGTTTTCTAGTGATGAAGCAGTTCTTTGAATCATGAAGGCAAAATAAAGATATTTTCAGATAAACAAAAATAGGGAGTTTACCTGTTTAGCTAAAACCCCCATTCCTCCAACTAACATTGAATGATTTACTCCTGATCTTAGAAAGGAGATTTGAGATGTAAGAAGGAGCACAACAAAGTAAGATGGTAGATATGGGGATAAATCTAAACATACATTAATGATGTAAAACAGAAATATCTAATGTATGGAGTTCAAAAGACCTCAGTAATATCAAGGTAGTCATAAAGTATTATATTACAATTTGGTGTTAAGTAGGAAGGAGATGACTAGATCAAAAACATCTTCAGGCCCCTGTGTTATTTGGGAAGAAGTTAGATTTCGTGTTATAAATATGGAAGTTAAAAGTTAAAGCTTAGTGTTCAAAAGAATGAAAACAGAATATCTTCTTTTTTTTATAATAATATTTTTTTATTATATTATGTTAGTCACCATACAGTACATCCCTGGTTTTTGATGTAAAGTTCCATGATTCATTAGTTGCGTATAACACCCAGTGCACCATGCAATACGTGCCCTCCTTACTACCCATCACCAGCCTATCCCATTCCCCCACCTCCCTCCCCTCTGAGGCCCTCGGTTTGTTTCTCAGAGTCCATAGTCTCTGATGGTTCATTCCCCTTTCTGATTACCCCCCCTTTCTTTATCCCTTTCTTCTCCTACATGATATCTTCTAAATGAGGAAAGAAAAAATATGAAATGAGGAAAAAAACTGGTCAATTTAACAAAAGGGAGGAAAGAGAAAAATAAAGCATGGGCAAATTAAAAAGCACAAGATAAAATGGCAGAAATCAAAATATCAGTAATCAAATTAAATATTAAACTGAAAAAGGAAACAATCTAGTTATATGCCATTTATAAGAGAATACCTAAAGGATGAGGACGGTAAAAGATTGAAAACAGTAGGAAAAAAGTGGCAAGTATTAACCAAAATATTTCTTGTGTAGTAATGATATTATCAGACCAAATATATTTTATGGCAAAATAGAATTAGCACCGGAGAGGGCTATATATCATGATAAAATGTTGATTTTCGGTAGGAAGCTCTACATTTATGTGAATCTAATAGCCTAACTATTAGGTAAAGAAAAAAGGAGAACGAGCTGTAAGAAAATTTTGACAAATCCATCATCATAGTTCAAATTTTTTACACACCTCTTAGTAATTCTAGATTCATCAGACAAAAAAAAAAAAGTGAAATTATGGAAGATAGAACATTATTAACAAATTTGATTTGGTGAATGTATATAGAACCTTGTTCCCAACAACTGGAAAATATAACCCCTTTCTTTCAAGCACATATTGAACATTCATGAAAATTGACCATGCTTTAGGCCAGGGGTTTGCGAACTTTTGTAAATGGCCAAATTCTAAGTATTTTCTGCTTTGTGGGTCATACAGGGATTCCCCTGCCCCCAGCTATTTGCAACTTATTTGCCATATTCAGGTCTGCTGTTGTAGAGTGAAAGCAGCCACAGACAATATGTAAACACATGGGTGTGGCTGTATTCCAATAAAATTTTATTTACAAATATAGGTGACTGGCTGGATTTGGCCTATAGGCCTTAGTTTGCCAGCTCTTGCTTAAGGCCATAAAAGTCTTAACAAATTTCCATATCATACAGACTACATCTTCTGACTGAAGTAGAATGAAGTCCTCCTTTCCACACCAACATATACACTTCTGGGGGGAATAATTCTTCCTAACTCCTTGATCAAAGAAGAAATCATAATGGGAATTAAAAAAAATACTTAGTGCTGAATAGTAATGAAATTACTGTAAATCAAAGCTTGTAGAATGCAGTTTAAAAGTGTTCACAGGACAACTTTTAGCCTTAGGGAATAAAAGAAGAAAGGCTGAAAACTAATGTACGAATCATGTGACATAAGAAGTTAAAAGAAAGAAAATAGAATAAATATAAACAAAGTAGAAAGAAGGAAATAATAAAGAACGGAGTTAATAAGATAAAATCTAGCAAATCCAAAATTATTTTTTTTAAAAAGAAGGCACCTAATAAAACAATATTAGGAATGAAAAATGGGATATTATGCTATAGATATTAAAGAGAATTCTGTGAACATTTTTATGCTGTAAAATTTGAAAATTTAAATGAAATAGACAAGTTTCTAAAAGAATGTAACTTATCAAAATTGGTTGAAGAAGAATTAAAAAACAAAAGTTTGAGTGAAGAAATTAAGCCAACAATCTGAGATCTTCCTAAAGGAAAATAGGCTCAGACAGTATTTTAAACTTTGAAGGAATGATAATTCCTGTAGTGTGTAAACTGAGAGAGTTAAAACAAAATGAAAATCTAGTCTGTGAGATTAGTATTTCTTTTCTTTTCTTTTTTTTTTTTTTTAAGATTTTATTTATTTATTTAACAGCGAGAGACAGCCTGCGAGTGAGGGAACACAAGCAGGGGGAGCAGGAGAGGAAGAAGCAGGCTCCTAGTGGAGGAGCCTGATGTGGGGCTCGATCACAGAGCACCTGGATCACGCCCTGAGCCGAAGGCAGACGCTTAACGACTGCGCCACCAAGGCACCCCAGATTAGTATTTCTTGAATACTAAAACCAAATAAGGACAGTATGAGAGAGGAAAATTACTAGCTCATTTCACTTAGGAATGTAGGTTCAGAATTCCCAAAATATTAGCTAATTAAGCAATGGTAAATAAGAAAGATAAGCCCAGTGGGGTCATATTTTCATGACCAGCTAGGAATGCAAAGATATTATAACATCTCATTAGATACAAAAAAGTGATAAAATTCACCAGTCTCCATTCATGGTAAAAATTCCTAGCAAACTTGGAATAGAAGGAAGCTTTCTTAACCTTTGAAATCCTCTAAAAACCTGCAGCAAGATACTCAATAATAAAATAATAGAAACATTCTTTTTCTTTAAATTAAAGACATAACAAAGATGGTCACCATCACTGTTTCTATTTTATATTGGAAATTATAAATTTTAAGTTATAAATATATAAATTAGTTATGAGTTATTGAACATATATTTTAGTTGGAAATTCCAGCCAACTCAATGAGACAAGACAAAAAAATGAAAGAAGTCTTTCATTTAAGAATTAGAGGGGCAGGGGCGCCTGGGTGGCACAGCGGTTGGGCGTCTGCCTTCAGCTCGGGGCGTGATCCCGGCGTTATGGGATCGGGCCCCACATCAGGCTCCTCTGCTGTGAGCCTGCTTCTTCCTCTCCCCACTCCCCCTGCTTGTGTTCCCTCTCTCGCTGGCTGTCTCTATATCTGTCAAATAAATAAATACAATCTTTAAAAAAAAAAAAAAAAAAAAAAGAATTAGAGGGGCACCTGGGTGGCTCAGTCAGTTGAGTGTCCAACCCTTGGTTTCAGCGCAGGTCATGATTTGATTGGGTCATGAGATCAAGTCCTGTGATGGGCTCCATGCTCACGCGGGAGTCCGCTTGAAGATTCTCTTCCTCTGCCCCTCCCCCCACTCACTTGCTCAGGAGCATGCGTGCGCGCGCTCTCTCTCAAATAAATAATTAAATCTCAAATAAAAAAATTTAAGAAAGGAGGAAACAAAATGGTCAGTATTTGTAGAAGATAGCATTGGCTATACAAAAAACTCCAAGGAGTCTGCCCAGGAATTATTGGTTTAATTGCTGGTTGTAAAGTAATGACTAGAAATGAATGGCATTTAAATAAATCAGAAACCTTTTTTTTAAAATATACTTTAAAAAGATAACATTTATTGCACAAACAGATATGTAGGTATAAGTTAAACAGAAATGTATAAGACCTTTATGGGGACTATAGTTAGATTTTATTGAATAAAAACAAAAAGTCATAAGTAAATGGTGAGAAAAATCCTGTCTATGGATAGGGAGACTGGATAACAGAATTAAGTCAGTTTCTAACAAACTGATTTGTAAGTTTATGCAGTTTCATTCAAAGTTCCAGTAGCTTTTAAAAATGGAAGGTAGGGGCCCCTGTGTGGCTCAGTCAGTTAAGTGTCTGCCTTTGGCTCAGGTCATGATCCCAGAGTCCCAGGATCAGGCCCCGAATTGGGCTCCTCACTGAACAGGAAGTCTGCTTCTCCCTCTGCCCTTCACCCTGCTCAGGCTCTCTCTCTCTTGTTCTCTCTCTCTCTCCTGGAAACTTGAAGAACAAATTAGGGGTGGGGGCTAGGTCTGTACCGTCCAGTGTAATAATCACTGTCAAGAACTTGTAGGTTGGCAGTATGGTAGCAGCACAGAGATAAATAGATTAAAGAAGCAGAAGGGAGGCCCAGAAGTAGACCTTTATGGAAACTTGGTATGTCAGAGTGATGCTGCACATTAGTGGGAAGAGGATAGACTATTCATCATATATTGCTGGAATAATTAGCTGTTTATATGGGGAAAAAATGGAATGGGATCTCTACTTCATACCTTATACGGAATCAAATTCAGTCAGATTGAAGCCTTAATAAAAACCACTATCACTTCTGTTGTGCTTATTATATACTTGACCTTGTTCTAGACTTTACACACATTTAGTCCTTTGATCATTGCATTTATCTTTAATTGTAGGTGCTATTATTATCCCCATTTTCTTTTTATGTGAAGAAACTGAGGCAAGCACAGAGAAACCAAGTAATTTGCCCAGGGTCATAGTAGCAGAGCCATATTATCTGTGACCTTAACCTCTATGCTATACTGCTTTTACTTAAATGAGCAGACAAAATCCTAAATTTTTCAATATAGAGGCATGTTTTTGTGACCTCGGGATAGGGAAGGATTTTTTTTTTTTAAAGGATTTTATGTTTATCATAAAGGAACAAAAAATCAATAAATTTGGCCACCTTAAAATTAGGAACTTCTTGTCAGGAGGTACCATAAAATAAGTGAAAATGCAAGTCAGAGATTGGTAAAAGATATTTGTAATACTTAGGAAAGAATTGCAATCATAAATATAAGGAATTCCTACCACACTAATAATGTATACGAGTTTTGTTGATCCACATTTTCCTCCACGATTGGAATTTCTTCTCATCCTCGTGGCCATAAAATGGTTTATTTATGGTTTTAATTTGCAATCCTTGATTTTTAGTGAGGATAAGCATCGTGTCCAATTACTAATGGCCATTTGCATTTTTCCTTCGACAAAGAATCTGCAGAGGTTAGGACATGGGGCTGACGTTGGCATTTTGAGAATTGCGGATCTACCTCCAGGTACTCCTGGATCTGTAAATTTTATTAGAGAAGCACCTGTGATCAGATCTGCTTCTCTGGCCAGTTTTTGATTTCTAGGATATTTTTTGTTTATCTTCATGTAGAGCTGTACTCCTAAATCATTTAATAGAACACTGAAGTTGCTGGTACAGGTCATAACATTTGAAAGGATTAACATTTGATTTATGCTCTCTAAATCCACAGCTATTAGAAAATAACCTAAAACTTCAGGATTTACTTTGCAGAAGTGATTTCCTTCTAGTGTATTCTCTTTCAGCAGAATTCAGAATCCTGTTACATAAGAGGCCATAAAGCTTTAATTCCCATGCGTTCATATTTAGTGACCATTATACTTCAAAGAAAAAGTATAAAATTTTCCTAATTCTCGAAGTAACACATAAGAAAATTTGGAAAATACAAACATGTAGGCGATAATAAACTATTTAGAGAACTGTGATTTATAATATATTCCTTTGTGGTCTTTTGTGTTTTTATCTTTATGTACATGGTTGAGGATAACTATCCCATTTTAACGGAAGAGCTTTCACTTCTTATTATATCAAAAAAAAGTAGTTATAATTACTTAGAAATTTAATCACATAAAAGGTAAGTCACCATCTCCAAAGAGGTTTGAATTTCAGCAGGGGGTAGGAAGAGAATTGTCCTGTGCATTGTAGAATATTCAGCATTATCCCTGGCCTCTCCCTACTAGATGCTGGTAGCACACTCTACCTTCTCCAGTCAGACTATCAGAAACGCTTCCAGGTATTGCTGAATGTCCCTTGAGGGGACTGATTCACCCACCTCATTGAGAACCTCAGGTTTATGTAGTAGAACACTCTTTCTGCCGTGATCATGTTTTCTTCTCTTGGTTTGAAGGGTATTGCTTCTCTTGGTCTTTTTCCCTTATACTTATTGCTTCTTTTCACTCTGCTTTGCTGGTTTCTCTCTCCCTGACTTCTTAATGTCCACACCTCTCTCCTGAACTCTACGCTCATCTCCCCTAGCGATCATCAGACATCTTCGCGTCGCGGCTATCTCTGAGAGGCATTGCAAATGGAATGTGTCTGTAAACAAACTCCTGACCTCTGCCTCCCCCAAATGTCTCCATGTGCAACCGTCCTTTTTTTCATTTAATGTAATTTTTGTTGTCTAGGCTAAAAGCTTACAGACTTGTCTGACTGACTTGTTACTCTCAAACCTCACATGAAATACATCAGGAAGTCCTTTTTTTTTTTTTAATATTTTTTATTTTATTATGTTAGTCACCATACAGTACATCCCCGGTTTCTGATGTAAAGTTCAGTGATTCATTAGTTGCGTATAACACCCAGTGCACCATGTAATACGTGCCCTCCTTACTACCCATCACCAGCCTATCCCATTCCCCCACCTCCCTCCCCTCTGAAGCCCTCAGTCCTTTTGTCTAACTTTACAATTTATTCAGAATCTGACCTTTGCTCCCTTTCTCCACTGCTGTCACCATCATCTCTTGCTTGGTTTAGAGCAGGAGCCACCTAACTGGTCTCCCAGCTCTGCCCTTGTGTTCTTAATCTTCTCTGAGTGACCTTTAAAATGTTCAATCAAATCATGTCTTTCCTCTCCTCAGAGCTCTGTAATGGCCCCTTGCCTTTCACTCAGAATAAAAGCCAAAGTCTCTGGCATATAATAGCTCCTCAAAAAATACTTGTTGGATGAAGGAAGAGCTAAATCAGATCATTTAAATGCTTTTTTTGCCTTCTTCATCTTGCTGATACTTTGTACTTCTAACTACTCCCTCTTTCTTGAAATCTCTTCTCCTTCAGTCATAGGTATTCCCTCTTCTCTTTCTGCTTGATTGTCATCTTCATGGCTCTACTTCCTGTATGTACAATCATTAGTCATTAAATCTCTGTTCACATCCTTGGCCCTCTTTCTCCTTTCTGTTCATCCTTCTTTGATAATTTCAATCACGCCAGTGTCTAAACTATCACTTCTTCATTGATTCTTCTCAATTGCATAGTAATAATATATCAAAGAAGTCATCTTTTTAATTTTTATCCCCACTGAATATGAGCTCCATGAAAGCAGGGACTGGATCTTGCTTGTCAACTACTGTATTTCCAGGGCCAAATGTGGTTCTTGGTACATTGTGTCGTTCAATACACATTTGTTGAGTGAATGAATCTTAAATCTGTTTTTCATACTGCTTTTTGGTCGGATTGAGCTGGATGTCTTTATATCAGTCAATAATATTTCGTATGCCCAAAACCAGATACGTCATCCTCCCCCTTCTCCCCCCTGCAATAAACCTGTTCCCTCTCCTTTCCACTCTGCCTTTTCAGTAAAGGGTATTCCCATGCACACCAGTTGTTAAAGCCAAA
>NC_048219.1:79942379-79994420 GCF_002007445.2 Ailuropoda melanoleuca
CCTCCCTCCCCCTCCCTCCCTTCCTTCCTTCCTTCCTTTCTTTTTTAAAGATTTCTCCCAGTTTTTCACCACTGCTAATCAGTTGCCATATTCTGGTGATTCTTTTTTGTTTTTTTAAACCACTTTATTGGAGGTATGATTTACATATCATAAAATTTCCCTGTTTTAAGGGTACAATCCAGTTAACTTTAGTTTATTTATAGAATGGTACAACCACCACCACATCTAATTTTATAACCTTTCCAACACCTTGAAAAGAAGCCTCCTAACCACTGAGAATTGCTCATTTTCATTCCCAATCCTAGGCAACCGTTAATCTATCTCTATATGTGTCCCCCCTTTTTTAAATATTCATGTTAATAGAATCATGCAATATGTGTTTTTTTCTGTCTGACTTCTTTCACTGAGCATATTGTTTTTGAGATTCATTCATGGTGTATTTTGTATCCGTTACTTTGTTCCTTTTTATTGCTGAGTAGCTTTTCATTGTATGGATATGTCAGATTTTTCTAATTCAGTCAATAATGGATGGGCATTTGGGATGTTTCTAGGTTTTGGCTGTTACGAGTAATACTTCTGTGAACATTTGTATATGGGTCTTTGTGTGGATATAGGTTTTCATTTCTCTGGTAGATACCTAAGAGTGGAATTACTGGGTCATATAGTGAATCCATGTTTGGCTTTTTAAAGAAAGTGCGAAACTGATTTCCAAAGTGGCTGCACCATTTTATATTTCCAACAGCAACTTAAGAAGGTTCTGATTTCTCTATGGTCTCACCGATACTTGATATTGTCTTTTTGATTATAGCCATCCTAGTGGGTGAGAAATGGTATTTCATTTCGTTTTAATTTGTATATCCCTAATAATTAACAATGTTGAGCACCTTTTTATGTGCTTATTAGCTATTTATGTGTCTTCCTTTGCCCATTTTGCTGTTCATATTTATTTTTAAGATTTTATTTATTTTTTGGGGTGGGGAGAGCATGTGCATAAGTGAGGGGGCATGGGGGAGGGAGGAGTAGAGGAAAGAAAATCTCAAGCAGACTTCCTGCTGAGCACGGAGCCTGAGGGGGGGGGCTCGATCTCAGGACCTCAAGATCATGACCCTAACCGAAATCAGGAGTTAGAGACGCTCAACCAACTGAGCCACCCAGGCACCCCACCTTTGCCTATTTTAAAATTGTGTTAGTAGTCTTTTATTATTGAGCTATACGAGTTCTCTATATACCCTAGACACAAGTCTCTTATTAGATATATGACTTACAAATATTTTCTCCTTGTCTATGGGTTATTTTTTAACTAAAATTTTTTAAAAACTTGAGATATAATTCACATACCGTAATATTGACTCCTTCAAAGTGCACAATTCAGTAGTTTTTAGTATATTCACAAAGTTCTGCAGTCATCACCAGTAGGTAATTTCAGAATATTTTTATTACCTCCAAAAGAAAGCCAAAATCCATTAGCAGCCTTCCTCACTCCCTTCAGCCCCTGGCAACCACTTATCTTTTTTCTATCTAGGGATTTGTCTAGCTTGCCTTTTTTACTCTCTTGAATGGTGTCTTTTGAAACACAAAAGATTTTAATTTTGATTAAGTTCAGTTGGTCAGTTTTGTCTTTCATCTTGTGTTTTTTGTGTTGTATTTAAGAAAGCATTGCCTAATTCAAGATCTCAAAGATTTACTCCTATATTTTCTTCTAAGAATTTTATAATTTCATTCTTACATTTAGGTCTGTGGTCTCTTTGAGTTAATTTTTGTGTATAGTGTGAGAGTCAAATTCATCTTTTTGCAGGTGGGTATCCAGTTGCCCCAGCACCATTTATGCAAAAGAACATTTCTTTGAATCTGAAGTATGTTACTTGCAGGCAACATATAGTTAGATCTTGAATTCTTATCCAGTTGGACAATCTCTGCCTAAAATCTTTTGCTTCTACCTCAGATTCTTTGTTCCTTGTCTTCTCTTCCTACTCCCATTGCCTTTGTTATTACCTAGAGTGGCTCCCAGGTGTTTCCCTGGCCTCCTGGTGTGGATTCTTTGCCACTATTTTCAAATCTATTCTCTATACTGATTACTTCAGTATCAGTATTACTTCAATTTACTTGTCTGGCTCCTGTGGACCTTTGAGTTTGCAAATCCTGGCATAAAATGTCATGTTGGGACTCCTGTAATTCTTGCTATTCATTATTTTATTCACTGGGTATTTAGTGAGTGTCTACTAAGTGACAGGTTACTGTTCTAGGCATGAAAGCTAGAGCAGGGTACCTGTAAGCTTTTAATGAGTAACTCACCACTCAAAACGTAGTGGCAAAAAAAACCCCACAAAAAACAAACAAAAAAACAAAACCCAGTTACTTAGTTCATGATTCTTGGGTTGGTGATTTGTACTGGGCTCGTGAATGAGTTTCTCTTGATCTTGGCTGAGCTGTCATTTACAGTCGGCTAGATAGTTCTGCTTCTGGGAGTTGGTTGCCCATCATCTCAGGCAGGGGTTGGAAATCCTTGTATGGTCCCTAAGCTAAGAATGTTGTTTATAGTTTTGAAAAGTTGTAAAATAAAAGACAGAAGAAGAATATGTGACAGAGATCATATATGGCCCTTAAAGCCTGTCCCTTTACAGAAATATCCCTGGTCTAAGGCAAAAGGAGTTGACTGGGCTATGTTTCTCTCATCATTCAATAGGCAGCAACAGGGTTCCAAGAGAGAGTGGAAGCATACAGGATTTTTGCAGCTTACATTTGAATCTGGTACAGTGTTTCTTCTGCTATATTCTGTTGGCCAAAGCAAGTCACAAGTTGGCTGAAACTCAACAGATTGAATAAAGGACTTTATTTTTTTTTTAATGGAAGGAGCTATAAAATCACATCAAAAGGTGTGAATAAGAGGAGGAGACGTGTTATGGCCATTTCTACTGCCTCCCACAAACAGTAGAAAAACAGACAAAAAGCTCTTTGCCTTTGTAGAGTATGTATTCTATTGATGGCAATAAATTCTCATGTTTTATTATACTTCCCAAATATGTCCCTAGTGTAGCCATTCTGGTCTAGTTGCGTGTCCTGACTAGTCCTCTGACTTTCCACTTTCCTGTATTTTAGTCATGCTTTATGAATGTTATGGGATGAAAAAATAGTATGAGTTTCTTCCCTCATCTTCTTAGTTAATTCCATTTTCCTTCAAGATCGCTCCCCCTTTTTTAGGCATTTCCTGGACAGTATGCCCTGTATCCTGTGTTTCTCTGTGTTCTCTGACATGTTCTATTTTAGCACTGGTTAATGCTGAATTGTGATTAGTAGTTCAGTATCTCCGTAGTAAGGTGTGTGAAGACGGGGTCCTGCCTCATTAACATATTTCCATTTCTGGCCGACACAAACTGGTTGTATACCCACCTACTCTGTGTCGGGCACTGTGCTGAGTGGTAGAAGTAAACAAAACAGACAAGGAAGGAAAGTTCTTGCATTCATGGAACTACAGAAGTAGTATTCTTAATAATACTGGTTTTTGTTTCTTTGTTTGTTTTCGCAAGATTAGTAAATTAGGTTTTGTTTTCTCATTATGGCTCCAAACCATTTTTCACCCGTAAGTCTTCTGTGTTTTAGTCTTGTGAAGTTTTATCTTTAAGGCATTTACTGTGTCACTTTTGATTTTTACAGCTGCATCTTTAGTGTTATGCAATATGTGTGTTTTGAAAACCAAGCATACTAAATAGTTGTGTTGAAATTCGTATACTATTTTGATTAGTAGTTCACTCTCTTCTTGGTCATTCACTTTTTAAATTCTTGGTAGTCCATCTGCAAGGGCAGTTACGTCTTATGCATTTTAGAACAAGGTTTGAGGTTCCATAATCTTTTTCCTAAGGAAAATTAGATTTTAGTGTTTATTATAGTGCCCTATACATAATGGGCACTTAATAAGCATTTGTTCGCGGTAATAGCCTCTTTGGTTTTCTGTTTCATTGAGTTTCACCCAAAATGATTATTCTTGCCTGGCTTTTAAATAGCTAAATAAATTCTTGACCTTCAGTATAATTATAATAACTTCTTTTCATTCTGAATTACTTTCTCTCTTCCCTCCCATTCGACCCTCAAAAATATTAATGTATAAATTTGGAAGTGTCTCTATTTTTGCAGTTGCCAACCCGCTTGAAGCGTTTTGAAAATGTGCATTTGAATTTTATAAATTGATGCCTGCAGAAATTAAGGACAATTTAGAGAAGTGATTTATTACCTGAAAAGAATTAATGGTATGATTCTCCATAACATGTTATTAGATAGTCATATCATTTAGTTATTTATTCTTTCATTCTTGGTTCAGTCATTCACCTATTGAATAAGCATTTTTTTGAATGCTTAGAACACATCAGGCACTGTGCCAAGGTGCTGGTATTATAGAGAAGAATTAAGCATAGTCAATGAGTGGAGGGAGGTCTTTATTTTATGTTTAAATCTCTAAGGTTTAAAATATTACAGAAGGCTACAATGTAAGTATTCACCAGGTAGAAAAAGGAGAGCAAAGAAGAACTCCATGGGATTTTAACTTTTTCTGGCATCCCACTTAACCATTCTGTGAAATGTAGCAAATGATATTCTGATATTTTGAATTGAAAGCATCTAGTAGCATCTGCTTTTATCAATCTGTAAGTGTCTTATACTTGTTGCAGTGAGTGTAGGCATTGAATTAAATCATGATTGTTGAAAAGCATGTATATCAATGTGCATTTTATGAAAGCTGATGTCAGATGAATTATTTAATATCTGGACAGTTCAAAATGATGAATAATTAGAATTCTTATAGAATAATATAAACCATTTTGATTGCAGATTTAGAGAAATTATAGTTCGATCAGAAAAAATTTGAAAAACGTTTGAAAAAAATTTGAAAAAAATTTGAAAAAATCTCCATTTTATAGTTCAGAAACCTGAAGTTGATTTGCCCAGTGATGTACAGGAAGTGGTAGAGCCAGGCTTTGAACCCTTCCCTATTGTATTTTGTTATGTGTAGAGGACCAAATTAAGACAAGAAAACATTAATGAGATAAAAACAGAAAATTGCTCTCATGGCCAGTTGGTTTATAAGAAGGGTAAAGAGGCTACATAGCAGCGCATGTATTTAAAGCCTAAGTGATTTTTATTCTGTGTTTTTATTGACTCGTGATTAATGAATTAATCTATAGGTCAGCAAGGAGATTTAAAGTATTCAAAATTAAAAGCTAGGCTATTGGGGGGGGGTAAACTTTTTCATTTACTTAAAATGGAAAGGATGTTATTTAACTATTGATTTGGGTAATGTTACTACTTCAAGGGCATGTGAAATGGTAATCTCCTCAAAAAAAAAAAAACACTTTTTTTTTTTTTTTTTTTTGGAAACACTTTGGGGATGGAATTGTAGCTGTATAAGTTATATTGTTATATTAAAGCACGGTCGCTCTTAAAATTCTGAATTTAGTTTTTGAAAATTTTATTTAAAAAGCAGTCCCTTTGAAGGCCCATTTCCATTTTGTACTGAAGAGTTCTAAGCTCTAAACTGCTCCTTGGAAAGACACTAATTGTTATTAGTCTGGTATTTACTTTAGTAGATGAATTAGATACTATGTTTTACTCAGTCTCTACTCCCACTTTAAAGTGTCCTGTGTGTGTCTGTATAATATACAAAAGATGCATAGGTCTTCCTTTTCCCCCCAAGACCTTTCATGTTTTATGAACATGCATATATGCATCTGTAGAGTGATTTGAACATGACATTAATAAAGAATTCAAGTGAGAATAAAACCAATATTGTACCAGATATTTCAAGGCTGGTTTAAAATAAGGTAATTAAAAGTAACAATCTTAGAAATCTAATTCCTTTGATTTTTTTTTCCTACCCTCATTCTTGGCCTACTTTTTACATAACTATTTTTTATATAACTTTATGTAACTATTGCTTAATATTAGTATTGTTTAAATTTTAAAATTCCTTTTTTAATCTTTACAAGCTTGGAATTCAACTTGTCCTTCTCTATTAATGTTTAATAAGAATAGTAGAGTTGGAATTAGAGCAAGCACATGTTTCCTTTTAAGTAGATTAAATAGCCTGATTTTTCTAGACCCTTTTCTTCCCTTCTTTCTTTTTCTTGCCCATCTCATTGTCTTGTAATTAATTTGTGTTTTTTAGATTCCCCCCTCCCCAGATAGTAGAAGGGGAAAGAAGGTAGAACTTAGGGATTACTTGATTTTCATTCACTTATTACACTGTGTCTGCCACTGGCAGAAATATCTGCATACTACCTTTGTATGTATTGAATGATACATTAAGCTACATATATTCAGTTACTCTTTCAGTCCAAAAACATGTAGAATTAATTTTTTTTCTACTTGTATTTGGAGCAGTATAGTTAATAGTTCAGAGGCTTGTCTCATTTTTTCTAGTTGTATGCCAACTTTTTTGTTGTTAAATCTTTCTTCCGGTGTACCGCCTTGACCCTCACTGGCAATCATTCTGTTTTATGTAAGACTATTATAATCTGTTCCTTGCTTAGCTCTCCAGCCTCTTCTCTTGTTGCTCTTCATTATTAGGCCCAACTGTACTGAACATGTAGTTCCCGAAGTATGTCTTGTTTTCTCTTCCCTCTGTGCCTTTGCACATCCTGTTCCCTCTACCTAGAGCATTCTTGTGCTGTTGCCCTGCCCTTTCTCATCACCAGGCACGCTCCTGGAACCGTGTTCAGAGGTCATTTCCTCCAGTTCCTCCATGATACCTCTTCCTCTTCTGGGCTTCCCCAGCATCATGTGTAAGCCTCTAAGATAACTGTACAGTATTGTTTGTAACTCCCTTGGCTAAGAGCTTCATCGGATGGACAGTTTTCTCTCTCCATGCTTTGCACAGAGCACTTAAATCATAGAATGGAGAGGGAAGAAGAAACTGAAATTTGAATGTCTAGTATGTCCAGGAACATGCTTAGTTCTTTGGGGAACAGTCGAATGGGTTCTGTTGCCACCACAATTTGCAAGGCTATGTTATCTCCATTTTATAGTTCAGAAACCTGAAGTTGATTTGCCCAGTGATGTACAGGAAGTGGTAGAGCCAGGCTTTGAACCCAGCCGTGGCTTGATTCCAGTCTCTGGTGATTTCCTTTTACCATGCTGCTTCTTCAGTCATACGGATGGCATGAGTGGTTGACGATGGGCAGTAGTATAAGGCCTCGGAAAGAACAGGCGCCTGGACAGCAGACGGATCTGGGGCTCAATTCTCACTTGCCATTTAACCAACTGTCGGCAAGTTTCACGATCTCTAGAAATCTCCGTTTTCCCTTTTTAAAAAATGTGGCTCATAACGTTACCTACTTCAGGGGATTGCTGGGAGAATGAAATAAAATCCTGGAGGGCGAGGGTTTTGTATCGGATAGCACTATATATAGCTATAAGCAAAAGACAGACTAACAAAGGTTCCAGCAAAGACAGATTTTAAACAGCTTCACATAATAAGAAGTCTGGAGAGAGTCTTCAGTAACTGAAGTTTCTTCTTCTCCTAGTCACAGGGCATCTGTGAAGTCTCCGGCATCATATCAAAAGCTGGAGAAAGCGAGGAGGCGTGACTACAGTAATGGCTTAACTGGTCTCCTAACCACAGTCCTGCCATTAACCCGGCTAGGAGAGAGACCGGATGGTGGAAAAGGGGGAGGGGAGTGGCGATCAGACCAATAATCATTCTTCAGCTTTTACCTTCACGGGGGAGGAGCACGTTGCTCCCTCCCATAAAATTAGAGCCACGCCTTCCACAGTAGCTGTTCTGCAGCTGCCTTTGTGATGTGACCCAGAGCTGCTAACAGTCACAGGGTGTGTTTGTCACAGGGTGTGTTTATCACTTCGTTAGGCCGAAGCAGCGAACAAGTAAGCAGGGTGCATTGTTTTCATCCCTGCCAGGAAGGGCCAAGAGTACATCAGCTATGTCCTTATTGTATAGCTATTTAGGTGCTGACATCTTGCAAAATGGCTTTTCAGTCATTTTCTTTCTTTTTTTTTTTTTTTTAAAGATTTTATATATTTATTCGACAGAGAGAGAGACAGCCAGCGAGAGAGGGAACACAAGCAGGGGGAGTGGGAGAGGAAGAAGCAGGCTCACAGCGGAAGAGCCTGATGTGGGCCTCGATCCCAGAACGCCAGGATCACGCCCTGAGCTGAAGGCAGACACTTAACCGCTGTGCCACCCAGGCGCCCCTTCAGTCATTTTCTTATCTCACTGGCTTAAGAATGCTTACAAAAAACTGCTACAGCTTCTGACCACCCTCTCCCACCTTACGCCCTCCACCCCACCTGCCAACACACCAAACAGCAAAAGCCAGGTAGACAGTTATCTCTAGACAGACAGCAGCCAAACCGTATACCGTCCCTGGAGTCCCTCTGATGGTTTGATGGCTGCTGCTGTTTTCTGTGCGGGACCGAAAGCTTCAGCTTCAGCAGCCCGAAGTGCACGGCAGTCTTAAAGCCACTACTTCTCCTCTAGCATCTCACCTTTGGGACTTCCCTGCCCACCCTCATCAGACTCAGAACGACAGAATCCTCTTTAAGTTCTGCCTCCTACGCCCAGCTTCCTGGTGTTGGAATTTTTCACAGTTATTAGACCTCCTTCCACTGCTCACCCTGTTGGTTTTGGGCTGACTGGGGAGAAAAGGGAAGCCGAACTGGGGAGCTCTTGCTGCTGTGCCAGTGATGGGGTTATGTTCCTCAAATGCTTATTTGGGTCCTAGAGTGGACTCTTCTCTAGAAACAGTGGTATGAAGCACATTGGGGTTATATGGTATCATGAGTTCTGTGGTTCATTTACATCTTGGAGACTGTCCTGAGATCTACCTACCATTATCCATTATCGCTATACAGAAATAATCTATGTCTTCCAACCAATTGGAAAGCAAACACTTGGGACAGTGTGTTAACATGAGGTCAGTGGCCTATGTTTGAGCTTCGCCCTTCTGCATGTTGGTAGGATGCTGAAGGAACACTGATCCAAAGTGAAAGAGCAGGAGGAGAAGCCAAGGACATGGATAACTCATAGACTGGTTGATTAGTCCCTCTGCAGGAAAAAGGAAAGTGCACAGAAGATCTGAGTCTTGGATGCAGAATGTGCTAGACCCTTTCCTGTGTGAACTTCCTGTGTATACTACTTTTCTTTGTAATATTCATATTTTGGAGGTTCAGTTATTTTTCTCCTAGAGCGTCACTCAGAGAGCTGAGAGATATACACGTATAAATAGTGTCCAATTATTGCATGACTCGTATTGAGTTTCATGCTTTGGCTCAACTATGTTTTACAAATCGATGTTAATACCAGATTTTCTACAACTTAGATTCACTAAATGGTTTTTCGTTATTCAGAAGCCACCGATAATTTTGTAAAATAACAATAAACATAATGATGGTGATCAAGTTCAGCTTCCAAATATTGAGAGGCGTATATATGCTTTACTGTGACAACTTTTAGAAACTGTTTTGAGGTAGATGAAGAAAAGGCTGAAGATATGTTGAGAAGCAGATGTTGTGTGACTAAAGCACCCAGCTGTGTACTAACAAAATGAATCTCATGCCGATTAGTTAACAATTCTTTGGCAGTCAGAGACATATGTAAAGCAGTAAGCACAGCATGGGGAAATAAAAAAAAATTAAAAGCATTTTCTTAGCTTAAAACATTGGCAGTGTCTCGTCTACCATCTGTGTTACTGAAAAGTTGATTTTGGTGTGGGTAAGTCATACCAAGGTCACTTCCAAAGAAAAAAATTGGTTAACCCATAGAGTCTTCATTCCCAAATTAGCATCACATGTCTTGGCACTTGGAATTAGTGAAAAATGTTATATCAGTAAAGTAAATTTCACTTGGGTGCATATATATCTAAATTTTGTGTCGGCACTTCTGTATGTCTGCTATGAAACACTTGCTTTGTTTTTGTTCAGTTCTTGTTTGAATTTTTTCAGGTCCAATATATCAGTTATTTTAAAATGTTCTATCAAAATGCTTCTTGGCCCAGTTTAGATGTATAACCATTTAAATACAAAGGAGAGCGCCACTGACCCTTCCTGTCATGGTCTTCTGGTAAGAAAGGGCAGGGCTTTCTCATCCTAACAGTCCTCCTCCTTTGATTGAATAGACGGTAGTCTGTAGGATGGCCTACTTAGGCTAAAAGTTCACTCTTTAGTACTTAAAATAATCTTGTTCCATTTTCCCTTACAGGACCAAAAATTGAAAATTTATACCCATAGATTATTTCTATATACTACATCAGCTCTTTGTAATTAGTTTCTTTTGGCTCAGCAGTTTTCTTCCTCAGTAATTAGAGATGTTGCAAACCACAACATGGGATTTTCTTAGAAGTAAAATGAAATATCTTAAAACTTTATAGAAATCAAGGCCAATGTGATTGGTCTGAAGTGAAAACAAAAAGTATAATCAAACATTTATTAATGTGTGGGTGTGATGAAATTGGGCTGCACAAAAATTAATAAGCTTTGGTATTCATATTCTTATATTAATGGTGTGCAATAACTTGAAAACATACTTTTACTTTGATTCAAGAACTAAATGAAGATAGTTTTTATAATACTATGGGTCTTGAAGGAGATTCTTTCATTAAAACATTAAAGTTTCTTTATATATGACTTTTTAAAAAAGATTTATTTATTTTAGAGAGAGAGCACACAAGAGAGTGTGGGGGTGAGGGAGAGGGAGAGAAAGTCTTAAGCGGACTTTGCACTGAGCGCGGAGCTCAACAGAGGGCTTGATTTCATGACCCTGAGATCATGAACTGAGCCAGAACCAAGATTTGAATGCTTAACCGACTGAGCCACCCAGGTGCCCTAATATATACCTTATTTTTTAAACTAAAAGCTAGAATTCTGAGGGCCTTGGCATCCCACATAATTTATAGTATTGTTCTGGTTATAATATCTACAAAAAGTTTTGCTCATTGGCTGGTCTTATTTTTACCTGTATAGCTTTGCTTTTGATTGGAGTTGAAATGTTTTATGCATAGAATGTGGTAATGTTTGCCTTGCTGAGTACTGAGAGAGGAACTTTGTTTTGGTTAAACACCATTCTGGCAGTACCATATGAAGCTGAAATTGGAAGTGGACAGAGAGAGAAGGCTTCATGCAAAGGAGTGAATTATAAAAAGAAAAAGGAAAGAGAGGGAAAGTAGTGGTCATTATTGGCATTTAGAGATTTACTTCAGGGTCTTGGAGATACTCCATTAATTCATACAGTGTCTTTGTGAATTGGGGTCTTAAAGAGAACTATCGAAAGAAACTTCTGGGATGCCTGGGTGGCTCAGTCAGTTAAGGGTCTGCCTTCGGCTCAGGTCATGATCTCAGTGTCCTGAGGTCGGCCGGTGTCAGGCTCCTTGCTCAGCAAGGAGTCTGCTAGTCTGCTTCTCCCTCTTCCCCTCCCCCTGCTCTTGCTCACTCTCGCTCTTTCTCTCTCAAATAAATAAATAAATAAAATCTTTAAAAAAATATATAAAAAAAGAAAGCTTCTTATAATTGTTATTGTCTATAATTATATTTATTTCTCAAAATGAAGAAAACATGTTAATTAAATTTCAATAACAATATATTTTAGGAAATATATTTACTTGATTAAAAACAATTTTAAAGTTATCATTAAAGACAAATTTTTGTATTTAAAATTTGTCATGTCAATTGTACTCAAATTTTTTTATTTCAAAAGTAAAAATTTATAAGTAAAATAATTTGAGTTTTCCTAAAATTCTGTAGTTACTTTAATTTTTTAAAGAAGAGTTTTATTTATGTATTTGTTAAAGACTTATTTATTTATTTTAGAGAGAGAGAGTGTGTATGTGCAGGAGTGGGAGGGGCAAAGGGAGAGGGAGAGAGAATCTCAAGCAGACTCCCCACTGGGCATGGAGCCTGACATGGGGCTCAGTCTCACAACCCTGAGATCATGACCTGACCCAAACCAAGAGTCAGACACTTAACTGACTGTTGCCACCCAGGTGCCCCCAAAGAAGAGTTTTAATAATATTTGTTGAAAACCTGTGTTATGACCATCACCACTACATTACATTAAATCCTTTTTAATCTTCATCCCAGTAATTTCAAATTTTCCATATCATAAGGATGGGGATAGAAGGAAGTTTTATATAAGGACTCGTTAAGCAAATGAGTATGAATACTATTCATTTTTGTTTTGGCTTTTTTTGGGTTTTTTTGGCTGGGTACAGTATACTTTATTGATGGTACATGACAAAGTAGGACTTCCCAAACCCCTCCCCTTCTTCAGGGGGTCTGAGATGGAAACTGGAAACTGTGGAGGTTGGGGGATTCTCAGTTGGGGGATGAGTTGGGGCAAGGACTCCCCAGCAGCTGAGGGCCTCTCTCTTCTTCTTGCTCTTGCTGAGGCTGGTGGTCCAGGAGGCTCTTATTTCTTGGAGGTTATGTGGACCATAAGGTCTACCACCTGGTTGCTATAGCCAAATTCATTGTCATACCAGGAAATGAGCTTGACAAAGCGGTCATTGAGGGCAATGCCAGCTCTGGCATTGAAGGTGGAAGAGTGGGTGTTACTATTAAAGTTATAAGAGACGCCTGGTCCTCCGTGTAGCCCAGGATCCCCTTGACGGGGCCCTCCAATGCCTGCTTCACCTTCTTGATGTCATTGTATTTGGCAGCTTTCTCCAGGCAGCAGGTCAGATCCACGATGGACACGTTGCAGGTGGAGACACAGAAGGCCATACAGTGAGCCAGTGTGACCTTGCCTACAGCTTTGGCAGCACCAGTAGAAGCAGGGATGCTGTTCTTTGCAGCCTCTTGACCATCATGCCACAGCTTCCCAGAGGGACTGTCCATCGTCTTCTGGGTGGCAGTGATGGCATGGAGTCATAAGTCCTGAGTCCGTCCATGATGCCAGGGATGACCTTGGCCAGAGGGGTCAAGCAGTTGGTGGTGCAGAAGGCATTGCTGACAATCTTGAAGGAGTTGTCACACTTCCCATGGTTCATGCCCGTCACAAACATGGAAGCATCAGCAGGAGGGGCAGAGATGATGACCCTCCTGGCCCACCCTTCTAGTGAGTGCCAGCCTGCTCCATGGTGGTGAAGACCCCAGTGGACCCCACAACATACTCAGCACCAGGATCACCCCGTTGGATGCTGGCAGGATATCACTCCTGGAAGATGGAGATGGGTTTTCCATCGGAAAAAAAACAAACAAATTTCCCGTTCTCAGCCTTGACTGTGCTGTTGAATTTGCCATGGGTTGGATCATGCTGGAACATGTAGACCATGTAGGTGAGGTCAGTGAGCAGTCACTGAGGGTGACAGTCTCTGCTTTGCCAGAGTTAAAAGCAGCCCTGGTGACCAGGCGCCCCAAACAGCCAAATCCATTTACTCCCAACTCCACCGTTGTGTCTTGGGGACTTGGCTGGCACTGTGCCAGAAGATGCGGCTGTGTGTCAAATGGGGAGAAGTAGAGAGCCATCATTTAATTTATCAACGGGCTCATACTATGTATTTCCATGACTGGTGTGACTTTTGGGATATTTCTTCATTTTGTGGGTCTTCGTTCTCAACTGGAAAATCAATGGCATCATATGTTATATGAACTCTAAACTTTGTATTTAGGAGACAGATTTTTTATTCAGTCCAAGTCCTTTAGCAAGGTGTTCAAGGCCTTTTGTAGCTAGAAATCTTTAGTTATAATTTACTTCCATAAATCCTTTTGTAGTTAGTATGCACCATTCTCTAGACTTAGATTCTGTCTGTGGGCTGCAAGCAGAAATGTAGGATTCTTAGCTAATCTCCGCGCTTATCCCCATTTACAGTTCTTCCTGTATTTCCTATCCTGGTCAGTGGGATTACTGTTAACCTTGTCATCCTACGTAGCAGGCACGGTGCTATTTGCTTTACATGCATTCTTTTCTAATTCATCCTCACGACAACCCTATGATATGTCGGCGCTATTATTACCTCCATTTTACAGAGGAAACGGAAACCCATAGAGATGAAGTCATTGCCCAGCATACACAGCTGAAATGAGTCAGAGCCAAACCTCTCACCCAGGAGGGTTTTCAAAGCATATGCAAGCCTTAACTTCTAGGTGATATTGCCTTCTCTCTGTGCAGCCTCCCAAGCCCTGTTGATTCTTCTTCATAAATAAGACTAGAGAGCCTTTCCTCATCTGTCCTTCGCTTGCCATTACTATAATTTACATTCTTCATCCTCATGATCCGGACTATTGTGTGAGGCTCCCATTTGGTCTTCCTGTACCTCTTCTCTCCTTGTCTGACATAGGAGTAGATGGTTCAGATCATTTAATGCTTTCCTTACTACCTATTGGTTAAACTATAAGTTTCTCAACATTTATAGTCTGTCCCCCATTTATATTACCTGCTCACTTTCATTTGTATTATGCTGTAGACTCCTTGAGTCTGGGGGCTGATATCTTTGTATTCCTCGCAATATTGTGGACATAACTGCTTAGAGAACGGTTGTTGACTTAATGAGGTAGACCTAGGCAGGTTCTTGGCTTGGCAATTCAGGAAATACTTTGCTAGAATTAAAATGAATTACTCTGTGTAGTAGCTATAGTAAGGTTATTTTGGTATATTAATAATTCACACAGTATTATTTTAATGTAGTGATAATTCATATAGTCCTCCAGTAATATTAATTTGAATTAATAAGATTTTAAGTTATTACCTGCAGTCCTGAGTTCCTGTAGAATTCTTTTTTCCAGAAGGGAATTAATAGAATTGAAACATAGCAAAAGCTTACACATTAGGTTTTGGACATTTATTGTGTAACAGAATAAAAATTAACAGTCATTGACTTTTTGGTAGAAATTTGAGTCAAAAATTTATGATATTTACTTTGTGTAAGTAAGTCTGTAATCAGGCTCTTTTACGATGTTCAAAATGTACCAGTGATTCATGAACCACCCTAAGGGGTAATGCAGATAACTGGTATAATCCTGTACTTGGTTTTGTTTTAATTTGCAGCACGTCTTTTTAAGTCTTTTTTTAACCTAAACTTTTGGCGGATACATTGAAACATGGTAAAAGTTATTGGCTGCCAGTTGTGACATTATTTTTAGTGGAAATGTTTACATCATAAAAAGTTTCTTAACAGATGTATAGGTGAGTAAGTTTTCATGACAGATAAAATATTTAAAATAGGCTTCATTTAATATCTCCATAAGTGTCAGTAACTGTATTTTTTGTGTGTTTATTCATGACTTTTAAAAATTGAGATAAATTCACATACAGTAAAATTTACCCTTTTTAGTGTGCAGTTCAGTGGCTGTTGGCTATACAGCTCTGTGGACATACTGTCACCCATCTATAATTCCAGGAGATTTTTTTACCACCCCACAAAGAAACCAGTGCCCATTAGCGGGCACTTCCCTTTCATGTCTCTGGCCAGCACCTGGCAGCCAGTGATCTGTCTGTCCCTATCGATTTGCCTGTTCTGGACATTTCATATGGATTTGCACAATATGTGGCCTTTTGTGTCTGGGCTTCTTTCACATAGCGTGTTTCCAAGGTTTATCCATGTCGTAGCATGTGTTAGTTCTTAATTCCTTTTTATAGCAGATTCCTGTTCCTTTGTATGGCTTTGCCACATTATGGTTGTCCATTCATCAGCTAGTAGACATTGGAGTTTCCACTTTTTTACTATTACTACTAATGTTATTATGAACATTTGTACATAAATTTTTACGTGACTATATGTTTTCTTTCTCTTGGATATATACCTAGCAGCAGAATTGCTGCGTAATATGGTAAGTCTGTGTTTAGCCATTTGAGAACATGCTAGACTGTTTTCCAAATGGCTGCAACATCTTGCATTCCCGCCAGCAGTGCCCTCAGTGTATGAGGAGTCCAGTTCCTGCACATTCCCACCAACACTTGTTATTATATGTGTTTTTGACAATAGCCGTTCTAGTGGGGGAGAAATGATCTCTAAGATAAGTGAGTTTCCTTATCACTAGTATTAAATTAATGAAGGTAATATTTATTTTCCAGTTTGTAGAAAACTAACTCAATTTACATTTTCTTCTATAACTATTATTAAATAATTGAAACCTATTACTTACACCAGCTCCAGATACATAAAATTAAATGTTCTTTAAAAAATTGCACATGTAAATGTTTCATATGTTTCTGGTACTCCATCACCTCAATACATGTGAGAACTACTATTTTTATACACTTAAGGCATAAGTGCTTAAGCTCACAGAACACTTGCTTTTTCTTTCATTGCTCATGTTGATTGTGAAAGAACAATTCTCCTGTCAGTGTTTTCACATTGATTCAAAGAGGATTAGAAGTGTAATTGAAAAATAGCGTTTTAAGTCTTTCCTTTTAAAAATATGCAAATGTTGCGTTTTAGTAGGTTCACATAAATGGGTAGTGCAACTTTAATGAAGTTAAAATAAGCTATAATAAGAAATGTCTTGTGCTAGTTTTGGTAGTATTCACTGTATTTTAAGTAGACAGATACTAGTAAAGAATGAGCAAATAATGATTTTAATCATTTTTGTCGGTTGGACTGAGATAGAGCCAAGAAGCTACTTTAAAGGCAGTTAGTGAGCAATTAGAGTACTTTGAATGGTTCTCTGTGCTAAAAGTCATACTTGGGCTTTTTGTTGATTTTCTATGTGAGCAGATACAGCTAATTTGACTAATTTTCTCAAATATGTCTTGACGATGTATATAAGAATAAGGATTAAGCTTTAATATTAAAACAGGCTTTGTGCATGGGGTAACATGATTACTGTAGTAAAGATCCTTAACTTACCCAAGGTGCCGATTGGGAGGTAAGTACCTGGCAGACCTCAATCCATGCTTCTCCTTTAATATTACTAGTCACTGGTGTTCCTAAGGTTGTGAGAACAGAATTGTCAGTATTCTCTTATATAATGGGTAGGAAAAGTTGTTTTAATTGATAAATAATCTGTGTGTGGTAGTAATCTATATTCTTTCCCTCATCTGTTAGTAGTTATGATGTCCTGCAAACTAATGTCATAGCCCTTAGGTTGCTAAGATCCATCTGCTCTGAATAATAGTGATATTTCTTCACATAGATAACCCTTGTTTCTTTTAAAGTAATAATTTACGGGATGCCTGGATGTCTCAGTTGGTTGAGCGACTGCCTTTGGCTCAGGTCATGATCTCAGGGTCCTGGGATTGAGCCCTGTTTCGGACTCCCTCCTCAGTGGGGTGTCTGCTTCTCCCTCTCCTTCTGCCCTTCCCCCTGCTCCTGCGAGAGCATGTGTGTGCACGTGTTCTCTCTTTCTCAAAAATAAATAAATAAATAAATAAATAAATAAAATCTTAAAAAAAATTAATGATTTACGGTATTATCCAAATGCATTAAAAAATTTTTTTTCATTAAGTAATCTCTGTGCCCAACATGGGGCTCCAACTCATAACCCCAAGATCAAGAGTCACATGCTCTACTGACTGAGCCAGCCAGGCGCCCCCATCCAAATGCATTTTTTAATGTTATGTTAGTTGCTTAAAAGAAAAGAACGTTTCGCAGTGGCAGATGGCAGTAATGTGACATACTGGATGGTAAAGGATCAGTGCTAACATAGGTGCCTCGGTTGAATAAAATGAATAAAGAGGAGCTGATCGTGATTGATGATGAGAGTGACATCACAGTGGCACAGCACATGAGGCGTGGGTCCTGAGTTCCTTCATTCAGTCTCACGTTAGGGCAGGAAATGAATTCTTTGTAAGTGTTGTGTTACATTTGGGGTGTGTGTGTGTGTATGTGTGTGTGTGTAGGCTTCAGTCTTTAAGTCATATAATGTTAAGAAAAGACCAGATAACCTATCTAGAAGATTTGGGGGTCAGAACTACATTCTTCATCATTGTAACATTTTGGGCTTATGATTTCTAAAAAGTTGGAAGGATATCCATCCAGAATAACTTGGAAATTCTGGGGAGATTCTCAGCAAATATAGTATTTCTTTCAATCCGTTCAGTTAATATGTGTATTCAATTTGATGATTGTTTTTTAGAAGAAAAATGTATCTGCATAAGTCAAATTGGTTTGGCCTTTGTATTTAGGGAGACTGTTCTTAAGTTTTGTTATCAGGATTGGGTCAGTCTATAGAATGAGCTGATTAACTTTATATAAGGATTATGTGTTATTTTAGGCTTTAACTTCTAAAAATGAGCTCATCCTAAGTGACTTTGAGGGTATAGAGATAAGTGACTATTTTTTCCAACCTCTGGCTCTGAGTCTCTTCAGATAGTCTTTGTCTTCTTGAAATACTTTTTGTAATGTGTATTTTCCTAGAGCCAAACCTCTGTAGATTTTTAAATCTTTAAAATAAATTTGTAGACAGTATTATAGACTTTTTGGTTTTTTTAAGATTTTATTTATTTGACAGAGAGAGCGAGCACAAGCAGGGGGAGTGGCAGGCAGAGGGAGACGGAGAAGCAGGCTCCTTGCTCCGCTGGATCCCAGATCCCAGGACCCCAGGATCATGACCTGAGCGGAAGGCAGACGCTCAACCAACTGAGCCACCCAGGCACCCCAGTTATTATAGACTTTCAAAAAATTTCCCATATATGCAGTTATAACACTCTTTCATTTATGATGTTCTGTAAGGCTCACTTCTTGACAGCAGTCTTCCTGAAAGTATCATAATGAAGATCACTACAAGCACAATGTTTTACTTGAGGTTTTTGTCCCTTATAAAGAGATAGACATCATTTAAGGAGGCTTTTTCGAGGCAGAGGTGGGCAGTACCGTCAAGCAGGTATACTCCCCTGGGGATTATAGCATGAACAGGAGAAAATCCTCCCAATATTGTTTCCTCTGTATGGTGGGATTGTGGGTGATTTTTAATTCTCTAGCATTTTCTTCTCTATTTTTGTACATTTTCTACGGAGAAAATAAACATGTAGTAGAAATAAATGGGACCTTAATTGCCAGGGCAGTGTGTCTATACACAGTAGTTTTTCCTCTCTGCCCATCCCCCATTGTCAGTCCCCCAACTGGTTAAGCAAAAATGAGGATAGATAATGTTTCTTCATGATTGCTTTCTTAGCTTACAACAGGGATCTGAAGTATTCCATTTCATAAAGTAGCCAATTACAGACATACTGAAATGATCATTTTTTTGCTCTGGAGGGATGGTCTTTCCTTACAGAAAGGAGAGAGAGATCCCAGTGTCTTTCTTTCCTGCGCAGAAGTGCAAACTCTTGATTTCTCTTTTTCCTGCAAAGAGAGGACCTTGCTTGCTTCTCCCAGCTTCCCCTGTCAGGAAGAGGGAGGAAGAAGAGAGACGGGAGGTAAACTGAGTGGAGTTAGCACTAACTGCACTAATGTTCCAATCCTGGAGATCTGGAGTGCAATTTTTAGGTAGTCAAAGTATGTAGCCATAAGGGATTCTATTTGGGAATTGAAGTGCAGTGAAGTCATTTGACATCAACTCATTTTGGGGTTTTGAGACAATTGACTGCCTCATTGCAAAATTTTAACTTGAAATCTGTTTTGAGGGTTGATGACCTCTCTGAAAGATCTCTCTATAACTATTCCATTAGGACATCAGATTTAGCCAAGTATTGATGTGTGAATTCTACTGGATTAGTTTCTGTGCATACATAGCATACATACACATGCACTGAAATCTCATTGTCCTCTGAAAATGTTATTTTTTAATTATTTGACCTCTTTTTATATGCTATTTAGAGACATCAGGATGCAAATGCAGTACTGTGGGTTTTACCTTGACAATAAAGGTATTCTCTTTTTTCTTTAATCTTTAAAGCCTTTTGCAGTGACTTCTGATACAGGACAATCTCTTAGAAGTATTGCTTTAATATTTTATAGTGACAAAAGGAGAGTCACAAACACTGTAGTTGTGTATTTTTTTCCCTCTGTTGATTAAGGTAGAATTATACAACCTCTAGGGTGATGTGCCAATTCAGCAAAATGGCACAGACCAAAAAGTAAGGAGGTTAATGTAAAATGAGGTAGAAACAACAACAACAAAAAATAAGACAAAAGAAAACCCAAGATGAGAAAGATTCAGTGAGGAAGTTTTATTCAAGGACACGAAAAGGTTTTTTCCCTCACTACCCCCAAAGAATATAGTAGGAATTTTTACTTGGATTATTCATTATTAAGCAAATGAAAGTAATGGCTAGAGTGGACTTTTTTTTTTTTTTTTAAATCCCAATAAAATACAGGAACCCAGGGCGCATGGGTGGCACAGCGATTAAGCGTCTGCCTTCAGCTCAGGGCGTGATCCCGGCATTATGGAATCGAGCCCCACATCAGGCTCTTCCGCTATGAGCCTGCTTCTTCCTCTCCCAACTCTCCCTGCTTGTGTTCCCTCTCTCGCTGGCTGTCTCTATCTCTGTTGAATAAATAAATAAAATCTTAAAAAAAAAAATACAGGAACCCATAGCAAATCTAATAGAGAAAAAGAGAACAAAATGACTTTACATACTAAAAAGGAATACTAGGGGAGGTGCCTGGGTGGCTCAGTCAGTTAAACATCTGACCCTTGATTTCAGCTCAGGTCATGATCTCAGGATTGTGAGATTGAGAGCCCTGTGTTGGGCTCCATGCTGGGTGTGGAGCCTGCTTAAGATTCTCACTCTCCCTCCACTCTGGAAAACAGTATGGAGGTTCCTCAAAAAGTAAAAATAGAGCTACCCTATCAACCCAGCAATCACACTACTAGGTAATTTTCCCAAAGGACGTAAACATAGTGATCTGAAGGGGCACCTGCACCCCAATGTTTATAGCAGTAATGTCCACAATAGCCAAACTATGGAAAGAGCCCAGATGTCCATCAACAGGTGAATGGATAATGATGTGGTGTGTATATATATATACTGGAATACTACTCAGCCATCAAAAAATGAAATCTTACTATTTGCAATGATGTGGATGGAACTAGAGAGTGTTATGCTAAGCGAAATAAGTCATTCAGAGAAAGACAATTATCATATGATTTCACTCATATGTGGAATTTAAGAAACAAAGAGGATCATAGGGGAAGGGAGGGAAAAATAAAATAAGATAAGATAAATAAAATAAGAGACTCTTAACTATAGGAGACAAGCTGAAGGTTGCTGGAGGGGAGGAGAGTGGGAGGATGGGGTAACAGGGTGATGGGTATGGAGGAGGGCACGTGATGTAATGAGCACTGGGTGTTACATGCAACTGATGAATCACTGACCTCTACCTCTGAAACTAATAATATACTATATGTTGATTAATTGAATTTAAATAAAATAAAATTTAAAAAAAGGATTTTTCTCTGCCCCTCCACCTCCCCCTCTAAAAAAATAAAGTAAAAAGGAATACTATAAATTGTGAAGAGATCTAAAAAATTATGAGACTGTTATGCAGAGTTTTGTGGTACTATTTTTGGAAATCTTGATGGAATCTAAAATTTCCTAGCAACTGTAAACCATAAAAATCAACTAGAGAGTAGAAGAATGTGATTGTAACTCGTCTGTGAAATTCCTTTAGCTGGCTTCCACTGTTTGCAAGATAAAGATACCTTCTATTTGCCTTCAGATCGTGTGTGACTTCTGCCTGCCTCTCCAGCCCTGTGGGCTGATTTTTCTGTTCATCTCACACACACTGCCCTCTTTCACTCTAGGACTTTTGTCCATCCTGTTTGTTTTGCTTGGAATGCTTTTACCCTTGTTTTGAGCAGTTAATTTCTATGTAGCTTTAGGTTTCAATTCAAAATTTCACGTCCACAGGGAAACTATCCTTTAATCTTCACAGACTTGGTTTGGGTATTTATGTCCTATATTTTCATAGTTCTCTATACCTTCTTTTCATATACTTAATACTGTTAACAATGATTCTGATTATCTGTGTCTCTTTTTCCCCAATGAGCCTCATCTCTTGGAGGGCAGCATCGATGGCTGTTTGGCACCCCATTGGAACTCTAGTGCCTAGAGCATAGATGGGTACTCAGTAAATACTTGCTAGATGAATAATTACCTATAGTCAAATAACTTTTCAATTTCTGTAATTATGAGAATTACAAACCCATTTTCTCTGAACAAAACAAAGCAAAACTAAACGGATTTATGGACACGTTCTTCCAAGCTTTCCAGGAAATCATTTTCTATATTAAACTGTTTTATGGTATACCTTATATACATATGGAAAGCTATTCAGTTCATTCTGTGCCAATATCAAATTTGACAAAGCACCAAAAAGTAGTTATTATAGACTTAGTTCCCTTGTGAGAAGCCAAATTGAAATTCTAGCAAATCAGGTATGACAGGATATTAAAAGAACAGTGTCATAATCAGATAGAGTTTCTCCATTGAATAAAAAAATGGGTGTGGATGGGGGTAAAATATGAAAAATTACATGATTATCTCAACCAATGCCAGACGAGTTTAATAAAACTCAGTATTTATTCTTTAATAGGGTGAAGGTTACTTTAGTTAAAACTTAGAAAGAAGAATCTCTGTCCAAACCAATAGCCAACATTATGTTATGTATGAAATGCCTGAGACGGTTCTGTGAACATAGGATAAAGCAAAGCCTCAGTACTACCACCATTAGTTCACTTTATGTTTTGTTTCTGTTTTTGCCAAGTTCAAGACAGCATAATGAAATGTAACAGATATTAGAAGCAGGATTTATGGAAAAATAGATACAGTTCCCATTATTTGCAGGTGGGTTTGGTTATACCTAGAAATGAAAAAGAAAATGAAAAACTTAGAATAGATATGAATTCATATGAAAGTTGACATTGAATAAAAGATTAAGGTTAGTGACTTTTCTATAACGTGAAAAGGTAACGTAGTGGAAAAATGCTCCGTGTACTATAGCATCAAAGAATACCTTAATGAAAAAAATAAGGCTAATCAATGAAGAAAATTATAAAATGTTACTGAAAGATAAAAAAGAAATTTTTTTAAAAAGATTTTATTTATTTATTTATTTGACAGAGAGAGAGAGACAGCCAGTGAGAGAGGGAACACAAGCAGGGGGTGGGAGAGGAAGAAGCAGGCTCCCAGTGGAGCAGGGAGCCCGATGTGGGGCTCGATCCCAGGACCCTGGGACCACGCCCTGAGCTGAAGGCAGACGCTTAACAACCGAGCCACCCAGGCGCCCCAAAAAAGAAATTTTTGATGGAAAGTCATACTATGATCCTGAATGGGATGACAGAATAAAAATATGTGTGCTTCCAAAACTGGTTAATATTCCTCATGCCAGAATCCCAAAATGTTTCTTTTGAAATTTGACCAGAAAATTTAAGTTCATTTGGAAGTATAAATAAGGGAGAAAAACAAAGAGAATTTTCAATGAACAGTAATTAGGCTGAAATAGTGTTACCAAATACCAAATTTTATAAAAAGGAATTTAAACAATGTGATACTGAGAATAATCAAACCTATCTGAATAAGCCCAGAAAGACCTTTCACTGTATGTAAGAAATTAACACATGCTTTTAAAAAGAAAATGCTGGTGAGGTGGCAAAAAATAAAAAAAAATAAAAAGAAACTTAAAAATCAGGCAATTAGCTTCATAAAACAAAAGATGTATGAATGGCCAATAAGCACATGAAAAGATGATCAGTATCATTAATTATCAGGCAAATGCAAATTAAGACCCCACTGAGATACTACCTATATATACCCATTAGAATGGCTAAGTTAAAAACCCTGACGATACCAAGTGTTGGCAAAGATGTAGCATTCTCCTTAACGGCCGGTAGAAATGTAAAATGTTAAAACCACTTTAGGAAACTGTTCAGCAACTTCTTTTAAAAAGTTAAACATATATCTAATCCTGCAATCCAGCTATTTCATCCCTATTTACCCAAGAGAAATAAAAACACCTTTTCACTCAAAACTGGTCCACAAATATTCATGTCAGCTTTATCCACATTAACCCTTACTACTAAAATCTCTTCTCCGCTCACACTTCTGACACCAAATGTGGTTTTGTGGTTTTTCCACATCAAGTATTCTCTAATTCTCTGCAGATACCAGATGGGAATTCTACAGTTTAATTCAATCTGACACTGTCGACAAGTTAGCCCAGACCTCCTGGTTAAGGGGTCAGGCCCACAAGACTGCCCCCTACTTCAGGTACCAGTCACATGTAGTGGGTCCCCCAGGTTACCCACACTTCAGCCTGACCTGGTTACAAATGAGGGGGTTCTTAACCCCCTTTTCAGTTTCTGTAGTTTGTTATATCATGGCTTATAGAACTCTGTGAAAGGCTTTACATATTATTGCTGGTTAATTATAAAGGATAGTAAAAAGAATACAAATGAACACCCAGATGAAAACGTATGAGAGAACTGGGAGTCCCAAGTGCAGGAGCTTCCTACCCCATGGAGTTTGGGGACACATGGATATGTTCACCAACCTCCAAATCCTCCAAACCCTATCACTTAGAGTTTCTGTGCAGCGTCCATTATGTAGGCATACTTGATTAAATCATCGGCTATTGGTGGTTGAACTCAGTCTCCAGCTCCTGGATGTCAGGGTTAGGGCTGGTAGTTTCAAACCTCTAGTCATATAGTTGGTTCCCCTGCCGACCAGCCCCTCCCTGTTCTGTAGCTATCAAGGAGCCCATGGCAGTCATTTAATTAACATGAACTCACATAGAGTTGAGAGGGGGCTTATTGTGAATAACAGAAGATGTTCCTGGCACCCTTTTCACTTAAAAAATTCCAAGGATTTAGAAGCCTTGTGCCAAGAACTGGAGGAAGACCAACAAAGTATGTATATTTTAATTGAGATATAATTGACATATAATGTTAGTCTCAGGTACACAACAGATTGACTTGAAATCTGTATACATTGCAAAACGATCACCGTAAGTCTAGTTAATATGTATCACTGTACATAATTATAGAATTTGTATGTGTGATGAGAACTTTTTAAGATGTATTCTTTTAGCAACTTTCAAATATGCAAAACAGTGTTATTAACTCTAGTCACCGTGCTGCACATCACATCCTCATGACTTCTTTATTTTATAACTGGAAGTTTGTACCTTTTGACACCCTTCATCCATTTTGCCCACCTTCTTGCCCCTTGCTTCTGGTGACCACCAGTCTGTTCTCTGTGTCTATGAGTTCGATTTGTTTCTTTGTTTAGATTTGACATATAAGTGAGATTATATGGTTTTTGTCTTTCTCTGATTTATTTTTCTTAGCATACTGCCCTCAAGGCCCATCCATGTTGAAACAAATGGCAAGATTTCCTTCTTTTTTATGGCTGAATAATATTCTCTTGTGTATATGTACCACATTCCCTCCATCTGTTCATCCACTGATGGACACTTAAGGTTGCTTTCATGTCTCGAAAATACGTATTTCTTTTTTTTTAATATTTTATTTATTTAGTTATTTGAGAGAGAGAGAGATCATGAGTAGGGGAAGGAAGAGAGGGAAAGGGACAAGAAGACTCTGTGCTGAGTGTGAAGCCTGATGTAGGGCTCGATCTCATGAGCCTGAGATCATGACCTCAGCCAAAATCAAGAGTCAGATACTTAACTGAGTGAGCCACCCAGGCACCTTAAAAATTTGTATTTCTTATACCACAATATCGCAGACCCAAGCTGAAAACAACCCACATGTCCATCAGTGGATGAATGGATTATAAAAAGTGGTGTGGTTATCTAGGGGATACACCACTATTCAGGAATACAAGAGGATGATCCAGTAAGACATGCAGCAGTGTAAATAATCTCATAATTATGACATTGAATGAAAGATGCCGGATTCTAAAGACTTTTATACTGTCAAGATTCCATTTATATAAAATTCTAAAAACTGCTACCTAATTTACAGTGACAGAGAACAGCAGATCAGTGCTTGGCTAGGCACTGAAAAGGAGTGTGAGAAACTTTTGGGGGTGAAAGAAGTGATCTGTTTCTTGATTGTGGCAGTAGTTTCATAGATACATACATCTGTCAAAACTCTTTGAATTGTACACTTGAAATGGATGCGATTTATTATGTATGTGTGTCTGTATTGTATGTATCATGGCATATTGTATGTTTCTGGGTTTCTCTCATCTACCACATCCAGTTTGTCAGCACCTCCTATTGGCTGTACTTTCAGAAAGTATCCAGAATTCAACGACCTTTTATTATTCCAGTGCTACTCCTCTAGTCCCAGCCACCATGTTGTTTAGATGACTGTTCTAGACTTTCAGCTGGTCTTGAGATGCCACACCTGCCTTTGGTCCATCGGTAGCTAGAGTCATCATGTTAAAACCTAGGTCTGGTCACGTCACTCTCTGCTCAATACCTTGTATGATATTCATTTACTTAGAAGAAGTCCATCTTACCAGAACTGTTGCAGTGACCCATAGGAACTTACAAGGTCTGGCTTCCTGATACATCTCTGACCTCATCTCCTGTTTTTCTCCGCCTCATGCATTCCAGCTGTATTACCTTCCTTGCCTTTCCTTGAGCATTCCAGGCAAGCCTTTACTTTAGGGACTTTGACCTTGCCTTCCCTGTAATATTTTCCTCCAGACATCTATGTGGATATTACCTGACTACTGTATTTAAGTCACTGCCAGCGCCCAACCCTACTCCCTATTTCTAGTCTCTGCTTTATTTTTCTCCATAGAACTTATTACCAGCTTACCTACTATGTTTCACTCATTGCTGATTTCTTTTGTTTATTGTCCTTCTCTTTTCCTTGTCTTGGGTGTAAGCTCACTGACGGCTGGGAATTTTGTACCTCCTCCCACCCCAGCTATTTTCACATAGTAGGCACTCCACATATGTTTGCGGAATGAATGAAATGCTTTCACTTGCACTACATGCAAATCAAGTTCACAATGAAGCTCGCTGAATAGATGAAAAGTGGAATATGCTTCTGAAGCAAGTTACTGTAAAGTTTCTGTTCTTTGCATTTTCCAGTAGATATTGTTCATCTAAAATATGGAATTTAAGGAATTGTCAAATTAGGGAATTAATTTGATATGTAGTATTTTCTGTTTCTATGTTTGTAGAAGGAGGTGGGTAGACTGATCCCTAAAATCCCTTTTTGTTTTCAAAGTCTGTGATCCTTTTAACCTGAACCCTTGTGGTTTGGGGCTGCTGAGAAACTACCTTTTAGCTTCTCTCTATACATAGAGATTAGCGCCTTTATTTATTTCAGTCTTTATTCCTTTTTAAAAATCCCTAAAACTCTGTTTGGTGAGGAAGAGGTTAATACTAGGAGAAGGGTGGCAGTTCAAGGGACCAGAACCTATCTCAGCAGCTGGGCTGGGAGGGAAAAAAAAAAAACGTTTCAAATGACTGAGAATTGCCAAGATGTAATCTGAGTAGGAATCTGGACATACTTTTCTTTTGTCTACCGATTGAGGAATTTAATGGGGGTTATGCCCCAGAATTTAGTTTCAAATTATGAATGTAAGTCTAGAGAGAAAGTAGAATTTGATACATTACATTTTATCCATAGCAAGGGCCTTGTCCAATATATAGATGGATTTAAAATTTTTTTAAAGGCATAAAAAAAGAAAGATCTGCAGAAGACACAGCTCTTACTCCTTTGCGCCCTATCTTAAAAAGAAAGATGTGCTTAAAAGAAAATGCTTTTACTGAAAAGTGAGGAGTAATACAAAAGATATAGTAAATGGTTTTCATGATCTAAAATGCAGTTTTTTTTTTCTTTTCTTTTTTTTAAATTAGTAGCGAGAATTACTATCAAACTCCACTCATTGGGCCAGAGATCCTTGTGATGTTAGAGAAAGACTTGCCCCCGCCCGCCCCCCATAGCACACTACCTACACTTGTGAGTTCTTCGGCCCCAGAGGCTAAAAATGCAGTTCTTTTTTATAGTCTTTAATTACAAGGTAGTATTGATCATTGGGTTATAGATGTTTTAAGTTTCATCTACCCTTGCTTTTAGGATGTAGCTAGTTTTATATGCTATATCAGTTCTTGTTTCACTAATTTGGGGAGGCTTAAGATACTGCCATCATTGATGGTTTTGGTTAATGCATCCATCACTTTTTGGGAATATGCTTCATAGGATTATTGTTTTTACGTTGCTTTTTTCCATCAAAAGTTCAAAAGAAGAGATGTCTTGAATATTTTCAGTACACTAATACTGTTTTCTTGAAATTCCTAGATATTTGTAACAGCTAATATGCTGAGAATGAAAACAATGACAATGTGACTTAGTCACGGTCAGTAGAGCACATGCTATAGGTTGTTTTTCTGATGATACAGATGTTTTTGAGTTGATTCATCCAAAGGCTTTCCAAGCCCCCACATGCTTCCTGAGTTGAGTTTGTTGCAGGTTGGCTTGGTCGTGTGCAATCATGAGTTAGGGGAGGAGAAACAGCCCGACCATCCCCTACATTGTTCTGAGCCATATTTTTTTCTTTCCAATGGAACTAAACCAATATGAATGTTGAGAGAGATCAAAATTTGTCAGGTTTTCATTTGCTTGATATTTATAAATAGGCTTTTCTTCAGGGAAAGGAATTTGAAGAAGGGCAGAGGTGTTATTCTCTTTTCTTACGTGTCTGCAATTTCCTATTTGACCCACACAGATTAAACATTTTAATACTGATGGGCAGTCTGTTTGAGTCTGAGACTGTATGACAGTAATGGATTGATACACAAACATTTCTATACCTTATACAGTAAGGAAAATTGAGTAAATGTGGGTGTGGAGGTAATGTGCTGACCTCTACACTTGTCATGCTCTTGTCCTCAGCAAGGAGTGTATGGTAATTTTCATGCATTCGCTTTTGTTGTTTAAATGGCCAATATTTATTGAGTACCTATTAAGTGCTAGCCCCTGTTCTTGGTGGTAGGAATGGAGTGGTGAACAAGATATTTTCTACTCTTTTTAAAAAAAGATGTTTTTATTTATCTATCTATCTATCTATCTATCTATTTTAAATTTTTTTTTTTTTAAGATTTTTTATTTATTTGACAGAGATAGAGATAGCCAGCGAGAGAGGGAACACAAGCAGGGGGGAGTGGGAGAGGAAGAAGCAGGCTCATAGCAGAGGAGCCTGATGTGGGGCTCGATCCCAGAACGCTGGGATCACACCCTGAGCCGAAGGCAGACGTTTAACCGCTGTGCCACCCAGGCGCCCCTATCTATCTATTTTAGAGCATGTGTGAGTGGGGGCGGAGGGGTAGAGGAGGAGGGAGAGAGAGAAAATCTCCAGCAGTTTTCCCCCTGAGCGTGGAGCCCGACAAGGGACTTGATCTCATGACCCTGAGATCATGACCTGAACAGAAACCAAGAGTCAGACGCTCTACTGACTGAGCCACCCAGGTGCCCCAGATAGTTTCTACTCTTAAGAAGATTGTGTGTGGGGGGGAGGGGGTAGATTGATAATAAAAATGTACATAAGTAAGATAATTTTAATTATCAGCGAGATAATAACTGATAAATATGGAGAAGATATAACAAGTTTGGGTAGATTGCGAAGGTCATGGGGTATGATGAGAGCTGTTTAGCTAGAGTCAGAGAAAGCTGCGTTGAAGAGGTGTCTTTTGGATTGCGACCTGAGGGGTGATGATGAGGAAACCACGAGAGGCCATCTATAAGAACATTCCCAGCAGAAAAAACTACAAGGTGATAATAAACTTGGTATGTTCAAGCACAGTGAGCCAAGGGGGAAGATGAATAAGAGATAAGGTTGGAGAAATATCCAGGGACCAGGTCACATGGAGACTAGTAAGCCACAGGAAGGAGTTCGGATTTTTAAAAATGTGACAGAAAACATTTATAGGGTTTTTCCAAGTGAGGTGTTTATAATCTGTGTGGAAGATAGGCAAGAGGACAGCAGAAATGGAAGCAGGGATATAAGGTAGGATGCTGATGCTAGCGTGGGGGGAAGATGGTGGTGGCTTAGATCACCATGGTTGGAGTGGAGATTCAAGCAATGAAGCCATTGGAAATTGACAGAGAGACTGGAATGGTATGAAGGAAGGAGTCAAGGATGACCCTAATTTTTTGGTGACAGTAATTAAGTGCATAGTGGTGCTATTTGCTGAATTGGACAAGTTTTGAGGTTGGTTGTGGAAGTGTAGGTTGAGGATGTCCTCTCCGTTTGGGCCACATTAGCCCTCTGTATACCAAGGAAAACAGTCATCATCATTTACCATCTGAATCCATTGTACCCTTTTTACTTTCAATTTTATATTTTTAAGTTATTTTACAGATAATGTACAGAAGTACATATACAGGAATAATGAAGACAGCCTTATTAGAAATGTCAATAAGATTTTAAACATAGCAAACTCAACCTTAAAAAAATACTTCTTTTTTCCCAGCAGTTTTAGGTTCATAGTAAAACTGAGTAGAAAGTACAGAGTTAACCCATATACCCCCTCCCCTCACTCACGCACAGCCTCCTCCATTGTCAACATTCCCTGCCAGATTGGGACATTTGTTACAATTGATGAATGTGCATTGATATATTATCACTCAAAGTTCATAGCTCCCCTTAGGGTTCACTCTTGGTGTTGTATATACTATGGGTTTGGACAAATGTACAATGACATGTATCCACCATTATAGTATCATACAGAGTATTTTCACTGCCCTAAAAGTACTCAGTGCTGTGCCTGTTCATTCTTCCCTCCCAGATAACCCCTGGCAACTGCTAATCTTTTTACTGTCTCTGTAGTTTTGCCTTTTCCAGAGTGATGAGAAGACAAGCCACAGAGCGGGAGAAATTGCTCGCAAAAGACATATGTGATAAAACCCCATTAACCAGAATGTCATATAGTTGCAATCATACACTATGTAGCCTTTTCAGATTAGCTTCTTTCACTTAGAAATACGCATTTGAGGTTCCTCCATATCTTTTTATGGCTTGAAAGCTCATTTATTTTTAGTGCTGAATAACATTCCATTATCCGGATGTGCCACAGTTGATCGATTCACCTACTGAAGGGCATCTTGGTTGCTTCCAGTTTGGGGCAATTATGAATAAAGCTGCTCTGAACATTTATGTGGGTAACCTGCATGCTTAGGCCAATTTGTGTGGGTATAAGGTTTTCATTCCCTAAGGGAAATATCAAGGACCCAGGTTGCTGGATCGTATGGTAAGAGTATGTTTAATTTTGTAAGAAACCTCCAAACTCTCTTCCAAATTTGCTATGCCGTGTTGCATTCCCACCATCAGTGAATGAGAATTCCTGTTGATCCGCATCCTCGCCAGCATCTGGTGTTGGCAGTGTTCTGGATTTCAGCCATTCTAATAGGTGCGTAGTGGTATCTCATTGTTTTAATTTGTGTCTCTCGGTGACATATGATGTTGAGCATCTTTTCATATCCTTATTTGCCATCTGTATATCTTCCTTGGTGAGATATTTGTTAAGGCCTGTGGCTCCTTTTATAATGGAGTTTTTTGTTGTTGTTGAGATTTAAAAGTTCTTTGTGTAGTTTGGTTAACGGGCTTTTATCACGTACATCTTTTGTAAATATTTTCTCCCACTCTGTGGCTTGTCTTCTCATCATTTTGACAGTGTCTTTCACAGAACAGAAATTAATTTTAATGAAGTCAATTTTTCAGTTTAATCAGTCCTTTCATGGGTTGGACTTTTGATGTCTCAGCTAAAGAGTCATCACCAAACCCAAGATCCATCTAGATTTTTTTTTTCCTGTGTTATCTTCTAGAAGTTTTATAGTTTTGCATTTTTATTTAGGTCTGCAACTCATTTTTATTAAGAGTCCAAGGTCTAGATTAATTTGTTTCATGTTGATGTCCATTTATTCCAGCACCATTTGTTTAAAGAAGACTTTTTTCTTCATTGTGTTGACTTTGCCCTTTTGTTGGGGATCAGTTGATTATATTTATGTGGATATATTTAAGGGCCCTCTATTTTGTTCCCTTGATCTGTTTGTCTATTTTCTCACCAATACTGCACGATTTCATTCCCGTAGCTTTGAAGGTCTTGCAGTTGGTTAGTTTGTTCTTGTCTTTCGATATTATGTTGGCTATTCTGAATCTTTTGCCTCTTCATATAAACTAACATTTATTTATTTATTTGTTTGTTTGTTTATTTTTTATTTTATTTAAAACCAGAACATTTATTGTGTGACCAATCATTGAAATCCTTAAAATGAACTGCATGCCGCAGTAGTCGCCCTCTTGGGTTGAGGTGTTGTTCCTTCATGGAATCCATGCCTGAATCTGAGCAATACAGTTTTTAGGTGCCTCACCTGACAGGTTCCAGTGGTGTTTCGTTTTTTAGCCTTGGCAGGATAGCCACATTTGCCACGGGGTGACTCTGAAGGCGGTAGACCTTAGAGCCACAGCAGCGGCATCTGTGCGTCTTATTGTGACACTTTACAAATGATGCCAACCCCTTCATCATCTTGTTTCTAATACCAACACCAAAGAGTCCATATAAATTTTAGAATCAGTTTGTTGATAGCCACAAAATTGCTTGCTGGGAGTCAAACTCATTTTTATTTTGTTTCCTGGTTGTGAAGGAATATACATATTCAAAATGAGAAAAGTCCCTAAATATAATTAACTCCTCATCAACTGCCATTGATAAACCTGGAACACATATACATTGAATACATACTAACTTCAGATTTCGAATACATACTAACTTCAGATTTCGAATACATTTCTAATAGGCTTTGGCTTACCATTACTTCTGGTTCTTGTATTTTCATTGTCAGAAGCAATACTTTGAAAAATTTTGATGGCTGATGATTTTGTTTGAAAAAAAAGAAGATGACCATTATCAGTTGAAAAGCATTTTTGTTTTTTAAATTTACAAATTCCCAATTAGACTGACCTATACAATGAATGATTTTTTTTTGTTTCTATGTCACCAGTTTCCTTCTCTTCTGTATACCTTTGTATAAATATCTGCCTGCAGCATTTATACATCTGTGAGCTTTATCAAGCAAATTTTGCTATACAAACATTATATAAAAGATGAAAGAATACTGCCAGACATCCTTTTAGGTAAATGAGATAGTCCAGATTCTTGTAACATATTACATGATAAAATCCCTATTGAATTAACTATAAATTCTATATTGCCTTTTTTTCCTTAAAAATATATTGTAAACTCACTGCTTCTTAGATTTGAGAAGATTCATCTAGGATTATTGCCATTTGCAGATTCATTATCTGAAATTTTACTATGACCTGCGTGTTTACACTCAACGTCTAATAATTGTGAAGCATTTTTCTCCTTTGATCTCTTTGCCGTTATGGGTGGATAATGAAATATTCTGAATTCTCAGCTATGTCCACTGAAACCCAAAATGAATACAAGGATGGCGTCTCCAGGCTTCTTTTTGAAAGACGAGGCAATACTTTTTGGGTAACGCAGTAAGAACATTGAAGGATGATACAGCAGTGCATCCTCCTTCTAGGCAATTCCATTATTCTTCCATTATATTATTATTTAATTTTTTAAAATATAGTTGGAAATAACTGATGAGTAGTGATGAAGGAATTGCCAGGATGATGAACTAGAAAAGATTTCAAGATATAGGAAAAACACTGAGGTCCCATAATATATCTTGGATTTATAAAAGGGTCCAATGTAACTATATGGTAATTGCAAGAAAAAATGGCTTTTATTTTATTACTTTTTAAAGTAAATTTTCTCTTTGTTCTTTGGAAGACCCCTAGGAAAAAATGAAGTCATGAAATATCAATCCTTACAAATAGAACTGCTCAAAAAAAGAAATTAGGAAGCAAAACTTGGACCCAGTAGACCCTGATGGTATTACCAAGGGGTAAGTTTGAGATGCATATTAGACGTCCTAGTGGTGATGTGGAGTAGTGGTTGTCTCTGTGAGCCTAGTGCTCTAGGGAGATCCAGGCCAGAAATTTTGTCTGAGAGTCATCCACACATTTTTGGTATTTAAAGCCTTGAGTCTAGATGGGGTCACTTGGGAAGGGAGTATAAGTTGAAAAGAGGAAAAGAGCCAGGCATACTAGGCTTTTTAGAAGTTTGGTGAAGGAAAAGAAGTTTCTGAGAAGCTGTAATCAGTGAGGGTAGGACCTGTGATATTTAGAGAAGAGTGTTTTAAGGAGGAAGTAATCAATTGGGTCAAAGGATGCTGAGGGATAATTAAAAAAAAAAAGTGAGGTCAGAGAAGTTGAGCCATTGACTTAAAAAAAAAAATGGGAGTCATTGATGACCTTGAGAAGAGCTGTTTCATTGATGTGGTGGGGCCAAAAGCCCATTTGTAGTGGATTGAAGTGAGGAAGTAGAGATAAAAAGAAGAGGCAGCTTTGTCAGTAGATTTTGCTGTGAATAGGAAACAGAGAAATGGTAGGTAGGTGGTGGAGGTTTCTCTTATTCACGTTAGGAGATTGAGAGGAGTGGGTAGAGTACCTAGAATTGGGGGTGTACCTACCAGGGAGATGTTGGTACCTTATCATATTGTAAGGTTCTATATTAATATTCTCTAGGAAGGAACAGAATAGTCCCTGCTCAGTTTCTTCCTCCCACCCCTCTCTCTTTTCCTTTTATGATGTTAAAAAACTCTGTAGGATTTTTACTTGCTTTTTTGTGTGTTAGAGACAAAACACTGAGCACTGGCTTGCCTTGTCTGATTTTTTGACACAAATCAACGGGAAAAATGAAATCTTAAGCAGATTCCAGTTTTCTGGGATATATTTAGTACTTTAAGTGAAATGTACTGGTAGCAAGATTTTCTTATCATTTGGGGCTTGTATGAACTATAATAATTACTGTCTAAATGATAAGGTGAACTGAAATAGCGTTTAATTTAGACTAGCCTAGAATTTGAATTTAGCTATTGTTTTCTTATGTGAATGTTGCTTAGGATTATGAAGAACAAAGCTTCTGAAATGTATTTTATGTTTTGAGTTATAAATAATTAAAATTGAGGAAAAGTCTTGAAAACCTTTACTGTAGAAACTAATTTACTAAATGTCTATGTGGGCCAGTTTGAAGCAGTCAGAACTTAAAATACTAGTTTGGATACTGTTTTGTTTCCTTAAAAAATATTATTTCTCCAGAATGTGTAAGGGTTATATCCAGTGAAGTTGGCTCTGATCATGTCCCAAGTTTTCTTATCTGCCTTAGATTTGGCATACGATTTTTAGAAAATGTTCAGTTGTTTGTGATATGTAGTTGTGCCAACTTCATTATTTTATGATTTACAGGAATCAAAACATCTTCTTTACAACTTTTCATCTTTATTTTACTTATTTTGTGTTAAAATTTTAATCCTTTGTGTTATATGTGATAGCTCAATATTGTAAGCCTACTTAAACAATAAGACTTTCTGGAACAATTCTAAGTGATATTCCGGGAACTTAGTGGCAGTTAAACAATACAGATGTCTTTTGGCTTTTTAAATGTTCATGGTTGGCTTTCACTAAATGAGATTGTTGGAGGTGGAACTTATTTAGCATCGTCCTCAAAAGTCCCTTCAGACTAATTTCCAAACCTAGTTTCTAAAACTCTCCAAAGAGGCAAGATCTCAAAATCTTGTAAAGTTGACTATTTAAAAATTCTTTCATGTTAATGATAAGATGGTTAGTTAAATTTATCTGTGGTGTAATATTCACCAAAATATTATTTTACATGTTTATGCTCATAAATTTTGTATTTTAACATTTATTTAGCTGTTTTGATTCTCCCCCTTTTCCTCTCATTTCAACACACAGCTCTTTTTTGATTTCACCGCAAATTTAGAGAAAAAAAGCTTCTTCCAACAAATCTTTAGTATCCTGCAGTGTAATATCACGAGCTGTAAAACACTTTAGATTTGGTCCCTGCCCAAGACCTGGCCAGTTTCATGTCTTCAGTAATCTTGATGTATTTAAAGTTTTGCTAATAAACCGTTTGAAGCTTGTGGGTCTTCTCTCATTTTTTTGTACCTTTTACCTGTAGTATTGTCTCCTGACTTGACTCTCTAGCAAGTTCCTGCTTATTCTTTACATTTCTGCTGACAGTTCACCTCTCTCAATGTGTTTCTTTTGGTGCTACATCTTAAATATTCCTGCTATACTTTGCAGATCCTCCTGCTATAGAAATTATTTAAATATAGTTTTTGCACATTTGTCTTCTCCCTAGGGCTGCAGTGTTCTATAGAGTAGTTCCTAGCCATAAGTGGCTAGTGAGCACTTAAAATGGGGCTACTGCAACTGAAGAACTCAATTTTTAACTTTGCTTACTATAAATTAAATGTGAATAGCTGCCTGAGGCTAGTAGCTACGTGGTTAGGCAGCATAGTTCATAGCCTTTGTAGTATGCTAATAGGAATATGGAAAGACGTGGGTGAAAATCAGTATTTCTACTAAAAGTTAAGCACCTGAATTGAAATGTGCTCTTAAGTGTAAAATACACTTGGAATTTGGAAGACAGGACAAAAAAAAGGAATGCCATTAATAATTTTATTTTTTTAATTTATTTTTTTAAAAGATTTTATTTATTTATTTGACAGAGACAGCCAGCTAGAGAGGGAACACAAGCAGGGGGAGTGGGATAGGAAGAAACAGGCTCCCAGCAGAGAAGCCTGATGTGGAGCTCAATCCCAGAACGCCGGGATCATGCCCTGAACCGAAGGCAGACACTTAATGACTGCACCACCCAGGCACCCCCCATTAATAATTTTAAGTATAATCTACTGAAATGATACAATTTTAATATGTTAGATTAAGTAAAATACATTATTTAAAATAATTTAACCTGTTTCATTTTACTTTTTTAAAAAGTAGCCACCAGAAAATTTAGAATTCTACATTTGGCGCACATTTGGGGCTCACATTATATTTCTTGGACAGTGCTGCTCTGATAATGAGCTCTTTTGTAGGCAAGGACCTTATCTTTTCATTTTATCACACCTGTTACGGCACCTGCCCTAGTAGGTGCCCAATAACCAGTTGTTGAATGAATGAAATAAATTGTCTCTAGAAATTGTAACCAGAAGCCTTTTGAAGAATTGAAACTTTAGATTAAAGAAAGTGACTTTGCAGGTCTTTAGGTGTGTGTCTATTTCATAGTATATTTTGATACATGATACATAAATAAACACACACCTGCACACAGAAGGAAGAAGAAGTGAGATCTAGAAAGACAATAGTCTTAGCACTTCTCTATAATGAAATCATGAAGTCCTTGAAACAGCATCTATGGCTCATCAGTGAGGCAGGTTTTATTAATAATCTCCACTTACAGGAAACTGAGACAGGGAAATTAAGTAACTTGCCCTAAAACACAAAAACGTTAACTGGCCAACCCATGACTTGAATTCAGGCAGTCTGGCTTCATAGTTTGTACTTTTAACCACTATGCTAAGGATGTATAAAGTAGATAATTTTGGTGACCCATGATTACTTAATTATTATTTTAGGCATGAAAGGATTTGTATGAGTGAATCTTGGGGAACAGACTTGGAGGACTTGGGATGTTTAGATTCCTTTGCTTTCCTGGAATGAAGGAAATTTACTTAGAAGTTGCAATCTGCTCTTAATTACTTGAAGATTTATTAAAGTTCACCAATCAAAGTCTGTTTCTGTCCATTCAGTGAGCTCTTATATTTTTTTAGTGACCCTTTTTTCGGCTCATAGAAAAGTATAAAGAAAGTGTTGTCACTGGTAGGGTATTAGTGAAAATTGTCATTTGGCTTCTGGGAAAACAGGAAAACGAAATGGTTGCTTATATACTGGTCCCAGGAATCAACTTCCTTCTTGTATGAATAAGGAAAATTTCTTCTCTGTGATGAGACCTGTGATACTTTACTTTTGGGGGGTAGCAAAAAGGCAAGGATGTAAGTTTATTTCTCCTCAGCTTTCTATTAACATTTCCCACTGAAAGTTTTATTTCATATCTAATTGAAAATCCAGTATGCTATTATACCGAATAAATCTTATCAAATGAATAGTCATGAAGCAGCAGGGTATAATATTCAAGGGAAAAGATACATTCCCTTTCATTTTTAACATGCTGCCACAAATTCCCATATATGCTGTTTTTTTCCCCCCTGTTCACATTATTCTTTTTGGTAGTGACATACCTTTTGAGGATTCATACATTTGTAAGGGTATTCTGGAAAATTTAGCTTGAAAAATATGTCGAAGGAGTCAGATGGATTCTAAGTAGTGAAAATGAATTTACTTGTAGGCATCATCATTTTGCAGGCAGAAAATTTGTATGTGTCTCTGTTGGTGGGCGCTTGGGTTGGCAGTTCTGCTCCGCGCTGCCGTCCAGGGACCTTGGTCTTTTATCTTGTCCCATTGTCCCCTAAGCAAGGTGTTGCTCTTGCCAGCAAAGATGAATGGGAATTACCATCACCACCACAGACACAGTCTAGTCTGTGTGACGAAGGCAGAAACAGGTGGATGGCAAACAGCTTTTGAAAAATATCTGACCTGGAAGTTACATACATTTCATCCTCTCCCTTTAGCTAGAACATAGTCATGTGGACACATCTATCTGCCCGTGAGGACCGGAAATGTAGGATTTTTAAAAAATTTTATGTATTTATTTGAGAGAGAATGAGAGTATAAGAACACAAGCAGGGAGAGTGGCAGAAGGAGAGGGAGATGCAGACTCCCTGAGCTGGGAGCCTGATGTGGGGCTCGATCCCAGGACCCCAGGATCAAGACCTGAGCTGAAGGCAGACACTTAACTGACTGAGCCACCCAGCTGCCCCTGGTGGTATATTTTTAAAAGAAATTGAAGGATGAGTGTTGGAAGACGATCAGCCTCTGCCATGTGAATAATTCTCACTTACTCAGCATCTGTTGTATGTTAGACATTATGCTTAAGTGCTTTATCTGTTTTCTCATTGCATCCTCGTGGCTGGGATGCAGAAAGTTTTAATGGCTCAGGTTAGGTCATCCAGAGGGAGAAGAGCTGGAATTTGAACTCAAGGTTTGTTGGACTCCCAAAGATCATGGTGTTCCCACCACTCGTGCCTGAGAGTTTAATTAATTAGAAAAAGGGATCAAGGGTTTTGACCCAAGCAACTGGAAAGATAGTGCTGTCATTAACAAAGACAAAAAAGTTGGACAGTGTTGAGTGAGGCGATCAGGGATTTGCCTCAAGGTATTTTAAATTTAAGACACCTGTTTAATCCGAGTGAAGATGTGGAGTACGCAGTTCTATGTGCAGACTTTGAGTTCGGGATAAATGGTTTGGCTAATAAACACATTAATTTGGTAGCTTCTAGTTTATAAATGGCATTTAAAGCAAGAGAATAAGGGAAGATAAAAAGAATAGGTCCAAGACTGGAGTATTCCATCCTTAAAAGACCTGGGAGATGAAGAGGAATTGGGAAAGACTGTTTTCATAGATGAGCTTTTATTCCTCTCGTCAAGTTTCTCAGTGTGTTTCTGTCTGTCACCCACAGAAGCGGAATGTCCCACTCTCTACTGCTTTTGAATCCATCCGTAGCAAACATTTTATCATCCTGAGAATCATAGATGGTGTCTTTGAAGTGGGAAGTATAGCCGTGAAGTACCTGGGCCGAGGAAGCCAGGAACAAGGGACTCGATGTCCACTATGCTACTCTTAAATAAAATGGGAATCCGAAAGCAAACTCTTGATCTGTTGATGCCTGGTTTGGTATTATCACTGCCCCATGTTACTTAAGTAATACTACACATGTGTTTTCTTTACTTTTCTGGCAGAAGTCCTTCTAATTGCTTGCTTGTTTTTGTTTTGCTTTTAATTTTCCAAGTTTCCTGCAGCAATTTTCTAGTTAGTAATGAGTATTACTTTCTAGAATGTGCATTCTCAGCAAAGAACACACAAGGATTTAGAGATACTTTTTAGAAGATTTCTACTTACTTTATCCCCAAAAGCTTATAAGCCTTGTTAGGTCTGCCTTCACCATCTGAATCTGTTCCCATATATCTGAGTTGTTCAGGTAGAGGTATTATTCTAGAATAATGAACACCACACATTGAAAGAAACAAGTGGATGAGTTTCACAACAGTTAAGTTCAATTATGCTTGCAATTAAAATCAATTAAAATCATTTTATAAAACTTGCAGCTTTGAACTAATGAAGACTATATTTTTTAGCTTTAGATTTTTGAAAAGGAGAAGAAAGCTTCTATCTTGATCTTTAATTCTTTCACTTCAGACAACTGGAGCTGGTAGCATCATCCATTTTGTTACTGTGATTGGCAAATTCCTCAATCTCATATATCACCCAAATCTCTCATTTCTGTTTTCTTTCCCAGAACAAGTCTGGTATTTTCCTTAGAATGCCACCAGTCACCTCTCCAATAAACTTAATTCTTTATTTATATTTAGTTTTGAGCTGTTCCTGTAGCAAATCACCACAAATGTAGTGGCTTAAACCACAAACATTTATTATCTTTCCGTTTGGAAGTTCAGAAGTCCAGCACGGGTCTCACCAGACAAAAATCAAGGTGTCGCGGGACTGCCTTCCGTTCTGGAGACTCTAGCAGAAAGCCTACTTCCTTGCTTACTCGGGTGTTGGCAGAATTCAGTTGCTTGGGGGACTGAGACCCCGTTTTCTTGCTGGGTGTCAACTGAGAACTGTTCTCAGCTTCCAGAGGGCACCCACATCTCTTGGCTTGTGGCCCCTTCTTTCATTTTCAAAGGCAGCGACAGCAGGTTGAATCCTCCTCAGGCTCTGAAATTCTCCTCCTCCTTCAGTCTCATTTCTCTCTGACTAGCAAGTGAAATTCCTTTTACAGACTCGTGATTAGTATGGGCCTATTGGGATTTTCAAGGGTAATCTCAACATCTCAGGGTTCATACTCTTAATCACATCTGCAAAACCCCTTCTGTCATGTGTAAAGTAGCATATTCCCAGGGACGTCTTTGGGAGGGCATTCTGCCTATTACAGCTCTTCTCATGTTTATATATTTCTTTTTCTTTCCTTTTTTTTTTTTTTCAAGATTTTATTTATTTATTTGACAGAGAGAGAGACAGCCAGCGAGAGAGGGAACACAAGCAGGGGCAGTGGGAAAGGAAGAAGCAGGCTCCCAGTGGAGCAGGGAGCCCAGTGTGGGACTCGATCCCAGGACCTTGGGATCATGCTCTGAGCCGAAGGCAGACGCTTACTGGCTGAGCCTGGGTGACCCCTCCTATGTTTATATATTTCTAAATAGAATATAAAGTATAACTTGGCTTTTGCAATAAAAAATAATTTAGACAACCTCCATTCCTTTTTTCTCCCCTCATCCCTTTTAATACAATTGCAATCCCATGGAATTTAGTTTAGAATTTGAGAAGAGATAAAATTAATCTCTGTGACTAAAACTTCAGTATAACTAGTTTTATCTAAGTCACAGTATTCCACCTCTCTATTTAATTGTGATGCTCAGGAGACGGGACAGAGAGGCTTTAATATTGACGGTGACAGTGATGGTGATTGTGATTATGATGTTGAACCTTTGAGGGGTTCAGTTTCCTTTTCATACACTTGAAAGCTCTCTTGTTGTCTTTTGAAAATTATCTTCTAATTGTTAAGAGGTCTGAGAGTTTTGTGTTTAGTTCAGATTGTTCAACCCATTTTTTAACTGTACCTGGGGATCTTACTCTGACTTGAATCTTGTAATTTATATGGAAAAGAAAATGTATTTGTGAACTGACAGCATAGTTATAAACGTAAAAGCTTTTTTGAATTGCTTTGTCAATATCAGAAATAAGAATGTCTAGTATACTTTTCTTATACTTTCCCTACCTTTAAAAGACTATTGGAAAACTTAAATGTGCCTCATATTTTAATATGTGAAGGTCGTTTTGGTATAAAAGCAAGCTGGTACTGATATTTACATATGAGATCTATCCTTAGGTAACTGACTTCTGATGCTATTTCTTCTTAGTGATGTTTAGATAAATTCAGTTCTGCTACTAAATAAAAGTGCCAGTGCCTCAAAGCTCTGTTATTTAAAGGATATCTAAGAGATCTAAAGGCCTGGAATGAACATGGTTGGGGGTAGTGTGGGATTTGAATGTATATATTTTTCTCCACCTTTTTGTTTTGAAAAATATCAAGCCTCAGCATAGTTACAAGAAGAGTACAACAAGCACGTGTGTATCCCTTCACCCACATTCACTGATAGTATGTGCATAAATGTAGCAAATTATTAACTGACGTGTGTGTGCGTGCGTGTGTGTGTATGTGTGTGTATCTAATAGATGTAAGTACAGATTTTTTTCTCCCTGAATCATTGGACAGTTGGTTGCAGACATTTCACTTAGAAATATTTTAGCATGTATCCCACTCAGGAAATTTAACAGTGATACAATACTGTTAAGTATTATGTAGTTCATATTCAAATTTCCCCACTTTTCAGATTCTGAAATAGCAAATGATTTTGAAAGGGCATTTATTACTTTGAAAATAGGAAAATCACTTTGAAAAGAATTTTAAATATTTATCATGTGAAAACCATGGCAAATTCTAAATGAATGCCCTGGAGTACAGTTCAAAGCCAGAGAGAATTCAAGCTGTGAATTTTCAATATAGTTTTAAGCATCAAAACTATCAGCAGATCATGTGAGGTTCTAAACTTGGTGTACTGTTGATGTTTTCTTATAATTTATATACTTTTTTGTGAAGATAAGAACATGGAGTCTTCAAAGTCTTTTTTTTTAAAGATTTTATTTATTTATTTATTTGACAAAGAGAAAGAGGCAGCGAGAGAGGGAACACAAGCAGGGGGAGTGGGAGAGGGAGAAGCAGACTTCCTGCTGAGCAGGGAGCCTGATGCGGGGCTTGATCCCAGAACACGGGATCATGACCTGAGCTGAAGGTAGAAGCTTAACGACTGAGCCACCCAGGTGCCCCATGGAGTCTTCAAAGCCTTGAGATGGGAATGGAGTGGAAGATTTCTTGTCAAGTTCTCTTTGAACTCTAAAATTCTATGGTTTCAATAATTTAACAGATATTAACTATCTATTAAATACATAACATTGTGCTGGGTGCTCTAAGAAATATGGAGATAATCTTTGATCTCTAAGATTTCAGGGGAGAAAGAAGTTGTAACGAAGTAATGAATTAAAGTAAAGTGTATATGAAGAACAGTACGGTATTATATTAACAAAATACAATGAAAATTCTGAAATAGAAGAAAGTGGGCTGGGTGGTAAGAAGAGTACAGATAGGCTTTACTGGGTTGTAAATATTTGTTAAAGAAATCCAGCGTTTCTACTGTAGTTTTCCTGTTTATGTAAAAATTTTAAATGGAATTAATTACATTAATAAGCGCAAGAGTGCCTGGGTGGCTCATTCGTTAAGCGTCTGCCTTCAGCTCAGGTTGTGATCCCAGGGTTCTGGGATCGAGCCCCACATTGGGCTCCCTGCTCAGCGGGAACCCTTCTTCTCCCTCTCCCACTCCCTCTGCTTGTTCCCTCTCTCATTGTCTCTCTCTCTCTGTCAAATAAATAAAATCTTAAAAAAAATAAGCACAAGGCATGTGTAAATCAATTGAGTTAACTGAACAAAAGTAGAAATTCCCGTAAGTGACACGGTGCAAATACGAATAACCATTACAGCTTTTAATGGAAAGAATGTATGAAACTAAATTTAAGTGTAAGGAAATAGAAATTAAGAAGAAAAATTTCTATAGCCATCCCATTGAAAGCTAATATCTCCGATATGTCACTTGATTTTCTTTCCATCATCTCTTCCGTCTTGTCTATATATTTACATTGGATCTTGCCAAATGTAAATTATATTGTTTCAAGTTATAAAATAATCAATGGTTTCATTTTATTTTATTTTTAAAAGATGTATTTATATGAGAGGGAGAAAGAGAGAGAGAGAGGTGAGGGACAGAGGGAAAGAATCTCAAGAAGATTCCCTGCTGAGCGTGGACTTAGGGCTTGGTTCCAGAACCCTGAGATCATGACCTGAGCCAAAATCAATAGTCAGACTCTTAACCAATTGAGCCACCCATGTGCCCCAATTTTTTTCATTTTAGTATCACATTTTGGTAAACACCATTTTTAAAAGGAACATAACATTTGAGTGCTTGTGGCCTGATTTATTAAAACCATCCCCTATGGTCAAACAAAAGAATTCAGTCTTTGTAAAGAGGAAACAATTGCAGAAATGGTAAAGTGCTGATGAGAGAACAGACTTGTCTCTTTGAAAAGATCTACCTTCATTTTTTACCCTGACGATTCACTACACCAAATGTTTCATTGTCATTTCTCTTGCTAAATTGTGGCTAACATTTTAATGGACCATTACTAAATTATTTAAACCTTCCATTGGATCAAGTCTAGAAAATTCAGTGCTCTGTTGACTATTGGGAAGGAGTGTTCTGTATATAGTTTTGCTTTTATAAAATAACTTACTAGGGGGAAAGGCATAAGAAGCAAGTGAAAAAGAAATGTGGTTGGCACACTGGGAAAATTAAAAGAATTTTATTATAACTAGTAAAAATCTAGAAAAATTAAAATTTTGTGTAGCACTTAATTGGTAATTCAGACATATAATACTGAATAGAAAAAAGTCTTTCTGTTACCCCCCATCATTCCCCAGATCCCCTTGTAGGGGGAAGTTACTATTAGTCTGTTCTAGTGTTTCTTTACAGGATGCTTGATGCATATCTAAGCACATGTTCACGCATATTCACATATGAACATATTATTCAACCTAATACAGTAGCCACCTCACACCCATTCAGATGGCTACTATTAAAAAAAACCAAACAAACCAGAAAATAACAAGTGTTGGTGAGGATGTGGAGAAATTGGAATCTTTGTGCGCTGTTTGTGGAAATGTAAAATGGTGCAGCAACTATTGAAATCAGTGATGGCAGGCAGTTCCTTAAAAAATTAAACAGAAATACAATATCCAGGGACACCTGGGTGGCTCAGTCGGTTAAGCGTGAGATTCTTGGTTTCTGCTCGGGTCATGATCTCAGGGTCATGAGATCTGAGCCCTGAGTCTGGCTCCGCACTGGGAGTCTGCTTGGGTTGCTACTTGGGATTCTTACCCTCTTCCTCTCCCTCTTCCCGTCCCCCTGCTCCCAAGCACACACACACATGTTCTCTTTCCCTCTCTCACTGAAATAAAATCTTTAAAAAAAAAAAAAAGTTGTAAAAAATTAATACCTTTGGAGCTGCTTTCGTGATTCTCAGATTTCTGTCTCCAGGTTCAACTTTCTTAACCCCCACTTGCCATCTCTGCCTGGTTGTTTCATAGGCATCTCACCGTCACACGTCTAAAACAGGACTCCTGGTTACCATCCTTCTACCAAACCTGTTCCTTTCCACAGGTTTCCCTCTATTGTAAATGACAGCTCCATTTGTTGAGCTACTCAGGCCCAAACTCTTGGGCCTTGTCTTTCTCTCACATTCCGTATCTAATACCAGCAAATTCTGTGGTTCCTACCTTCAGAATATCTCACATCTGACAGCTTTTCACCTACCCTAGTCAAACTGACTTACCTTTCTGCTAGAGTTGGACTTCTGCTGGCCTCCTGATGATTTTCCCCGTGTCCACTCTTGCCTCTTTAAAATCTCTTTCCCACAGATTTTAAAACTCTTTCTTTTGAAAACATTAATCAATTGTCGCACTTCCCCATTCAGAATTCTTCCACGACCACTCAAAGCACTTCAGACAAAGTAACGCACTTCCTACCACGGCTTACAAATCCCTACGTGGTCTGGCCTGGCTGCCTTGCTGACCATAGCTTCTACTACTCTCTCCCATGTTTTCTGAGTTCCAGCATTAGCTTCCGCGAATATTACCAAGAACACCCTAGCCTTAGGGTCTCCCCTCTTAGTTTCCCTCCCCTGAAACACCCCCAGATATCCACACAGCCATCCACAGAACGCTTCCCTCAGTTCATTCAGATACCAACTCAAATGCCATCTCTTCAAATCTTACTTGGCTGCCTTATCTACCTAGTTACCCCATTATCTCCCGTCATGCATATTTCCTTAACTTGCTCTGTTTCAATTCATAACACTTATCTGCCTGATCTCATGATTTCCATTAATTTATTTTAGTCTGTTTCCCCCAGTAGGCTTTGTGTCTGTTCACTACCTGGAGCAGTGCCTGGCCTGTGAAAAGTAGTATAGTACAGTGTAATATTAAAAATACAAGAACAAACACCAGACAGCTTCTGGTGGAAGATTGCTTGGGTTCAAATGCCATTTCCACCGCTGTGATCTTGAGCAGGTTGCTGAACTTTTGTGTGCCTCAGTGTTCTCGTCTGCGAACTGATGATAACAGTCTCTGTCTCTATGGATTTTTCTACATCAAATGAATTAATCAAAGTTGAAGTGCCAGTTCCTGTCACATAGTAAATGTAAAAGTTTCTCTTGCGGCAGGATATATTACCCCAAGATAAAGTGGCTTAAGACAACAAGAAACGTTTTTATCTCATACTGCTTCTGTAGGCAAGGAATTTAGGAGTGGCTTGCTGGCTCAGAGTGTCTCACGAGATGACGTAGGCCAGGGCTGCAGTCATCTGAAGGCTTTATTGGGTTAGGGGGGTATGCATTCACGATGGCTCACTTATTCTCATGGCCGGCAAATTGATGCCTGAGCTGTTGTTGGCAGGAGGCCTCAGTTCTTCACCACGTGGTTCTCTTCATAGGGCCGTTGAATATTCCTCTGGCTTTCCCCAGAGCAAGTGATGCCAGAGAGAGCAAGGTGGAAGCCACAATGTCTGTTATGATTTAGCTTTAGAAACCACACACCGTCATTGTTACAGTATTCTCGTAGTCACACAGGCCAGCCCAACTCAATGTAGAATTGGGGCACTCTTCACAAGGTGAATACAAGGAGGCAGTAATCATTGGAGGCCATTTTGGAGTGTGGCGACCTTCATAAGTGATATACAAGTTTTACTATTTATACAAGTAAAACTATTATTACAGTAGATGAAGTATTTGATTGAATGCACAGAAGCATAAAGATCCAATTCATTGTGATGATGATGTTGTGTGGTAAGTTTCTCATCCTGTAGTTTTCAGCTTCTCCTCATCCTTATATTTAAGATGCTCTTTTGTTAGTAGCATATACTTTTGGCTTTGATCCAGTAAAATAATCTTTTAATTGAATATTTAGTCCATTTGCATTTAAAATAATAACATTTTGGTTTAAATCTTTCTGTTATTTTTTATTTGTTCCACTTGGTCTATGCCATTTGCTCTCTGTTCTTGCCTTCTTTTGAATTATTTTTCATCATTTTATTGTATCCTATTGACATGTTAGTTATATCTTTTTTTTCCACTATTCTTTTAGTGATTTCCTAGAGGTTAAAACTTTTTTTTTTTTTTATAACTTGGTCTGATTATCACTTCCTGACAAGGTGAGAACTTTGGAACACTTCAACTCCATTTATTACCCTTTTGTCTTTACGCTGTTCTTGTAGCGAATTCAGATTCTCTGTATATTTTAAACTCAAGACACGATTTTTGTTGTTTTATAGAATCATTGAGATTTACCCACATTTTTACCCTTTCCATTGATCTGCATTGTTATCTTATGTCATTGCTTCTCTCTGGGATTATTCTTTGTTTGCTGAAAGAACTCCTTTCAGTATTATTCCCTTTAGTTCAATTCTGCTGATGATAAATTCCCTTGATTTGTATTTGTTCAGAAATGTCTTTATTCCACCTCCATTTTTGAAGAGTATTTTTATAGAATTTAGGTAGGGCATTATTTTTTCCCAGCTCTTACAATATTTTATTCAGTTTTCTTCTGACATATTTTCCACTGAGAAGTGGGAGTTGCTCTTTCGAGGGTACCACTCTGCTGCTTTTCAGAGTTTCTCCTCCTCATTTTAGCAGTTTGTACTATGATGTGCTAAGTGTGGTTTCTGTCGTGTTGGTTATCCTTTTTAGTGTCCATATTGCTTCCTGAGTCTATGGTTTGCTGTGTAAGGTCAGTTTGGGGAAATCTTTGACTGCTGTATCCTCAATATTGCTTCTGCTACAGCCTCTTTCTCCTCTGGGACTACAGTGTTATATCTCTGAGACCTTTTCACTGGGTCTCATGCTCATACACTCATTTGCTACATTTTCTTACCTTTTTTCTATATTTTAGTCTGGGTAATTTTATCTGACTTACCTTCCCAGTTCACTAATTTGTTCCCCTGTTTGGTCAAACATGCTTGTGAACCCCATCTTAAGTTCTTAATTTCAGTTATTGTCTTTTTCAGTTCTAGAATTTTCATTTGATTATTTTCCCTCTGACTTTCTATCGTGAAAAGCTTTCACAATTTGAAAATTTGAAATTTTATTTATTTATTTATTTATTTATTTTTAAAAAAGATTTTATTTTATTTATTTGACGGAGATAGAGACAGCCAGCAAGAGAGGGAACACAAGCAGGGGGAGTGGGAGAGGAAGAAGCAGGCTCATAGCGGAGGAGCCTGATATGGGGCTCGATCCCATAACGCCAGGATCACGCCCTGAGCCGAAGGCAGACGCTTAATGACTGCTCCACCCAGGCGCCCCCTGAAAATTTGAAATTTTGAAGAAGAGAACAATCAATACTCATATACTCTATCTGAATTTATCAGTCGAATACATTTTGCCACATTTGCTTTATCTCTCTATATAAATCCTTTTGCCCCCACCCCCAACCATTTGAGAACAGATTCAGACATCATGACTCTTCTTCCCTGAATATTTCGTTATGTTTTCCCCCAAATACTTTGACATGTATTTCCCAAGAACAAGGACTTCTATATAGATATGATTATCATGCTAGAGAATTTAATACATATAACACTTTATGTCATATAGAGTCTGTTTTTAAATTTTCCCAAATGTCCCAATAAAATCCTTTATAGCTGACCCACCCCCCAATCAAGGGTCACATATAGCATTTAGTTGTCCTGTTTGGTTTCCTTTAAATTAGAATTGTTTACCAGCCTTTTTTGGGGTTTCCTTCACATCCACATCTTTAGGTTCAAGGCTGGTTGTTTTGCAGAAGTTTCTCCAATTTGGATTCATCTAATTGGTTCTTCATGATTAGTCTTGGATTAAACATTTTTGGCAAGAATACATCAGAAAATCATGGTCAGTTTGTCTCATTATTGGTGTTGTTATGTTTGATCATTTGACTAAGGTTGAAAATGTGTATAAAAAAATCACAGTCTCTAAATTAGTAATGGTTCATACATGTTAAATGATGTATCAAAGTGTCTCTTTCCCTAGAGTAGGAAACTTGGCAGAAACTTAGATCATTTCCAGTACTAGAGTATTTCAAATGGAAGGAGTCATAAGTACTGTTCACATATTATGCCTGACTCACTGACAACTCAGTTAACACATCCACAAACAACTCTGTTTTAGCTAGGGGTCTTTTCCCTTTTGAATTTCAATTGCTTAGCTGAAGGCTCTTTAGTGAGAGCTTTTATGAGTACTTTTATATACTTAATACAAATTAATGAGTTCTGTTAATAATGGTTTAAACTAGCTAGGTTGTGTTTACTTGTTTTATTATTTGTAAGAATGCCTGATTCCAGGGGCACCTGGATGGCTCAAATGGGTGGCTCAGATGGTTAAGCATCTGCCTTCAACTCAGGTCATGATCTCCAGGTCCTGGGATCGAGCCCCACATTGGTCTCCCGGCTCAGCAGGGAGCCTGCTTCTCCCTCTCCCTCTGCATCTCCCCCTGCTTGTGCTCCCTCTGTCTCTGTCTCTCTCTCAAATGAATAAATAAATAAATCTTAAAAAAAAACAAAGAATGCCTGATTCCAGATCTGCTATGCTAGCTTAAATAGATCCTCAAAATAAGACCATACATTAAAACAAAAACAAATAAAAAATGCCACATACGTTGGAAAGACTCTTCATAGTCTTTTGTCGTACTTGATTTTTTTCTAGGTTTTCATAGGAATTAATTTTTATAAAATGCCTCTTAGACTATATTGTCAGTAGGCAGATACTCCATTTACTTTAAGAGATGAAAAAACAATTAGAGCCAGTATAACCGCTAATTGATTAGAAACAATACTAAACACATGGACTTAAGGAAATCATAGAGTATCTAAAGATTTTTTTTAAAGATTTTATTTATTTATTTGACAGAGATAGAGACAGCCAGAAAGAGAGGGAACACAAGCAGGGGGAGTGGGAGAGGAAGAAGCAGGCTCATGGCAGAGGAGCCTGATGTGGGGCCCAATCCCATAACGCCGGGATCACGCCCTGAGCCGAAGGCAGATGCTTAACCGCTGTGCCACCCAGGCGCCCCGAGTATCTAAAGATTTTTAAAACCCATTTGCCAGGCTCTCCTATAAATGTAACACTTGATAGAGAAAGCTCCACATGCTTTTTTGGAATTCAAGAAGATACTTAACTTGTAGACTTCCAAACAATGTGACGTTGTGTTTTGGTTTAGTTTTTGAAGATACCGCACCTTTCTTTTAATGCTAGTTTATGATGCATATTTGAACTTGTAACTTTATAATTCTGTGAAGGTAAGATAAACACAGTGGAATGAAACTGGTGAAGATCCTGTTTATGCAATGTCATTAATAAAACAACCTGACTTATCATTTAGGACTAAAGTTTGTGTTTGTTATTAGGAATATAAAATCTCACCTCTAGGAGTTTACAGACTAACATAGATGGAGGTGTAAACAAATACTTACAATAAAGTACATATAATCATCAGAGAAAATGTGGAAATGCAGCAGAGAGCTCAGCTAACTCTGCCATATTAAAACAGAGCTGTATTATGACCATGTAAATTGAAACAGCTGACATCATCAGACCTGCAGTGATTCATAGAGGTCTTTGCCTTGGCAAGTAGTTGTGCTATCCTCTAAGATATTCCTGGGTTTTCTTTAGTATACCAGATAGACCTGAATAATGGTTTTTGAAGCTTTTAAATCTTCTAGAATTTAAATTTAAATCTCTTAAAAATCTTTTAAAATCTTTTTTTCAGCTTTTTGTTTACCTTTACCTGATACTATTTTAGCTTCATAGTCTGATAAAGGAATTGTTTTAATCTGCTACTTTTTTTGCCTGTTATTAATGCTACTTATGATTTTCAAATATTTTGACTTTAGACATATTTTCAGGTAGATATTATACTTTAATTGATTACTACTTCAATTTAAAATTTGTTGAAATTTGTCTCTGCCAAGAATAACATTTCTGATCCATATAAATAGAATTCTCTTGTGTTTTTGCTCTAGAAGAGGTTGCATGTTTCTAAGTTTGATGTTAGAATTAGAAATTCGGTGTGCCAAGTGATGGATGGATGGATGGATGGATGGATGGATGGATGGATGGATAAATGCTTGCAGTAGCTTATTGCCTCTGAAGTCCTACATATGTTTGTTTAATGTGGCTGTCAGCATTGAGTAAATCAGTAAGCAAATTACTCTCCAAACCCAAGTAAGGATCTGCAAAGTTTCTTGGAATTTCACAGAGGAAACTGCTGTCTTGACAGAATAAGCACTGATAATCAGCTTCTTGTGTGTTTTCCTAGCACTTTGTTTACTTTATCTTTTTATTGATTTATTAATTTCTTAGTATTTATCAGGATAGTCTTTTATTGGGAATTTTTTCCCCTTTTTTTTATGACATTGAACCAATCTTCAGTTGTTTAAATTTTCAAGACGTGGAAATGTTTGTTTTTATAATTTTCCAAGTTTTTGCTTGCTCTTGGGATAGTACTGATTACCAAAGAAAACCTGGCTCTTAATGAGCAAGTAAATTTGCAGGCTGGAAACATTTTTTTTAAATTAATTTTTATCTAGGCCAGATTACTCTTCAAGATATGTGATTTATTGCCTGAGCCTTCTTAGATCTCTTATAAAATGCATTATATTGCCTGACCCAAATATAATATTATCTACACAATACAATTTAATTAGAGCTTAATTAATTGAACCAGTTTCAAGAAAACAGTGCTAAATTTTAATTTTCTCAGTATTGTAAGTGTCTTTTTCAATCTTCAGCTTGGTTAACCTTCTATAATTTGCAGTTATTCCAGTTACCACCTAATATATGCACTAGAATTCCTTAAAACACATCTCGAGAGGCATTTTCCCTCTGTATACAATATATTTATATATTCACATATATACATATATACATTAACTGCATACTACTTTTCCATGACTTTAAGGTCAGAAGCTGTATTTTCCTTATCTTTGTCCCCCTCCCC
>NC_048219.1:80294523-80409197 GCF_002007445.2 Ailuropoda melanoleuca
ATACATAACGTGATTGCATTACATAGAGTTCCAAAACAGGTAAAACTAATCTCTACTGTTCAGTGATAGGCTTCAAAGCTATGCAGAAAAATAAAAAAATTCACAGAGAAAGGCAAATATCATATGATTTCATTTATATGTGGAATCTTAAAAAACAGAACAAACAATATGAAAAGAGAAATAGGCTCATAAATATTTAAAAAAAAACCAAAACACTAGTGGTTGCCAGAGGGGAGGGGTGGGGGGGATGGGCGAAATTGGTGGAGGGGATAATAAATAAATAAAAATCATAACAATTTCAGGGCAGCATTTACCTCTAATGTGGTGGGGGTTGGGGGTAGTTGTGATCCAGAAGGACACCAAGGGATTTCCAAGGTGTAGGTAATGTTTCTCCATCTGAGCTGTGCTTGGGTTCCTGCTTTATCCTAGTTGTTAAACTGTGTGTGTGTGTTTATTTTATTTAAGTTTTTATTTCTTTATTTGAGATAGAGAGAGAGAGGGAGCATGAGCACAAGCAGGGGGACAGGCAGAGGGGGAGAGAGAAACAGGCTCTCCGCTGAGCAGGGAGCCCGATGTGGGGCTAAATCCTAGAATCCTAGGATCATGACCTGAGCTGGAGGCAGACGCTTAACCGACTGAGCCACCCAGGCGTCCCGTGTGTGTTTATTTTTCTTTCTTTCTTTCTTTATTTTTTAGTAGGCTCCATGTGCAGAGTGGAGCCCAAATTGGGGCTTGAGCTCACCACTCTGAGATTGAGACCTGAGCTGAGACCAAGAGTCATTTGGTTAAGCAACCAAATGAGCCACCCAGGTGCCCCTCATGTGTGTGTTTAAAGCAATTTTCTTTGTACATGTTATACTACAATTTAAAGGGTTCAAACCAATGTATAAATTGGGGGCAACAGAGTCCGGGATCAGAAGGAGGGCTAAGAGCACAGCTTTAACAGGGGCGCCTGGGTGGCAGAGTCATTAAGTGTCTGCCTTTGGCTCAGGCTGTGATCCCAGAGTCCTGGGATTGAGCCCCAACATCAGGCTTCTCCACTGGGAGCCTGCCTCTTCCTCTCCTGCTCCCCCTGCCTGTGTTCCCTCTCTCGCTGGCTGTCTTTCTCTTTGTCAAATAAATAAATAAAATCTTAAAAAAAAAAAAAAAGCACAGCTTTAACAAATAGCTCTATTTCAAATCCAAGTTCCACCACTGAATGAACTGCATGACCTTAGACAAGTTGACCCTCAGTGTCTACTGCTTGCCAAACATGGGCTCGTCGCTGCGGATACCCAGATAAGCAGAACTAAGTGTGAGCCTTGTCTTTGTGGAGCTTCAGACTGATGGGAGAGCAGACGTTAATCAATCCCACAAAAAGATGTAAAATTGGAACTGTGATAAATGCTATGGAAACCTTAATAAGGCTGGGGGCAAAAAAGAGATATTAAAAAAAAAAAAAGATAGTGCTGATGAGAACATATTTGATGTATTTGGGGAGGTCAAGAAAGGCTTCTCTGAGGAAATGACTACCAAATTGAGATCTGAAGAATTACAAAGTGTTAACTAGGTAAAGAGCAGTATGAGGGAATATTCAAGGAAAGGGAACAGCATATGTGCAAAGGCCCTGTGGCAGAAGCAGCATGACAAGGACAAGACACTCAACATACTGTGGGAAGCTGGAGAAGCACTTGAGGGCTGGTCCGTGCAGGGCTTTGTTAGCCATTGTAAGGGATTCTTTGGGAAGTAAAGGAGGCTCTGCTTGTGAAGCACTTGAGCAGACCGTCTGGAACACACAGCTCCACAGGTTAGTCATTGTTGAAGGTAGATGAACAGAAAATTTATATGTGAAAATACAGGTTGAAAATAACCATGGAGTATAGAGTTGTGGAATCTCTATGTTGTACACCTAAAACTAATGTAACACTGTGTGTCAGCTGTCCTTTGATAGAAAGAAAGAAAGGAAGGAAGGGAGGGAGGGAGGGAGGGAGGAAAAGAAAGAAAGAGAAAGAAAGAAAGAAAGAAAGAAAGAAAGAAAGAAAGAAAGAAAGAAAGAAAGAAAAAGAAAGAAAGAGAAAGAAAGAAAGAAAGAAAAAGAAAGAGAAAGAAAGAAAGAAAGAAAGAAAGAAAGAAAGAAAGAAAGAAAGAAAGAAAGAAAGAAAGAAAGAAAAGAATCAGGAAAATTTTTGAGGCTCTGAAATCAAATAAAATTAACACAACAAAGTACTATTTTACACTAAATAAGGGGGGAGAAAAGCATGTTATGATGCAAGATAGAGGTTAAGGGCTTTTAATCAGGCCGGTTTCAAATCCTGACCTTGCCTTTCCATGGGTTAAGTGAAGATAATACTTTCCTCTTGGGCTTGTTGTAGTGATTAAGATCATATATGGTAAACCACTTATTGCCTAACATATGGTAAGCAGTCAAAAAGATTTATTTATTTTCTTGTGTCATTATTAAGACTAGCAAGGTGGTAAAGAAGATGATAAATTCAGACTTTGCAAGTTAGAGAAGCTCTTTGAAAAAACACATTTGGCAACACTTAGCCAATTAGATGCTAAGACTCTTTGACCCAGTAAGGATACTTTCGGGGATCTGGCCCCAGGATATAATTCAAAAGAAGAGAAAAACCACGTGGACAAGCACATTTACGGCATATGATGAATCGTGAAAAATTAGAAATAATCTAAATGTCCAAGAAAAGAAAAAATCAAATTACTTGGGTGTCTACCACACAACAGGCATTTTATGCATTTATTCTATTTTTCTCACAGCAATTCTGCGATGTGAATATTTATTTATTCCCACTCTTTAATGACTTTGTGCAAGGGCACAGAGCTAATGATTGGCAGAACCTAAATTCCAACTCGGGTTGATATGACACCAAAGTTGTTACAAATATAGATGGTAAAGCAAGATACTTGAACTTACATCTCTGTTCCGTCACTTATTAGCTCTCTGACCTTGAGCAAGTCAATTAACCTCTGTCTCAGTTTCCTCATCTATAAAATATACAGTACCTTCTTCAATCGTTGGGATATTGGTACTACGGTGAATTTATTTTAAGTTGCAATAATATTGTTCTATAAGAAAAACAACAACATGGGACCCCCGGGTGGCTCAGCCGGTTAAGCATTTGACTCTTGATTTCGGCTCCGGTCATGATCTCAGGGTCATGAGATTGAGCCCCGAGTCAGGGTCTGTGCTGAGAGGGGAGTCTGCTTGAGATTCTCTCTCTCCCTCTCTCTCTTCCCCTCCCCACCTCACTCACACACACTCTCTCTCTCTCAAAAGAAGAAAGAAACTATACTAACTGGGGACTTACGCCATTGCCTAAGGATTCATTTCACAGGCTCTGAACTAACAGACCCAGGTTACACTTCATGTCTGTGGCTGAACAGCGGCATGAGCTGTGGCCAATTACTTCACCTCTCAGAGCCTCAGTTTCCTCATCTGTAAGTCAGAGATCATAGCTACCTGATGGAGTCTTTTTTTAAATGAGTACTATATAAGATAATGAATGTGATGCTTCCCTGGCACCCCACCAAGACTATCACAATTCAATATTTACTAGCGTAATTAGCTGTTTAATGTCTGCCTGTATGTGACATCCTCTGATGTCTTGGGAGATAAGCACCACCAAAGCATTGCATGACACGCCGCAGCCCTTAGCACAGTGCTTTGCACATAGTAAGCGCTCAGTGAACCCGTGAATGAATTGCATGAAAAGCTGACGGTCCTGGCAGTTTCCACTACACGAAGAGCCAAGTGTAGTGGAACTAAACTTCCACTAGTTTCGTGACAGTTTCCACTACAGAAAGGTGATTGAATTTCGTGTTGGCACAGGAAAAGTCCCACGCTGCGTGGTATTGGCTTCAGCTGGCAGAGCGGGGCCATGTGCCCTGCACACAGATACACAGCCAAGGGCAGGGTGTTGGGGGGAGTGGTGGTGGGGGGACTGAAATCCAAGCCACTGACCTGGCGGGGGCAGGGTACACAGATTGTCTCCCTGGAACCAGAGATGACTTTCTATAATTCCACAAAGACACCACCATTTCGGCAAGCAGTGGCCTTGTGTCACAGAATTAATCCTCCACCCCCAAAAACATCACATCCTGGGAGAATACACTAAAGGGCTTAAGGTGGGATGGGGGACAGGACCATATGGAAAGCCCTTCAAGTTAGAGGTGGTATTGACCTTGTCCAGACAAGCAACCTAGCCCTGTTCACCACCACCAAACTCCCCCAAAATGAATGTCTCTGGTATCTCAGCTGAACCTTTAGGTGGGGCTGAGGGCAAGACTCTGTTTTTCCACTGGAGGACATGAGTCAGTGAGCAGTGAGGTTCCACTTAATCACCACCCAAAAACAGGGTCCTTAAAACCAAGAGCTAGAAAAGCAAGGAAGTGATTAATGTAAAAGTCAGGATAGTGATTATTCCTTGGGCAGGGGAAGGCAGGACACGGTGGGGGTGGGGATGGGGATGGGAGTGGGGGTGAGGGACCTGCTGGAGAAGCGATATGTAGAGATCTTCCGGAGTCCAAGAATGTTCTAGTCCTTGACCTCAGCGGTGGTGGCTTTATAATTATACTTACGCATGTGTCTGTAATTTTCTAACTATGTATTATAGTTCACAATTTTAAACAGCTGAAAAAAATATGAATTATACAAAGCTGTTAAGCAGGGGCAACTGACCCGGCTTGTATTATCAGATCAGTTAGGTATTGAATGGATAATGGATTGAAGGCGGGGCAAGCCTAGAGGCAGGGAAAACAGGAGGTGAGGTGACTGCCATAATTTGGTGGGAGATTATTATAATGACTGAGGTAAGAAAAGGAACAATATTAGGGATGTAGTCTATATTATTTTTAAAAACACAGCCAAAAGAAGACAGAGGCTGGCACTACCCCTCAGGTCACTTGTTACCTCCATGTGTCGGGTGAATTGGGCTCAGGAGTTATAGCCCAAGGGCAGGCACGTGTCTAAACAGACACATAAACCAGGTCTTCCTCCTTGCCTTCCTCCCCGGTAGCTCTACTCAGAGGGACTCACTGCCTGGCCAGGGGGGATGAGAGCACATTTTTCACAAAGCCACAATATTATCCAAGTTGAGTTGATATAGGAGTTTCTATCACAACGTATAATCACTTAGTCATAATATCTAATCACTCAAGACTTTACAGAGTGTTTTCACATCTACTTTCTGGTACCAGAATGTGAGGTCCATGAACACAGAGGTGTTGTCTTGTTGCCTAGAACTAAACTTGGTACAACGGAGGCGCTCAATAAATATTATGGAATGAATGAGCACATTTAATCATTATTAATATTTAATCGCCACAACAACCCGTGAGGATTGGTAGGACATGAATTATCCCCATTTTGGAAGTTAGTAAACAAAGACTTGGGCAAATCAAGGAACGTGTCAAGGAGTTGATAATTCGGTTGACAAGAGAATCATGATTTGATTTCAGGTTCTCTGCTTCAACTCTCTTGTTTTTCCCACTTCTTCGCAGCTGAAGAGCCAAGGCTTCAAGTTATTATAGCCTTGAAACACCAGCTGGAAGTATTCCAAAATACACGATTGGTGCTATCAGATATCCCACGTCCTCTGATGTGCTAGGTTATGGGACAAACAAGGCCTACCCAGCTGCTGACGCATTGGAGGAGATGCAGCATTCCCCTGGGTGATCAGATCTAGTCGGCCCTAGGCTCCTCGGCACTCATGTTTGTCTCCATGCCCCCCACTTGGGTTTCTACTCCCCATCCCAGCCGTTCCACCCCTCCAAGCAAAAGAAGCTTAAGGAAACCCTGTTATTGCAAAAACACATGTTCTCATTTCTCTTCTTAGAAGAAAAATAAAAGAAGAGAGAAAGAAATGTGGCAACAGGTAGTTTTGGTACTCCAGAGCCCTTGTCGTCCAAAGGGAGTTCCATGGGGAGGCTGACGCATAATGTTCCATGAAAAGTTAATCTTGATTTCTTTCCTCTTAGTATTAATTAAAAGTAGTCATTTGAAGCATAAACCACAACTCAGATACCTAGGAAGTCCAGATGTTCAGTTAATATGAATATTTCTACTCCTGGAATTACGAAGGCCTTCCGTAGGAATCCCAGTCAAACTCCAAGAACTAGCAAACACCATATTTAAAACAGTATTTTGGAGAGAATACTTAAAACACCCAAGCCACTCAGAAAAGTGGAACTTTTAGGTTGCCTTTCTCCCGTCCTCCCCTGCACGGTCTGAAATTCACGTTTTATCCCAAGAGCAACTTGGTCTAGGTGAGTTGGACTATCCTCATCGGTTAAACAGTCTGTGTGACTCCCCTGAGAGTGTCACACGTAGGACTCACCAGAAATTCATCGGCAAACTCCTCTTTGTTGGCTTTCTTGTTTTGGGCCTCCTCCAGGAACTTGTACAGAATTTCCCTTTGGTCCATGCTGCAGGACAAGAGAAACTGTCTACTGGTGGGTCAAGCGAGGGCATGTCAAATGTATGTCATGGCCAAGATACCACCAAGAAGCCACTGCTGTTGCTGGAGCAGAGCATGTTGAAGGCTGTGGTTAACTGACTTCATCACAAGCCCTAGAGGAAATTAGTACGCAACCAGCCTCTGTGGTCACACAACAAAGCCATCATCACTCCAGGGCCCTAGTGCCTTCCTTCTCAAGGAAGGAACCTGGTTACAATTCAAGTTGTAACAAACAAAAGGTTAAACAGAGCATCACATGTGGTCTGCGCAGCTCTGAGACTGTTCCACTCCATCATCTTTAAGCAAGAGTCACCTTTTTTCTTACTTCCTAGAGAAAGGGCAGAATGCCAGGTCTCATGGCTGGGGTCTGCCTCTCCCCATTGCCTCAGTGAACACACAGGCCCTGTTGATACCTTCTGTTTCCTCATGCACCAAATGAACTCAGCCAAGGTCAGCTAGGGTCAGAAAGGGAGGAAGACACTGTTTGGAGTTAAGACATCTCCTGTTGTCCTATTCTCCCCAAAGTTTCTTGTCCATGTGATCAGTGGCAAATTTCTGTTCATCAGAGAAGGGGTTTTTCTTCAGAAGTTGTAAGTCTGCCATATAGATCCCAACCTCTCTTTTGGATGAAGCAAAGTCAGCTGCTTCTGACAGTCTGTGTCTCTCCCAGGGCTGGGGAAGTGCTGACCGTGGTTAAGGGAAGTGGTGTTGATTTCAGGAGTGAGTACGGGATCCAGGAGCACCGTGGCCCCCACGAGGAGCACCTGACCAGGAAGTTGGCACAGTGTTCCCCGTATGCAATGCTAGTTAACTATGAGGAACAGAAAAAGAGTAACAGCCACCACCTTGCCGGGAACAGTATAACTTTCAGGGCGGAAAGCATGAGCCATGTCTAGAGAAGACATTTCTGCTCTCCCAACTAGTGCCTGGGAAAAGGCCATTGCTTCAGGAGGCCATGCTGTGCATGTGGCATTTGGCCCTGTTTGACAGGCAGGCTGTTCTAGAAAAAGCTTCCACTTCTCAGCTTGAATAAATCCTGTCCTCAATGGGTACGAACCTACTTAAGATTGTCTCATACAGAGTGAGCACAACCCAAAATCAGCATAGCATCTCTGCTTGAGGACAGAAGTTCCATAAATTATTGTTAACAAAATTAGTCCGAAATAATCCTGAAGAAAACTGGGAAATGTGCCATTAGAGCTTCCTCTATTTAAGATATTAGCAATCCTTTCTGTTTTGCATTATTCAAACTCCCTTTAGGAAATCATGACTCCAAACACCATGAAGCCGTTTCTACTTTATTGAGCCTCACAACAGGAAAGGAACGGTCTTTGAGGAATCCCGCTTCTAGGCAGGTAAAGCCAATAAAGAATTTCAATCCCGAGCCACATAACAAATTAAATCGAAGCATAGTTCTTCAACAATATTTGTTGAAAATGGGATAGTATTTCTCCAACTAGCCCCATCTAGCATTCAAGGGGAATTTTTTGTTGCACTAACTAATGCGATGTTTAATTTGGCAATTTAAGGCATATAAAATATGGGGGAAGACTTTAAAAGCACGAAATCTAAAGTTCACAATAACTAAAACCCTATAAGATTATGTACAAGGTTAGATGAAGACAGGTGCAGAAAAGGATCGTGTAAGTGCGGGGATCAAGGGTGCTTTTGGAAAGTCTTTTAACATTCTTATGTCATTTTTTAAGTTAGAAAAAAGACATAAAAATCCATCAATTTGTTCAACAAATTTATTGAGTACCCACTAAATACTAAGCACTATGTTAGGGCTGGGAATGCAGTAGCAAACAAGCCAGAGTATAGTGAAAAGAACCCTTCACCAGTTAATAAAGCATCGCAGGACAAAGACATAGATGTAATTACTAATTAAAATGAAAACATTCCAAACTAACTTGCACAGCAAAGTTAGGTAGCAAAGCATAACCCTAAAAGGAAAATGATTTTCTGTATTTTAACAAGAGAGAGAGTTTCATAAACTCTCTGTCCCCTTAGAATGTAATCACTTCCAAGCAAACCAGAACTTTACTAATTAATAAACAAAAAGAGACCTCATCAAATAAGATTTAAAGCTCTTTCAAGCTCGCACGTCAGAACAATCTCTAACTTTAGTCTCTTCTTAGGGAGAGCTAAGATAGAGACAGATATGAGGTAAAGAGAAACTCACTGAGATGCCCTCTATGGTCTTTTTACCCCAAATATAAGAATCTAAAAATAGTGTCTTAGCAGAACTGCAAAAAAATTTTTTAAAGCAAACAGCAATTCTTAGGAGTCTGTTCCACTCTAAAACCAAAAGAGACAGAAACATCATGAAATAACCAAACCTCAAAAACCCACTTAGCTGAAAGACCATTTCCTGAGTAGACCACTCAAGCGAGCAAAACACAAAACTGAAGGAGAAAACAAAAACTTCAGTTTTATTTTTCACAAATCTAAGCTGCTACTTAATTTTTCACACTTCCCTCTACAGACACTTACAGGTGTCTACAGACAATCGGAGCGTGAGGTTTTTGGTAAAGATTCTGATGACTCATTTATATCTCGTGGGAAGATCAAAAGCTGGGGTGGGGGGAATATGTTATACAGCAAAGACCGGCAAGTACCTAAAAGAATTTACGAATTTGTGATGAAACACTTAATCCAGTCTGGTATACGTCCTGAGCGAATGCGTCAATTCCATGCAGTGAAGACGCACGGGCGTTCTGTCAGAACCCTCAGGAGTGAGTTCTAGTGGAAAGTAAAAGTGAATGAGCTCCTGAAGAAGACGGAGGGAGGCGCACCTCACTGCCGCCCCCTGTGGCTCTGCGGGGTGCTCAGAAGGGAGAGGACAGCAGAGGAGTGCCCGTCACACGGCCACCTACACCAGCAACAGGGAAGGGTGCCAGTGCAAGGGCACACACCAGTGTCACGGAGGGTGGAATTAGATGACAAAAAGACTTTAATGGAAGAGAGTATCAGGGGAGATTATTAGGGCAATGATGATTAGTTAATGGGAAATACACTCAGGTCTCAGCACTTCCTTCTTTCTCTCTGAGGAAGCATGCTCCACCCTGGGGAAGCCAGTTGCACTATGCCTGCCTTTCTCTACCTCCCAGGGTCACTGATGTGATATGTTCTCTGTGTATTACCTGCGGACGCTCGGTTCTTTGTGAGCGTCCCCTTGGTCACCAAGGCCTGCTTGTCCTTTCACCTCAGTGCCTTGTAGATTCAAGCAGCCTTTTCCATTCCCGTGCTGACCACCATGCCCTTTTGTGCATGTGGGTTGCCGCAGCACTGGGCTCTTAGTGATACGCCGTGCTAGCATCTTCTAGGAACCAAGGTTAGATGAAGGTTCTTAAAACTCCACTTTAATGATCAAGACCCAAAGCAGTTACAAGGGTCTATAGGAACACGCCCAGAAATACTCCGCTTGCCACCAAGCCCCTCCCTACGTGTCCCCACCCAAACTACCTAGCCACATCACCCACAGGCCTTGCTCACGCTACTTCTCACCTTTCCCCTAATTTTCGTCAAGACGAAAATAAAGCTGTAAAGCCTGGTCACTCTTTTCTTCAACAATCCTGCCCCTGACGCCATCTCACCAACGAACTTCTCTTAGTCTGCCTCTTCTCGGAATTAAGTCTTTATATTCAGCCAGAGAAGTTTTCTTTGTGTCTTCATGGGTTCCTTGTCTCCCCTAGGTTTATTTAAAAGAGTTTATTCAAAAGAAAACACATAAACGGGCCCCTGGAGTTTTAAGTTTACCAAAGGCAATGCTAGTGTCTTCTATATGCATCTGGGTAACCCACGTGCTTACCATGGTCTTAATGGTAACCAACACCTGAAATAAGCCTATTAGGATAAAGGACGTTACAGAATGTGGTTGGGTGTCGGGGAGAGACCCACCCTGACTTGCTTACTCACTACAGCAATGATTCCAGGTCTCCTGCCGGGCACTTGCACTGTGCCAGGAGCAGATGGGCCTTCCCTGCAGGGAGGTCCAGGGACCTGGCAAAGAGGACTTGCCTGAGGGCTGCTGCCCCAACAGCGGGGGCCATTGTTATGGAAGGAATGGGGCCGCCATCACCGAGACAGAGTCCAGTCCTGCAGAGCCGCCATGGCTGGGGGGTGGGGGGGGACAACCTCCTTCCTCTCCAGAATAGATCCAGGTTCCCTTCTGTAAAAGGACACAGGAGGGGCTTATAAAGCACCTCTAACGAAGCTTGTTGCTTTGCTTGTGTTTTTACATCACCCACAACAGGAAAGTCCCCTCCCCGGCTTCTGGTCACGATTGCTTCTGGTCACTACAGCATTCTGAGACCTCATCAAGCTCTTCAGTTCACCTGCTGTGAACTTCGTCCTCAGCTCCCCATATTCCACAGGGAATCATGCTCCGCTTTTGGTTTCGGAAATACAATCCTCAGGGGGCAAAAGTCAACAGATAATTTCCAACTGACGCAATTTACCTTTTTTTAAAACAGAGCTGGGACTCTTGGTGGGGCTTGGCATCCTGTTCAAAATATAATCAAACTTGAAGTCTTATCTTTCATTTGTTTATTCAGTATTGAGTCTGTTTATTCATTTAATGAACATGTGTGAGATCCATACACATGCGAGAGAATGGGGACGAGGGGCACTGCAGAGTGTATGACAAATTACCTTCATTCAAGGATCTTTTATACTTGTAAGGAAGGTAAGTACACAAATAACTGTAATTTAAGGCCATTTGTGGTAAGGCCATAAATGTTATGTGAACAAAATTTTGAGAAGGCAAAGATCACTTTGTGTTTGAGTTATCTGGATAGGCTTCCTGGAGGAAGCAGCATTTGAGTTCGGCCTAGAATATGTCAAAGAACCTGAGGAGAAGGAATAGGAAAGAGAGAGAGAGAACAGTAGGAGTTGGGTAGCTTAGTGAGTGGCTCAGTCTGACCAGAGCCTTGGTTCTGTAGAGCCCTGATTGACAAGGCTAGAAAGGGCAGGTGGAGACAGACCCTGAGTGAATTTGAATACAGGCTGAAAAGTCAGGCTTTATTTGATGGGCAGTGGGAAACCGGTGAAGGTTTTGTTTTTTTGTTTTTTAGTAACAACTTTATGGAGGTACCATCGACATACAATAAACTGCATGCTTCAAAGTGTGTGCGTTGATAAGTTTGAAATGTGTACACAGCCATGAAACCATCACCACAATCCATATAATGAACATATCCAATCACCTTCAAAAGTTCCACTGGAAAATCTTAAGAAAATGGCAGTCAAAGCATTTTCCTCGAAAAAATTTTTTTAAAGAAATGACCCCTTCTGATAAATTTTTTGAAAATCTCATCATCTCCTTCAGTGGTATGTAAAATTTCAAAATGAGTTATGCTATATCTAAAAATGAATCAAAAGAATAGACAAGGAAACCACAATCAACCAATCTGGTGGCAGTATATAGGACAGACTGGAATGGGGCAATCCTAGAACAGGACGATCAATTAACAGCCAAACTAAGAGGCTTTACCAAAAGTCCAGGCAGGTGGTATCAACCTCTCGTGAGACAATTAGGACAAAAGGAAGGAATAAGTGAGAAAGACTGATCGTGTGTGTAAGACTGGAAAGAAGGAACAGGGAGAAATAACTAAGGTTTTGAGCTAACTGGATGGCAGCCTGGGAAAGTATCGGGATAAGAAAGGTACACAGAAATGAAGAATTAGAGCTTGAGGATGTGGATTTAGGAAGAAGGGAAATAAGTCAGACTTGGGAATCACCCACACTGAGGCGAGAGGTAAAGCCAGAGGTTGGCTTGCCTTTGTGAGAGACAGTGTCAGTGGGGAGAAAAAAGTCAAGCTAGAACTTTATGAACTCCAAATCACAGCAGCCCCAAAGTGTTAATGGTGCAGTGCTTAAAATATTCCAAAAACTTGGGCTAAGCCCTTTACACAGTGTATTGTTTCCTTGATCCCTCACCATAATCCTACGAATTAGTAACCAAATCATCTCTATTTGAAGATGTGGAAACTAAGGCACAAAGGAATTGGATTCCTGGCCCAGGGTCACATGATTAGTCTACGGTGAAACGAAACTGTTAAAATCAGACAGTCTGAAGGTCTTCTGAATCTCTGGGCTACAGTGTCTTCTTTCTGCAACCCCACCACTTCAGCTCTCCTAGGAGAGGGTGGCCTAGCAACACAAACACAACACCCAAGCCAGAGCTGCTTTTCCCATTTACTTGGCATAACCTCCGGGGGCACCAGGTCCTCGATCTCAGAGACAGCCGTAAACTTGGAGGAAGATTCATATTCTGATGTTTCATTGGCAGTATAGGATAAAACAGGGAGCTGTGACAGCTAAGTGGGAAAAGAAAAGACAAGAGGGGGCGCTGGCCTCTGACATTTATCATTTACTTTATTTTTCAGCTTACTGAGATATAACAGATGTATAGCTTTGTATAAGTTTAAGGCGTACAGCGTAATGATTACCACAATAAGGTTAGTTAACACATCTGTCACCTTGCCTAACTAAACAGTGTGTTTTGGGGCGCCTGGCTGGCTTAGTCAGTGGAATATGTAACTCTTGATCTCGGGGTTGTGCGTTCGAGCCCCATGTTGGGTGTAGAGATGACTTAGAAAAAATAAAACCTTAAAAGATATGTATATAAATACATACTGTGGTTTTGTGTGTGTGTGTGTGTGTGTGTGTGGAAAACTTTAAAAATCTCTTTTAGCAACTTTTCTATATATGATATGGTGTTGTTAACTATCGTCCCATGCTGTATATTACATCCCCAGACCCTTTTCATCTTATAACTGGAAGGTTATACCCTTTGCCCAACTTCACCTATTTCCCCTACCTCCCACCCCCTGCCCCTGGCAACCACCAATCTGTTCTGTTTCTCTAGCATTCGATTGAGATTGCACTTACTGAGAATTACTTCAAATACATAGACACAATTTTATTTCATGAACAAAACAGCATTGGTCAAAGTGAAAATAGTGATTTCACCTAAGAAGTAAAATACCACAAAACCTACCATGTTGAGTTTATAGTCATGTAAGGGACAAAGGAACACATCGAGTGTCTAAACTTGGTAGCAAAAAAAAAAGCTGATTTCTACTTAAGAGAAACATGAAATCTCATCTGGGATTACTAACCTTTTGTGATTTATTCATGAATAGAGGAAATAGCATAACTTGAAACAGTCAAAATATAGTAGCAGGCTACATCTTTATTTCCATGCATTTAGGGGAAACAGATAGCTGGCTGGCTGAAGGGAGGGGATGTGGTTATACTTGAGCCAAACTGTAACCAAACCATTAATGCCTTTCTTCAAAAATAGACATAGCAATGTTTTTCTTCTTGACAATCAGGTAAGTAGCCAAGCCTTGGGGCTTATGATTGTAAGAGTCTCCACTTGATGATTGCCTACTAATCTATGAGATTATGAAGGATTATTCCAAGAAACACATGCCGTAGATACCACAGGCTTCATTTGTAGCCACTTATGTAGGGGCCAGGGAAGTGCATACCCTCTACTGACTGACCGCCCAGGCGTCCCAGAGCTTTCTGATTTGCCAACATCCCAGAGAGAGTGTGAACTATGCAGGAACTAAAAAACACTCCAGACTAGATTCTAAAAAAAAAAGTTAACCTACATACAATTGTGTTTGGCACAGACGATCAGGATTGCAACAGAATTTAAATTATTCAAGGAGAAATGTTCATTTAGCTTGGAAGCAGGGGTCTACATGCTTTTCTGTAAGGGCCAGAGAACAAATATATTTTACAGGCCATAAGGGGTCTACTGTAACTCCTCAGCTCTGTTGTTGCAGTCTAATACAGCCATGCGCAGTATGGAAACAAGTGAGTGTAGCATTCCAACAAACCTATCGAAAAAAAAAGCAGCAGGCGGGATTTGGCCAGCCCCTGCTCTAACATGATGGTTCTCAAGTTCTATATGGACATAAAAATCCCTTGTGGAACTGGTTAAAAAGGTAGGATCCTAGGCCCCAGCCTCCCCCTACAGACTCGGAATCTCTAGGGATGGGGCCTGGAAGTCAGCAATTTTTAAGGTCCACAAGTGGTATGTAAACCACTTTTTGGTTTTAAAAACACTGTGGTATGCAGCTAGCTTCAGCTAAGCTGGGATGGCCCCACTGTCCTAGATGTGGGCCAGCACTTCCTGCATCCTGTGGCGGTAAAAATGCTCTGTTTTATCTTTTGTTGGCCTTTCTAGTAGAAGGGCAGATGAAGAAACTGCCTTTTTTTTTTTTTTTTTTTTGCTTTCAACCTAAAAGTGCATAAATAATTCTCCTTTGGTGAAATGAACACAAAACTTAGGATAGGAATTTAAAAGAAAATCCTCAACTTAAAATAACCAGATTCCAACAAAAATTTCCCTGAAGTCCTTGAGACTGCAAAATGAGTAGACAAGATCCTTACCAAAGGATAGGGCTAAATCTGAATGAATAGTTTACCGTGTGCTCCCTTTCCCAAAATATGTCCAGCAGAGGCCTGCTCTGTTGCCTGGAATTCCACTCCTAACAAGCCATTACTTTGTATCTGGAGGTCTTTGCTTAAATGGAACCTCATTCATATGCACATGAAGACAGAAAGTACAAAATCTCCGTAGACCCCCGAGGGCTGCTCCCCACTTCAGCAATCAGTGGAAAAGAAATTATTCAGCTAAGTCCAGTTGTGTCCAAAAGAAAGTAGCTTTGGATTGGGGTGTCTGTTTCAATGGCCAGCAATCAATCACGTAATCAGAGTGGAGACGATGTTCAGGCTAGGAAACAGCACCACCTCTTCTTCAGCTCTCCAGATTCTCCTAGGAAGGACAATGAATATCCTACAGTCAAAGGGATCATCTTCCTCAAGGGAGCTTCCTAAAGAAAGCGCAAATCATCTACAGACACCTCCAGGGAATGCAGCTCTGACTGAGGCCGCTGCTGCTGCTGGATGAAGAGGGATTCTCAGTGAGAGCCGATGCTCTAATGATTACTAAGACCTGGGCTTAGAATGCCTCCTATAGTTATCGCTGTAGCAGAGACACTGTTTTTTGTTAGACGATAGGGGGACGATTCTGAATTTCTGCAGCTGGGCTGAGACAGTGCTCTATCACCAGTATACATAATAGGCCGTTATATACAGGAAGTGGGATTTAGCTCTGCACTGTTAGTAGGCAACTAAAATTTTAGGCAAAATGTCTCTGGAGTCCAACACCCATAATCCTGAGCTTCTGACTGCTCCCCTTCCCGTGGGGGGGAAAAGCAACAAACTGCCATTTTCAGCAAAGTAGGGAGACCTGTTTTGCTACTTGGTTTCCAACTTACAGAAAGAATCAGGAATTGGGAGTTCCAGGTATTAGTACAAAAATAATGCAAATACCTATCAAAGCCAGGGGCCCCAACGTACTTACCCAACCTCCCTGGCCCTGGACAAACTCCCGGATGGCACTGTTGCCATTGATCATGTCTGTCATGGGGACAGCCATCCGTCTTGCCATTTCGGGAGCCATGCGGACCACATATTCAAGAAGCTTCACTGACACTGCCAGAAAGGCTCTCTCGTAAGCTAAGCTGGAATCCTGGGCACACCAGGCCTGGCTGAGAGATTTTACTGTGTCCTGAAGTACAGCTCCTGCCTGGGGAGAGACATAGGGTATCAGTGAAGGAGCGATAAAAAAGTACAGGAGGCTGCAGGTGCAGGAGTCCAGCAAAGCAAGAGTTTCCTAGAGAATGGCAAATGCACCACTCGTTGTATCTGGGGTAATCTTAAGGAGTAGATGGACAAACTTTTATTACTTTATTATTTTGTTATTTATTGTAATGGGTATAGAGAAAACATAAGTGGCCCATCAAACCCCTGAGTTCAGGTATTATTACTTAGGATGGGCACAATGGTTGAAAGAAAAACAAAATGATTTGAAAGAAAAATATAAAGTATATGATAGTACAGCTGGTCGAGGTGTAAAGGCATGACTTGAATGACTGAAGTCTGGGAAATTCTAAAGTAAAAAAAAAAAAAAGAATCGTTTTTTCTCTTCCTTTTTCTTCCCCCCCAAATTGATCCAAAAGTCATTAGGTGGGGCCAAGCAAGATCTACTGTGGTGTAGTAGAGGGGGGCCCATGGTAGTCAGAGCAGACTGGCAGAACCCAAACAAGCTGTAAAGGGCATCCGCAAGAGTACCCAGATCTTGGTTTAAATACCATTCTCCGTTTAAAGATACCAGAGCTCCCTGGAGAATGGCTGACTTCAGGCCGGGGCTTGGAAAATACAACAGATCTGTCAGAAATTAAGGAAGTACTCACAGAATAACAGGGACATGCCAAAAAGACACAGTCCAGATGGAGAGGACTCCCACTGGTCAAAACTGGGACAATTTGAGCATCCAAATAAATAATAATAGTAACAGATTTTAACCCTTGAATAAAGTAGGAATTCATGAGTCTGTGTTGATACAAAAAAATAAATGAATAGATTGAAATGTTGATGAGATATGGGATAGTTACATGGTTTCAAAGTACCTCCCTCCACAACACTTAACTATGTTAACCACAGATATTAACTACAGGGGAGCAGCCTTGCAGACACCATCCTAAGTGATTGAAGTTAAATCAGTAATGGGACAAATTAAAATTTGTGCCACTTAATAGGTGCAATGAGAAGAACACAGCAACCCCTCTGTGACCTTCCTACCAAAGTACAGACCCTGAATCCACTCAAGAGGAAACATGGAACAGACCCAAGTTTAAGGGACATTCTACAAAATAACTGACCCATAATCTTTGGGGGTCAAAGTCACGAAAAATCAAGGAAAGACTGAGGAACAATTCCAGATTGAAGGAGACTAAAGAGAAATGACAACTAAATGCAGGACCTGATTCTGGCCTAGTTCTTTTTGTTGCATGTGACATCATTGGGACAATTGGCAAAACTTGAATGGGATCTGAGGACAAGATGATAATGTGTCAGTGTTGATCTCCTGGTTTTAATGTGGTTATATCAAGAATGGCCTTATTTGAAGGAAATGTGAAAGTATTAGGGGACGATGGAACATCTTATCAGCTACCTACTCTCAGGTGATTCAAGAGGGGAAATTCTTTGTACAATTATGTGCAACTTTCCTATGAATTTGGGAGTTTCAAAAAAAATTTTTTTTTAATTAAAAAACAAAAGTAAATTCAGCTCTCGGCTACCTAGGAAAGTTTCAGTGCAAGGAGTTAGGAGTCATAAGTCCAGTTCTGCCTGAATAAGTACACCATCCAAGCTATATCTGGTAAGAAGAATAAAGCATAATGGCGAAGAGTGTGGTTCTGGGATCCGTCTGGGTTCAAATCCTAACTTCAGCACTCACTGAGTAACCTAATTTCTCGTTTCCCTCTTCCTCCATTTGCTTATCTGCTCAAATGGGTATCGAGTCAGAAAACATTTGTGGAGGGTCTCCTGTATAAGAGGTACCATTCCAGGTTGTGTGAATACTGCAGTGAACAAAGAGGTTAGATGTTTGCTCCACGGCATTCCATGCACAGGAGGAGAGCTTGCCCTGTGAATACAGTTCCTATAATACCCCAGGGAGTGGTGGAAGGTTTAAATGAGCTAATAAGTGCAAAGCATTTGGAATACTGTCTGGCACCTGTTAAGTGATGAGCTCATATTACCTGCCCTTATTGATAATCAGCAACACCTTCTAGAACGTCGTCTATGGTCTTTACATCCAATGCAGAATCCAAGGGCCACTGCCAGTAATCAGCATTCTGATGAAAAGCCAGTGTTTGCTGTAAGTCCTTACCCCTTATCGCAGCATACTTGTGGACTGCCTGTCTTTCCAGTACATGATTTCATTGCTGGACCTTGGGTTGGGGGCAGGGGAAGACACCCACTCCCAGCCAAATAAACATAAAACAGGTACATAAAAGAACATTTGTTCTTTACCAAGAACAAAGTGCTAAGATGTGCTCTATGCCACGTTAAGCACAGCTCTGCTGAAAAACAAATGGAAACTATCTGAAGGTTGACCAGCTCTCGCCAGAAGCTTTCCCTCTCAATATGACTTGGGCCTTTGATGAGCTCCTGAAGAACTAGTCATTGGAGAATTCCTGCCGTGTCTCTTTGGATGAACATAAGCCCCCAAATCTTTTGCAGGACATTTCTAGTTATAGTCATATACGAGTGGTAAAAAAAGAGCATCTGCAAGAGAAAAACAGCAGCAACTTTACCTGTCCCCGAATGGTTTCTGCAATGACATTTTTGGCCGAAGCTTCCAATTCTCCATTGAACTGGTCACCCAACATCCGAAGGCGACCAGCAATGATGGCCACGTCAAAAGAGCAAGACTCTCCTAAGATGGAGGGAACACGTTCACGTTTGTTACAGAACTTGAAGGTACGGCCAGTCCCAGGAATCTGGGCACTGGAGAATGTTCTCTAGACTTTTAAATAGCCTCGGCATCGTTCTCTTCCAAGAACGCCTTCCATATTCTGTCAACCCCATAGGCAGTAGATCTCCCTTCACTGAGACTATCTTTCCCTTCCATGGACACTATTGACTTTCAGATATCGCTCAAAGCTTAGTTTGCCTTTTGAAACTTAAGAGGAAATAAGAAGGCATATTCAGATGCTCTTATTGACCTGCCATTGCCACCTCAGGCCAGGAGCCCTACCTGAATCTGGTTCGTCTCCACAATATAGGTCCCGGTCAGCAACCTGCATTGTGGTGCCCAGGAAGTCTGTGAGTAAAGTGTCCACGATGCATTCCGTTTGCTCCTCAAAAGTTCGGGGCCTCTTCATTTTAGATGTTTGCTGCAGAGTTTTGCTTTTCCACAAAACAAGCAGTTTTCTGCTCAGCAGGAAGTCAGAAATATGGTAAGCCAGAGGAGTCTGCCTTTGTACTTTGTAAAGTCTCCTAACGGGATGTGTCGTCCTAGAGCCTGTCCTACCAATTTTTTTCAAAAATGAGCTGTCAGAAACACGGGACCTCTCTGAAGAGCTCACCTACACAAACTGGGGAGACTTTTTGAAGACTTTCAGTTCCTTTTCTCAGAACCACGCCCTAGCCAGTACCTAAGATTAATGAATAACTTTTATTGTTAGCCAATTTAGAACTGAAATAGGGTTGAGGAAGAGTTTCTTGGGCAATTTCATTTAGAAATACTTCCTGTTAGGTTCCTGTTAGGTTCTGTGTCTGGTGTAATTTAAAGAAAGAAAGTTTCGCAGTTAAAAGAGGCAAGGATTCAACTCCTGAGAGGTGGCATTTATTTGCCACAATCAGACATTTTATGTACTGTCTGTGGCTTTGCAGGTAATACAGGAAAATGACACAGACACGGCTCCTGTCCTCAAGGACCTTCTGCTTCAGCACGCACGGCAGATATTACAGGACTAGTCCCATCATTTCTGGTGCTTCCTGGGACACAGTGTGTGATTACAGTGTGTGATGGGGACTCAGACCTAGGCGGTGAGGAAGGCTTCCTTGAAGTTGTAACATCCGAGGTGAGCTCTGAAGGACAAGCAGGGATTATGAGGCAAAGAGGAGAAAAAAAGCCATTCCAGGTGGGAATAGGTATACACAAGCTGAGAAGGTGGGGAGGGAGGGGGGATCTTGGGCATTTGAGGAATTGGGAATGGGGATAAGACAAAGTACTTCACAGGGAAATCATATGAGAATTAAATAAGACAATGTCATGTGGGATGACCCCCCGGTTTCTGACATGTAGTAAGTGTTAAATGTCTTTCCTGTTAGCCTGAGGATGAAAGGGATCTGGGACTCACTCTCTGACAGAATTAAGAAGGATTCTCCTAACAGGGGTTAGACTCCATCATTGTTTTTATGAGATCTCATGATTGGACACTTACCACAGTGGCCACCTTCTTAATGTAGCTGTGGGAATTCACAGGGCCTGGATAGACAAAACCTGACTTGTATATGCCTCCCTGGATGAGACTAACTGAAACACAAAGGAGGAGTGCCCGGAACGGTGGGTCTCCTTTGAAGTTTCTTGGCTGAAAACAGTCAGATTCTTACTGCAGCTGAAGGTTCTCAACTAAGGAGGAAGTGTTTAAATTTTGAAGAAAAATAGGCACCTGTGGTAGTCATGTACTTCATGGACTCCTTGCCTCCTTGCCCTTATCACACGCTGCCCCGTATATTATTATCCTGACCATTCAAGTTACACTGTGCTTGTGTCTGACGTATTGCTAAGACCCCAATAAAAGTGGAGACAAAGCTTGGCTCAATGCCTTTCTCTGCTAGAGCTTCTGGTCCCTAGGCCTCTCCTTTCTCCTACTAAGGTGTCTGGAGTAATCTTTTCATTTGCCGCCTCGGGGTTTGCTGGCCAAACCTGACCTGTAGCCCCACCTAGATTTTGGATTTCGTGTCAGCACTCAAACCTATCGGCTCTTCCAGGGCATTCTGACCTGATAAGCTGATAAGACATTCAAGTATAAGCAGTAAGTCAGTTGTTCAGAATGAAACTTCTACTTGCAAAATAGAGAGAGCCAATCTTCTGTTTTCTATTCTATTCTAAAAACGAATGATGGCTGGGTAGCCTGGATGGCTCAGTCCATTAAGCAGTTGTGCTCGGCTTGGGTCATGATCCCAGGATCCTGGGATCTGCTCCCTGATCAGCGGGGAGGCTGCTTCTCTCTCTCCCTCTGCCCCACTTCCCCAGTTGTTCTCTCTCTCTCTCAAATAAATAAAATCTTTAAAAAAAAACTGATTTAAAAATAAAATCAAATAAAAACAAATGATCATAAATTGCTTGTGGATGAGAAACAAAAATTATGTAAAGGGCCGTTTTCATTTGTCATCTATCACTAGGGCTGAAACTTCAATTTCTGCTAAGTAAGCTTTGACCTCTAACGAAAGAAGGTCCTTCTGAGATAATGCTAAGCCACCCTCCTTTCACACTAGAGCCAGTTACTAAAAATTTAAGGATTTCAACAAACTAATTCATGACTATTCATGACTATTCCCTAAATAGCTTATGAAAACAAGCAAAAGGTTTATAACATACCATCTAACTGGTGTTAAATAGCTTACCCAAGGTAAGTGGCATCCGTAAGTGGCAGAATAGAAATTTAAAACCAAGTCTGTCCTACGTCAAATAATAAATCTTTTCCCACAGCAATTCATTTCACGGCTGATGTGCTTATGGGCAAATGCTATCTTCGGAATCTAATCTTTGCATTATCTTATCTATCCTTTGCATTATCTTGTAGAATCAATGTTGTAAGGCTAAGGAAACGGAGTATACATTCTCCTGGGCCATGTGGGGTAGTTTCTTCCTTTGTGTATTTCTTCTTGAGCCTTCATTATAGCATCTTCCCGAACCATCCCAGCCCTTCTCCCACAGCTCACATACCTTTCACTCTTGCGGTCCCAGTGCTATCTCCCAGTTAGTACTGAAGAATGAAGCCACAATGTCTTCACCATCACTTGCTGCTTCTGCTGCTCTGGCCACAACAATTTACTTCCCTCTCTCGAAAGCCTCCTCACCGTTTATCATCTTGTCATCTGCGCCAGGTCTGCCTGTGAATGCGGATCCTTGGGTACAGCTACTTTCAATGTGTAAATCTATAACTGAGAAAATAAATTCTTTGTCTTCCCTCCCCCAAACACCCAAGATATGCGAAAGGGATAGAAAAACGGTAACAGAACTCCCATTCAAAAAGGGGGATGGGGGAAATGGAGTCATTTAACAGCCAGTAGGCCGTGGCAATATGATGATGGTCAGGAACTATGCAAACGATTGCCTCTGCAATGTTCTAAATCACCATGGTCACGAGTGGGCACCCAATGCATGTGTCACATACTATTTTCCAACCAACACAGACATTAGAAAGCCATTTTTCTAAAAGCACAATATCAACTTCCCTCACAGATTTTAAAAATATGCATCTACTTATATCACATCATCAAACCATATGTCTGCAAAGCTAGAGAGAGCTCCCAGGGAGAAGAAATATAATTAACTTCATGGTATACTTAAGCTTTAGTCATTTTGCTTATAAATTAGCAAAACCAGGCTACAGTTAAATCATTTCTCCCTTGAGATCATTTTAAAAATACACTTTTCAAAAGCAACATTTTCGTATTCTGCTATGCCCCATACATTACAGACAAGCAACCAAGTAGGACTCAATCTTTTAAAAGCTCCAATACCTGGGATCATTTTAGCAACATTTATTCAATTATTGAGCCATACCTAATTTTCTTTAGGTCAATGTTTCAATTATAGTCTTTAATTTTTAAAAAAGTCCATCAATTCCCTTAATCTCTACCATTTATATCCCATGCCCTTATAACACTGTAAATTGGCAGCCCTTTACACTTCCATTTTATTTCTTTTAGTACCTAACTAAACACTCATGGTTTAATCAAACAAGTCAAACTATGGAAAAGGCAATTCTGAAGCTGTTCTGATCTCTCTACCAGTAATCCCTGGGTACCCACGATCTAGATCATTCTCAATGGGGAGAGATTTTGTCCCACCAAGGCACCTTTGGCAATGTCTGGAGACATTTTTGTTACGATTGGGGGTTCTATTGGCATCTTGTGGGTATGGGCCAAAGACGCTAATCATCATCCTAAGTGCACAGGAAAACCCTCTACAACAAAGAGTTATCTGGCCCCAAATGTCAGTAATGCCAATTTTTAGAAACCCTAGTCTAGATGGACTTCCACTATTGTTTGGTTGATACAATGTAACAAAACACACTTCAAACACCAAACCCAAAACACCTTCAGAATCTAATTACTGACAGCCACTCATTTGGTAAATATTTATTGAGCCATCACTATGTGGCAGACAGTGGAGATGGAAGGAAAGAACATGACCGTCCTTAGAAATTGTCCAGGGGGGAAAACAACTCACAAAATCTAGGCCCTTGCCAGAAAATTCAATACTGTCTGCTATCTACTCCTGTGAAGAGCCTAGTTGAGAGAAGTCATGGATGAAAAAAAATTTTAAAGGTATGCAGTCCATTTACATATCTACGTGGTAGAAGTCCTTGAATTAAGCTAGATGATATTTGGATTGTGTTATCTTAAGTCCTTGAAGAAATGCCCTCACTAAGTTCCATGTTAAAGTCATGCTCTCTGCTTTCATTGAAGAACACCTAAGTCATGAGAAACCTGTTAACTAACTTCCCATAAGAATCTTGTACTTGGGGTGCCTGGGTGGCTCAGTTGGTTAAGTGTCTGCCTTCAGCTCAGGTTATGATCCCAGGATCCTGGGATCGCATCCCACATCAGGCTCCCTGCTCAGTGGGGAGTCTGCTTCTCCCTTTGCCCCCCACCCCGTACTCATGCTCTCTCTCTTTTGCAAAAATAAATAAAATCCTAAAAAAAAAAAAAAAATCTTGTACTTACCCCTCAGTGCCACCTTTGTGAAACTACATGTAAATTTCTTTTAGAAATTAATATTGGAAGGTTTCTTCCTCTCTGATGACAACTATATACCTATTTCTCTTCACCCTGACTGCCAAATCACTTATAGAGCTAACTTTGAGGTTCGACTGTACCAATTATGTAGGCCCTTAAGCCTGAACATTTGTGTACTTCCCCATCCCTAACAAGCTGGTCTAAGGTGGTACTTCCATTTTCCCTGTTGTAGCTCCTCTGGTTATTTATACTTTACTATTTATACTTTAAACCATTTTATTACATCTGCTCTTGCCATAAATGTATAAAGTGTGGGCAGGTATGAATAAAATTGAAAGCAAGGAAAAGTGACAGAAAACAATTACAACAGTACTGCTAGACACATGCAGTGGAGGCCGTGACAGTCTGAACAGGACCCGTAATGAAAGCTTCAAGGGTCACTTCCTGCATAAGCTTGTGACTGAGCGGAACGCTGAAAGACAAGGACTAGATGTTACCTGAAGAAAGAAGATAGGAGGGTGAGGAAATGTTCTAGCCAAGAAATAAAAGCAGGAGCAAAGACAGAGGTGAGAGAGAGCCTTGTGCATTCAAGGAATGCCAAGTGGTTTGCTTACGCAAGAACAGGGTGTTTGGCCAAGCGGTGAGACATGACACTGAAGAGTTACTTCTGATGCCGCACTAAGGGCTTCGAACTCTGGCCTTGAAAAGCACGGTTAGAAATAGGACACCAGTGAGGAATTTATTGCAGTAATACAGGGAAGAAAAGATGACCCCCACAAATGATGACTTCATCAGTTTCCATAAACATCAGGCATGTTTAATTAGTAAAACAATCCCTAAAACGGATTAGAAAAGAATCCAAATCCTATCCTCACCCCATTCCCATCCTCTTAGCAACATTAACCTTGTCAACATCACCTGGAAAAACGGGGTCACTCACCTATAGGTACAAGGGGAATAAGTCAATAGTCTTTGGACAAAAACATAAGAATTCTGATTCTGAGATTGTCCATTCTTCTTTGCATTTGATAGTATCTGGACTTACAAGCAAATTCTAATAAGAAAAACTAGGAACTCTGATAGCTACTCATCTCACTTAGGACAGGCAGCAAGAATCTGTTATGATTTTATGTCTCCAATTGTTCCAAGCACAGTTTCTAATACAGAAATAAAACTGTTCAGTGTCTCAGTCCTCGGCTCATTTTGTTTCACAGAGATCTGCATTTCTGAGTTCTCGGGCTCCAACAGCAGTTCTGTTAGGAACAGGCAGCCAGTGTCATCCTGGGCACTGAGGTAGGCTTTCCACGGGTGAGCCCCAGCCCTGCTCATTGCGATGGTCTGCATGTTCACTACTTGCAGGGCCATCTGGAGGGTGTCAGGATGGACGGCTCCCCGCCAAGGGAACACTTGCTGATGAGCAACTTTCAGGCTAAACCAAGTTTTCTCAAAATACTCAGCAGTCAGCTGGCAATTGGGGACTAGAGTGAGGGCTCCAGAATCAGGAAGTTCCTGTCCCGTCTCCTTGCTCTCTTCAGGAATCAGGGGACCTAAAAGAGTTAGAAAGCTTGTGTAAGAGATCTTCTTAATCTATACAAACTAGGTTTTCTTTTAAAGACTTATTTATTTATCTGAGAGAGAGAGAGAGAGAGAGAGAGAGAAAGAGAGCACGCACGGAGCAGGGGGAGCAGCGGGGGGTGGGGGGAAGAGGCTCCCCGCTGAGTAAGGAGCCCAATGTGGGGCTCAATCTCAGGACCCTGGGATCATGACCTGAGCCGAAAGCAGAACCTACTGAGCCACCCAGGTGCCCCTGAACTATGTTTTTTACCTGGATTTCCAAAAGTACCCAGTGTGACTTTTATCTTTGGATAAATGGTTGAAATAACCAATGAGGAACTTCTTTCTTGCTCACAAAGACTTCAAACTCAGGCAATAGTCTGAGATGCAGCTAGGCTACTCTACTTTCTTTCTTTTTTTTTTTTTTAAAGATTTTATTTATTTATGTGACACAGAGACAGCCAGGGAGAGAGGGAACACAGCAGGGGGAGTGGGAGAGGAAGAAGCGGGCTTCCAGTGGAGGAGCCCGATGTGGGACTTGATCCCGGAACGCCAGGATCACGCCCTGAGCTGAAGGCAGAGCTTAGCTTAACGACTGTGCTACCCAGGCGCCCCAAGGCTACTCTACTTCCTACCAGTCATTGTGAAAGCTAAAGATTTTTCACGACAAGGTATAGAGCAAGGACTATTTTTACCTGAGGTGGCAAAGGATGCAGTGTTAGGAAGCTCCGGGCCCCGACGCTCTGCCCCCTGGTATTTAGAGATGGTTGCCCAGCGGGCTTTGCCATAGACCGGCGCCAGCGTGTTGAAGTCTGAGGCCCAGCTATTCACGGGTCTTTCTGCCTGATCCTCCAAAAGTCCGAGAGAAGGGTCAGATTTAGGGCTACACAGGACCCGCTTCACCTCATCAATGCCAGCCAAGAGAAGGCGGTAGTAGAAGAGGCCCCGATCCCGCACCGCCATATCCTTTTCTTCCTCTGAGGTAAGACAAAGACTGAGTTAATCACAAACAAAACCAAAAACACACTCTATCCCCCAGTAGGGATAAAAAAGGAAGGAGGGAGGAAGCCCTAGAGCATATTAACCTTGTCTTCTTGGGTCCCCGGCAGGACTCACCAAACAGTGGCAGCTGTCGGAATGTTTACTACCTGACGTGGCAAGGACAACTTCCTTCTGAACCCACCTATGCAGTAATGCAGCAGACGCCCCAGCATGTCCTGGCACTCGGCAGGGCGCGAGAGGAAAAGGCGCAGCAGTGCAGTGAGTAGCTCCATCTTCACAGCTGGAAAGGTCTCTGACTTCACATTCTCCACGAAGTCTTCCAACACATAGGGAGCATTGGGGATTCTTTCCCCATGGACACCAAGGAGCCAAATAAGCGCCTGTTTCCCCTGGCGAGTGAAGGAGGAAGAGCAGGTGTTTGACATTTGGCTGCCCCAAACACAGAGGCAGGTTTTGCTTCCCCCCAACGTCAGCAGAAAAGGTATAATCTTTGATTTACTTCAATCTGGATTGTATCGATTCCCCACACCCTGACTCCACTCTCTACAACAGACAGGAATAAAATGTCACTACGCAAAAGGAGACTCAAGACTCCCAGGCCTGTGTTGGTTAAGTAATATGGCTTCCTCAGTTTAGGGGCCTCTGCCCCAGTCTGGGGTTTAATGTGTCAGTGGAAGCTATGGAAAGATTCCTCTAAACCACTTCATGAAAGTGGTAATTAACCTAGAGTGCAAATCACAGTCATCTGTGAAGCTTCTTAAAAATCTATGTGTCTAGGTCTACCACTCCTGAATATTTAAGTCGGTAGGCCTACAGTGAAGCCCAAATACCCACAAATGATTCAGATTCACATTCCAGCTGGAAACTCCATGGTCTAAATCTCTGGCTCAAAACTATTCAAGAAAACAATGATATCAAAGCATTTGTAATAAAAATCATAGATAAATCTCGTTTTTATCACTTCTATCCTATCTACACCCAAAGAGAATCTGAGGTGGCGATCAATTCTAAGAATTTCCACATTCAGACTCTGGGTAGAGAGAAGAATTAGATTCTATTTCACAGGGCAGGGTCCCAAGCATTTCCCCTTGGCCTGGAGGTAAAGGAGAATTGCCATCTACCTCGCTGTCTTGAATGTTCTCCTCACAGCCGGGCAGGGCCTGACACACAGCTTCCGTACACTGAGGACACAACCAAACCAGGTCTCGGAAAGTTTGCACCACCACTACGACACAGCGCAGGATAAAAGAGCACGGGATTAGAGGCTCCACGCAGGAAGGAATCTTAAGGGAAGTCACATATTCAGACTAGACTGCTATGTGAATGTCTGTAAAATGGGTATTGGAGGGGTGGTCAATGATTATCTGAGAAATGTCTGAGATGGGCAATAATTTCTTAAATGAATGCTGCTCTTATTGGGTTGGCTATGAGGATAAATGAGCTCATATATGCAAAAGCATATGGTAAAATGTAAAGCAAATGTGAGGTCATGTTATTGTTGAATGATATTCTGAAGACAGTATAAATGAAGCCACCAGGGCTGGGACTAGGGTAAGGCAAACACGGCGCTGGGGGTGTAAAATTTAAGACACACAGGGTTAACACTTGCACGAACCTGACAGTGAGTGCCTCTTTAAATTTTTGCATCCTGGGCACCTTGCTTGCCTTACCCTAGTCCCAGCCCAGGAAGCCACTGCTGCCATAAAGCAAAAAGAGGGGTAAAGGTGGGGAGTTAACAAGCACGGGCATTCTGGTAGCCTTCATTACCTACAGAATAGCCTTGCAGAGTTATGGCAACCTGAGGACCTGTTAGATATAGACCCTCTGCTTCTCTGATGGCAAAAGAAAAGTTTACACCTCTGTTATTCAACGACAAATATTTTTTGAGCAACTGCTATAGGGTGGGCAATTGACCAAAAAAAAAAAAAAAGAAAAAAAGCTCAAAGGGTAGCCAGCCATTACCTGTGGTGATGTGCTCTTGCCGAAGCCCCAGCAACTCTGTTAGAATCTGCACGCACTGATCTGTGTAGGTCCTGGCAATACCACCTAGAGAGGAACAGAAAGCAGAGAAAAGTGGTAAGTCAAATCCTAGCACCTCATTTTAAAAAAACTTCCCACCAGCCAAAGACAAAGAAGACCAGAGATATCTTAAAAAAGAAAAAAAAAACAGAAAAAAGAAAAAATCACCCCTTGCTTGATGAAATAACAATCGAAGTTTCCTAAGTTTGATAAAAGCGAATTTTCCATTGAACAAGGTTGAAAACTTTCAGTAACAAAGGTATTTATGTGGCAGCTAGATACGGGGCATCGAGGCATCACTGGCGGCAGAGCGAGCGCAGAGCAACGTCCCTGCAGGGAGCACCTGACCGCAGGAGCTCTGCTCTCCTTCTTTCGCTCTCCTTGCCCCTGGAGAGAATCATTCTTTATTCTAATATAAGGGTTCCTTCTCCTCTTCCACCTGAAGCCCTCCAACAAAACATAACTCCCCGGATGCTTTTCGTTTTGTGAGTCACTCTGGCCTTTTAAATTCCAGACAGAGTAATATGAAAAAGCCTGTGAGATTTAGAATTTATTCTGTGTTGGTCTGAACTCAGCACAATACGTAGCCCGTAGCAGAAGCTCAATAAACAACTGGTCAATTGGCACAGGACTTTGAGTCTGGAAAGCTGGGTTCCGACCCTGGGTCAGGAACTACATGACCTTTTGGCCATTTAATAACCTTTTGGTTTCTGAGTTTCTTCATCTCTAAAATGACGTGATATCACTTGTCCACTTTTCCCGACTGCCTCTCAAGACTGGGCTAAGATGATATATGGGAAAGCATTCTGGATCGTAGCCAACAAAAGACCACATAAATTTTAAGTACTCTAGTTTGACTTACCTGTATTCTCTATCCTAGAAGATAAGGCAACACCAGTGTTGACCAAAAAAAAAAAAAAAAAAAAACCCTCCCTCCGCACTCCTGTCTGTGGCCACTGACCCCATGGTAATTTGGTGCATGGTCATTTGTCTCTGATGCAAGGTTCATTCCCTCTTGTTCTCTATGATTCCACAGCTTTCTGGTTGGCTGAAGCTCTCCCAAAGGAAAAGCAGCAGGCCCCTACCTATGGCAAAGATGGCGGCCTGGGCAAAGTCGGCTGACACGTCGGTGCAGTACCCTCGGAGCTCCTCTAGCACCTGCTGTACGTTCTCATCGTTCACCAGCTCGCACAGCACCTCCACCTTCTGCAGCTTGATGTAGTGGGGCTCCGAGTAGGAGCAAAAAAACTTTTTGTAGTGGCTGCTAAAGTGACCGGGCAAACTATGCAAGATCTGACGTACGTGACACAGGGCAGCAAAACAGAGCTCGCGGCTCTCTGAAGAACAGGCCGCCAGCAAAGGCCCCTTGACTTGCACAAGCACATCAGTTTGTACATGGGGGAATTTGTTTGCCAAGATCAGAAAGAGTTTCGTGGCTCCCATCACCACACCGGGGCTACTGCTCTTGAGAAAGCCATCTAACAGATTGAGAATGTCAAACAGCTCCTCCTCACTGCGCGGCTGATAGCGTAGCAGAAAGTTCAATACTTCAGCCTGACCCCATTGGTCCAGTTTTGGCATTCTATCCAAAAAAGAAAAGTGTTATTTTAGCAACCAAATTAGGACCATCTGCATGCAAATGCCATGTCGCCAATCATCTGTTCATTATAACAAGGGGAGAATTCTTGAGAACAGGCTGTGCCATAATAGAATTATTCTTTTCACGTACTATCTAAAGTTTACACAAAATAGCCTTTAAGTTCCGAGATGAGTTTACAGTACAAATTTTCATTATCTAAGGCCAAGGACCATGATCACTATACCTAGATACAGATTCTTTACAGTTTAAGACGGTATAAATCGCTTCGTTTGGGGGACATAATGATTGTAGAGGAGGACAGAACCTATTTCCACAGGATATTTCTGCTATCTCTCTATACCACCAAAAGAAACTAAAACAAATAAAAGAAATCCTCTCAATGAAATACGAGGAAGTTAATAGTTACGGTTAACTTTACTACTCTACAGAACTTGTTCAAGACATCTCCTTAATTCAACATGTCAAGATCCCACCAGGAAGCAGATCTCATCATAACAAAAAGAGCACTGAGGCATCCAAACCGATTTAAGAGATGGTGGGCGATGGGCTTGTTGATGACAACACCTCCTTCCTGTTTCAGAATTTCCTCTAGAGACCTCAGGCAGTTCACAACCACAATTGGATCCTGGTCACGCAGCAAACTGTATAATTCATTTACCAGAGCACCGTCTATAAAAGAGCACAGAGATCTCAGATAAAGAACAGCTTCAGAGTCTCAGGAATAGAGCCAGAGTACTAGCTCCAGGCAGACAAAGCTGAACTTCTCTGCTATAAAAATAACAAAGGCAATAATGAAGTGCAAGGCAAAAACCTGCCATCTCCAGAGTGTTCTCAGTAGCTAATGTGATAGATCTCACCTGGGCCCCAAAGAAAAGGCTTCTCTGATCTCAAAAAATACCAAACCAGCCTTTCTGCTTAAAGAGACAAGTACAGAAGTAAGGCCACATTACCATTTTCTACCAAAGTCACGTCACCTTTTATAAAGCCATACATATAACTGAGGCACAAGTAAATACTGATCGTGATGGATTACACTGAAACTTACCCACTTCAGAGTCTCCATGAAGATTATGCATCTTGGCACAACCAAGGACTGCCACCCTTCTGACATATGAAGCTTTATCTCGCAGACCATTGAGAATAGGCTGTTGGATATATTCCTGCACACCAGGCATCCTTAAACAACACATGCTGGAGTCAGCCGGATCCTGAAATACTAGTTTTGACATAACTCAGCCCCTATTCACTTAACAGAAAGTTAAGTAAATGTTTGAATGTACACCTATCACATCATAATGAATTAGGGAAAGCCACTGCCAAGCTTAAAAAGTCATACTTGACTTTTCATTTGGAATAGTACTCCAGGGGCAGCAAAAATATATATCTACATAACTGTTTAGAAATCTTTAACCAAAACCAAGAACTATTTCAGCAAGAGTGATGATGGAAAACTCCCTTTAATGTAACCATATGACAGTTTTTAAGCCTAAGCAATGGCTGAAAACCTGACTTCAGGTAACAACTGCATTTTCCCTAGTATTAAGAAGCTCAAATAGATTATCGCCATTGAAAATCTGCCCCATGGTCTCCTGAATACATCAGCCACTGATAAACAGTCAGGGAAGAGGGTACTCACCTGAGGCTACACATGCTCCGTAACGCCAGCCCTCGCACCATTGGATTGGGATCCGAACAGTCTTTGCACAGTGTATTAATGGCCAAGAGAGCCAGATCTGGTTTCAGGGGGGCATACGTACACATGTACAGATAAACCAACTTCTTCTGAACAATATCTACAGTGGCACTGGCCTTCACCATTTCCATGAAGACACCAGACATGTCCAAGCCCTGAGTCATGTGCCTGAAACCAACACACACAGCAGGAAGAAGTAAAATACATAATCCTCAGCCTACAACAGAAGGCATTTTACCTACATACATCTTGGTTATCCAACTAGGTTGTGAAGGAAGCAACCAAGTCTACCTTGTCTACTACACTGCATAATACTTCACACTATCGGCCTACAATAAATGTTCTTCTATTCATTCAACAAACACTTACTGAATTTCTGGTACATTCCTGTCTAATTCAGCTTCTACATTCAAAGGATATGCTCTGGGAACATAATCTTGAAGAAGGCATGGACTCAGATCTTTAGGAACTCAAACTATTACTAAGGAGCAAGACAAAAACACCACTTACAATAGGTAAGTATTAAAACAGCTAAGTATTAAAAAAGAAGTTACAGACTCGTTGGGGCGCCTAGGTAGCTCAGTTAGTTAAGCGTCTGACTCTTGGTTTTGGCTCAGGTCATGATCTCAGGGTTTTGAGTTTGAGCCCCCCAGTGGTTCTGTGCTCAGCATGGAGTCAGCTTGAGATTCTCTCCCTCTCTCTCTCAAATAATAAATAAATAAATCTTAAAAGAAAAAAAAGTAACAGACAAGGTACAGTGGGATCCAGATGTCTAATACTGCCAAGAAATCATAAAATGTTTCCAAAGAGGATGTAATCCTTTAGTTGAATGAGCTGGAATTTTCCAGGCAGGTGTGTTGGTAGGTAAGGATACATGTTATGAGGCATGTAGACATCAGCAAGAATGCTACATTCCTTTGAGAGTCTGCAACTAGTTGTGTTAGCAGGGTGTTCTTTGGGTGCTATAATAAGTTTGGAATTTATTCTGTAGATCACTGTTTATCAAACTGTGGTCTCCTACAGGAATGAGATGGGATGTCTGTTTAAAATGCATATTCCTGGGTTCCATTCCACCCTACTGAAAGCAACATTACTGGACTGGATGAAAATTTTACATTTTTTATAAAAAGCACCCCAAGGGACTTCTGTGCATACTAACGTTTGTGACCCACAACTGCAGCCAAGCGTTAGTTATACATTCAAATCCATGTTAGGAAACTTCTGACTGAAATGAGGAGACAAGGTGGACCCACTAATAAGCCACTGCAATTGCTTTGGTAATAAAACCAGAACGGCAGTGCCAACCAAAAAGACTACATAGACATTTTCTTTAAAAAAGAGGATGGATATTTAGAACTATATATCCATACCATCTGACTTGAGAAAATCAGGCGTCATCAAGATTGACTCCCTCCCTTGGTCAGCTGGTGACATTCCTCAACCCAAATCAAAGTGGAAGAGCAGGTTTGGGGAGAGGGGAAGGATGCAGGTGCTACTTTGCGTGTCTTTGAAGAAAGATCCAGGTGGGAATGCCCAGCAGGCAGTAGGATATGTGGGTTTGAGGATACAAAAGGCTTTCTGTACTACTCTATAGATCTGGGAGTCAGCAGTTTAAGTTCAACACATGGGTGTAACCGCCCTGCTGAGTAAACGAAGTCAAGCAAGTCCCACAGGGGAGGCTGCGGCCATCCAGAGAAGCAGGAAGAGCAAATCATACCCTGCCCTGAGTTCATTCAATCTTTCCGAGCGGCCGGGGGGAAAGGGCCGGGGTGGGGGCTGCGGCGGGGAGGGCGGGCGGTGGCTGATACCTAATCACTCGCTGGATGACATTCCGGTAGCGCAGCCTATCCGCCTGAATGTGAGGGTTAGACAGAGCTTTCTTCAGCTCCTTCACCACGTCCTCGGAGCCAAGGTACGGCATCTTCGACAGTCACGGGGCAGTCCCCACAGACCCCTAGGTAACTCGCGGGCTCCTCCAAGCCCTGACGGGGGAACCTGGGTAAAGCAAATGTCAGTCAGCGAAGAGACCAAAGGCGTGATCTCGCCCCAGCCTCGACTTCCCCGGGGCCGGAGGCCAGGCCCCAGCACACTCACACCAGCCCTCTCCGCGCCCCGACGAGCCCCAAGCGAGGCTCTGTGGTTCCTTTCCCGGGACCTGCAGGCCGGCTCGCTCCGCCCCGAGACCGCTCCGGCTACCTCGGGGCCCTCCGCCCCATTTCCAGCCCCGCAGCCGGAGGTCCACAGACCCCTCCCTCGCCAGTGCCAGTGCCAGTCCTTCGTGCGCCTCGGCGCGGTCGCCCGCCGGGATAGGCCCAAGGAAGCTTTCTGCGGAAGTCCCGCCTCCTCGGGGCCGACAGCGCACAGCAGCTGCCACTCACCTTCCCGCAGCGAGCGCCGAGCGTCGCCCGGACGCCGACCTTAGGGCGCCCTTCCCCCCACCTCTCACCTCCAGGCGCAGCCGCGCGGCTCCCTCTGGTGGAGGCGCGGCGGGCCATCGGAAATCCGCTGCTTCGGCCTGTCTCCGCCCAGCAGCGCGCGCTTTGAGTGCCGGCCTCAGCTCCGGCTCCCGCGCGCGGGTAGGAGTGGCGCTCAATTGAGCGTCTTCCGCGGTTTGCGATTCGCCTCAGGACTACCGAGAGCAAGGCCACTTCCTTCTTTCTGCCCACGCTAGGGACTTATTCCTCTACTGGCCTGGCTTCCCCGTTGGGGTCTCTGGCCGCGTTGTTGCCCCAGCGTGACTTGTCTTCGGGGCGCGGTCGCGGGAGCCTCGCGCGGGAGCTCTGTGCCCATGAAGATCTCGCTGGTGACTGTCCAGCCCCGCCACCATGAACGGGGCCCTGATCCCCCATACGCCCATCGCTGTGGACTTTTGGAGCCTGCGCCGGGCTGGTTCCGCACGGCTTTTCTTTTTGTCCCACATGCACTCGGACCACACCGTGGGTTTGTCTAGCACCTGGGCCCGGCCCCTCTACTGCTCCCCAATCACTGCTTACCTCGTTCATCGTCACCTACAGGTACGGGGGGCTGGAGTCCTCCGAGAGCTGGGTCGAGGATTTGGGTGGGATTTCCGATCTGTCACAGCCTCGGAGGACTGATTTTTACAAATGGAGAGTTGTTCCAACCCAGAAGTGTGTCTTTAGCCCAGAATGGGAGTGTAGCTCTTGACTGGCCAACTTGGGATGTTTCAGCTGTAAGTTGGGGAGATCTTTCAGTCCAGCCAAGGAAACTGTACCTACCTTTTCATATAAACTAGGCCAGTGTTTCCCTAGGCTCCTAAGAATCCATCTAATGTTCTGGGTGACTATACACACTCTGCAGCGCTCCCTACCCCACCCTCCCACCCCATCTAGTAGATGTAGCTTAGCTGGTGCAGGTCCTGGAAATCTTGTCGGAATTTTTTTTAACGAATGCTCCCAAAGGATTATTATGGTAGGAGTGTTTGAATCGCTTGGCTAGACTGTTTTTTGGACTCTTAATTTAAATTGTACAAAGATTGGAGGATGAAGGGAGGATTTGAGGGGACTCTCCATTACACTTTCTGCGCCAGGGTGGCTTAGGATGTCGTCTACTTTCCTTGATTCCCGTAAAGGGTTAGTTCCTGATCCCGGGCAGTATTAAGGAGGATATTCTGTGTTCACTAGAATGACCAACTTTTTCCTCAGGTACCTAAGGAGTGGATCCGGGCCTTGGAGGTTGGTGAGAGCCATGTCCTGCCTCTAGATGAAATTGGGCGAGAGACCATGACTGTAACCCTAATGGATGCCAATCACTGCCCTGGCTCTGTCATGTTTCTCTTTGAAGGATACTTTGGAACCATCCTCTACACAGGTGGGCCTTCCAAGGGGTCGCTCCCACCTTCCCAGCCTAGATACTGCTTTTCTTGACCTGCCTTAACTCAGAGATCTGGAGGCCTCCTAGTTTCATCCCATATGAGCACAGGGACCCTTTCTCAACTGATTTCCCACTCTTTAAGGTTTCAAACCTTATAAAGAATAATAAAAACAGAAGCAAAATGGAGACCTTTCCAAAAAGAAGCTATACAATGTTAGTGCCAGACTTCCTGTTAGTTTTTCCACAGGCTGGTAAGCAAATGTCCATCAGCTGTTAGAAGCCGGGAGAGGCTTGTGTTTTATACTTTTGTCTCTAACTCTATGCCCCCCTGTATGTTCTTCTTCTAGGTGACTTTCGGTATACACCATCCATGTTAAAGGAGCCAGCCCTGAAACTGGGGAAACAGATCCATACCTTATACCTAGACAACACCAACTGCAACCCAGCCTGGGTTCTTCCTTCCCGACAAGAAGCTGCCCGCCAGATCGTTGAGCTTATTCGAAAGCACCCACAACATAACATAAAGATTGGTAAGTGGTTTCCTTTCCTTTTTCTTTTACCCACAGCTAGTGAATCTTGGGTTTGGGGGGGGGGGTCTCACATCTTTCAGGTCCTTGTAGATCCCCTCCCTTCCCCCTGAAACCTTATTTAAAATTGTAATCTTCCTGGGCTCCTGGGTGGCTCAGTCGTTTAAGCCTCTGACTCTTGGTTTTGGCTCAGGTCGTGATCCCAGGGTCGTGAGATCAAGCCCTGCCTAGGGCTCTGTGCTAAGCTCCCAGTCTGCTTAAGATTCTTTCTCTCCCTCTGCCCCTCCCAGCTGCCCAGCAACCCCTACACCACTAAATAAGTCTTTCTCTAAATAAGTCTTAAAAAAAATTGCAATCTTCCCACCATCTCTACTCTGACATTCCCAACTCCTGATCCCCTATACCAGCTCAACTTTTTCATTCTTTAATAGCAATCATCACCTTCCAGTATACTCTATCCATGTTTTAATATGCTGTTGCTTATTATTTGTCTATTCTCCATGTCTCCTGCCATACACAAACACACACACACACTCCTTGAGAGCATGGATGGAGGTAGGAAGGAGTCTTGCTTGTGGAACAGAGGCTCAGCAGCAGCCATCGTGACAGGCATACAGTGGGTGAGGAGGCTGTAGAGGTAGGAGGGGCTGAAGTGCTTTCCTGTAAGCTTGAACTTGATCCTAAATGTAATCCTTAAATATAACTTGATCCATATGGTTACATTTGGACAAAAAGCTATTAAAGTTTTTTAAATAGGAGGGGGCCAATATTGCACTCATCATCTTATAATATATTCCAGAATTTACATATTGTTGTATTTGGTTTTTGTCTGTCTATCCCTGCTAGAATATAAGTTCCACAGTGGCAGGGCTCTTTGTTTTATTTGTGGATATATCCCAGATGCTTAGATTAATGCCTAAGGAGGCACTCAAATATTTGTTACCTGAGTGAATGAAATTTTTTTTAAGATTTTATTTATTTATTTGTCAGAGAGAGAGCACACACAAGCAGGGGGAGCATCAGGCAGAGGGAGAAGCAGGCTCCCCGCTAAGCAAGGAGCCTGATGCAGGCTCGATCCCAGGACCCAGGGATCATGACCTGAACCAAAGGCAGATGCTTAACCAATTGAGCCACCCAGGCACCCCTGAGTGAATGAAATTTATCAGAACGCAGATATTCAAGTGAATGCTGTGCTTAAAGTCAGACACATTGAGAAACCAACTATATGTTTGTTCTAGTGACTCTACAATAGTATAAAACATTTTGGGGCCTTTTTTTTTTTTTTTGGTAGTTTATTGAGAGCAAGTGCGCAAGCACACACATAGGGGAAGGGGCAGAAGGAGAGAGAGCGTCTCAAGCAGACTTATGCTGAGCGTGGAGCCCAATGTGGGGCTCAAGCTCGAAACCCTGAGGTCATGACCTGAGCCGATCAAGAGTTGGATGCTTAACCAACTGAGCCACCCAGGTGCCCTCATTTTGGGGCTTTCTAACTGGTACTTCTGCTTTCGGCATCTCTTCATCCAGGTGATCCAGTAACACTCCTGCCATTGTTTTCTTCTAAAGCCCTCCTCCGATCATATTATTCCTGTGGTTACAATTAGCCATTTTCCTGCTGCACACTCTTTAATGGCTCCCCTTCACTTAACGAATTAAGTTCAAATTCCTTAGCAGTATATACGGGCCCTGTATTATACGACCCTTACCTCTCCTATGTCATTTCTTACCAGTTCCTTCTTTGCACTTTTGTAACACCGAACCATCCCCTTCTCTTGCCCACGTAAACTTAGACCCTTCCTTTATGACAACGCAGTTGCCATTTTCAGGGAAGTTTCCCTAACTCTGTCAACCAGTAGATACTTTTCTGTGTCCTCATAATACTGTGTGCATGCCTCTGACATTGCTTCTGGGTCCCCACGTAGATTACACTCCTTGAGGACTGAGGCTTGTGCTTATTTTCACAGTGTCTCACCGCTGATAGATGTTTTCCTTTGTTGAACCAAACAAGTGGTGGATTTGGTGTTAAGCCCTTCCCCATCCTCTGTGTATTTCAGCTCAAATAACAACACCTCCCTGAAACACTCCCCAATTGCCCCATTTGTGTATTTTTGCTAAACATTTGGTTGATGTATTAGGATTCCCCAGTATCTCCTCCCTCTTTCATCTCTTGTTTTCCCCATTCTCTTGAACATGATTCAGGACTCTATAGCCTGGGAAAAGAGTCACTGCTGGAGCAGCTGGCCCTGGAGTTTCAGACCTGGGTGGTATTGAGCCCTCGGCGCCTGGAGTTGGTGCAGCTGCTGGGCCTGGCGGATGTGTTCACCCTGGAGGAGAAGGCCGGCCGCATCCATGCGGTGGACCATATGGAGATCTGCCATTCTGCCATGCTACACTGGAACCAGACCCACCCTACCATCGCTATCCTTCCTACGAGCCGGAAGATCCACCGCTCCCACCCCGACATCCACATCATCCCTTACTCTGACCATTCCTCCTACTCGGAGCTTCGGACCTTTGTTGCAGCACTAAAGCCCTGCCAGGTGGTCCCCATTGTCAGTCGGCAGCCCTGTAGGGACTACTTTCAGGACAGCCTGAGCCCCAGGCTCTCTGTGCCCCTGATCCCCGACTCTGTGCAGCAATATATGAATTCCTCCTCAAGGAAACCGAGCTTTCTCTGGCTATTGTTAGAAAGGAGGCTAAAGAGGCCAAGAACCCGGGGTGTCGTGTTTGACTCCTCTCAGGAAACTGCTGATCAGTCTCAAGCTGACAGGGACTCAAAGAAGGCCAAGAATGAGAACCTTTCTGGGGACCTTGAGAAGCAGGCTTCCCGCCATCCTTTGCAGAACAAGAAACAGTTGTTCCCGGACTTCTGCAGCAAAGAATGGGATGGGACAGCCCCTAGCTCTGAGTCCCAGAAGATGGTGACTGTACGGACTGCCCCCTTGAGTTTTTCAGTGCACGTACGGTCTACAGATGAGAATTTTCTTTCTCTAGAAACTGGGGAGGAAACTGGTGTAGGCCCCCACTTGGTACCCAGGGGAGACCACGATGGCTTAGCAGCCACAGGGAACCAGAGCGCCTGCCTGGGCCAGGATTCTCCCCTGTCTCACCGCAGCAAGGCTGCCCCTCTCCAGGCTCCTGAGTTCAGGGGCCTGGCACTAAAATACCTTCTGACTCCAGTGAACTTTTTCCAGGCACAGTTCTCTTCTAGGGGCTTTGACCAGCAAGTGGAAAAATACCATAAACCGTGGCTGAAGTACAGAGAGGAGAATGCAGAAGGATACCTTGGTTGATCCGGCACTGCAGTTTTAAAGACTGACCAGTGGCTGGTGAGGAAGTTTATTTGAGGCCTTACTTTTCTATCTTCCCAGGATCCCTATGGGCTCTCCCTGGAACAATACTTCTCAAAATATGTTCATTGGAATCCCGTCAGTGTTATGGTTGACGATGTTTCATAAACACTTTCCATTAAGCCCCCTGCACAGTATACGTGAGCACATTAAAGGTTCCGAGAAGTCTTGCAGTAATTTAATCTGCTTAACTTGAACTCAGTATTTCTCCAACTCTTTTGAACATGCAGTCCTCTTATGTGGGTGCAGAAAGAGATGTAGTCTGAATCCGAAGGACCAGATTATTCCCATTGTTCTTTTGTGGGCCATGTGCCATTCCCCATGTCCCCTTCTCCCTCTTCCCAGATAAAAGAACCTAGGTAGTTTTGTTGTTGTTGTTGTTGTTGTTGTTGTTTTAGTCAGGAACTGCATTGTTGGAGGATAAAGTGGTGATCCAGGCAGCACGTTCCAATCCTGAATGTCACTGACTTGCCATGACCCCATCAAAGAGACTTCCTCTCTTTGCCTCTGGGAGGGAACGGGAAGCAATGAAGAATCCTGGAACAGTGGAGAGAAACTTCCCCCTCCACGAGAGTTTGCAATTAGTGTCACTGGAGACATCTCTGGAACAGAGCCAGCTGGGGTATTGGGCACCTCTCACCAAGGCCATACCTGGAACCCAGCTGAGCATTAGACTTAGGGGTACAATGGCCTCCCGGCTGCCTGGAGGCCCTGACTGTTTGGCTGAAATAGAATTATAAAAGATCAGATGTGCTGCCAGATAGTCCTGATTGTTCACATAGCTGGGATATTTGCTGTTCTCCCCACCCCCCACCCCCTTGGGTTGAGTAGGGAACCGGAGCACACAGCCTGTTTGTTTTAGTATCCAGGGCAGAGACCAAGGAGCCAGCTGGTGGAAAGGGTGGGGGTGTGCGGCTCTGCCCTGTCCTTCTGCTCACAGCCTGACGACATGCCAGGCCAATAAGCAGGACAGCAGATACCACAGGCTCTGAGAGAGGGCATAGCGAGTGGAGCCGCGCACAGGGGTAAAAACTGCTTCAGAACAGAGCCTTGCACTAAAGAAGGTGGTTTCTTGCCCAGGAGAAAGAGGTTTCTACTTTCAGAAGAAGATAGAAAGAGTTTAGAAAGTAAGGCCTTGCTCTTCGGCAAGCTGTGCAAAGCTCTGTTCTGTCAGTGCCCTTCACTGTAAGCCTCCCGTGGGCCCACTAGGAGCCCCAGCAGGTGGGGCATGTGGGACAGCAGGAAACATGGGTTTGTCCTGGGCTCGAATCCAGGGCACCCTGGGCAGAGAGCTCCCACGCCTAGATAGTGGAGTCTCCGTTCCTTATCCGTAAAACAGGGACTGTGAGACCTACCTTTCCTGGTTGTTCTGGAGGTTAGATAATTGGTAAAAATTCTTAGCTCAGTGTCTACCCCATGACCGGTATTTCAAATATTGGTTCTCTTAGCCTCTGGTTCTCTAAAGAGATTATTCTGTATATAAAATATGAAATTTTGGAAGTCATATAAAAATATAAATTAGAAAAAATCAATTATAATCCCTCCATGTACATCAGTTGTTTCCTTCTAGTCCTTTTTTGTATGTATAAATGTATTAAATATATAATTTTTTCTCAAAATTAGGGCAATACTGTATATAGTTTCAATCCTGTATTTTACTTAATATCTTAAACATTTCTTTGTACCATTAAATATTGTTTGAAATGTAATTATGAATAATTATATAATACCTTATATAGGCAATACCATTTCCATATTCAACATTTTATGTGCCCTTTTTTCACAATTATTCATATTACAGTGAACATCTTTATGCATCTATCATGGCCTTCTTGTTTATTTCCTTAGAGTAAATTACTGGAAGTAGGATTACAATTTTAAGTTCTTTCTTGGGGGGCGGGCAGGGGCTGAGGGAGAGAGATCCTACGCCCAGTGTGGAGCCTGATCTTACGACCCTGAGATTGTGACCCGAACCAAAACCGAGTCGGACGCTTAACCGACTGAGCCACCCAGGAACCCCTACAATTTTAAGTTCTTTTTTTTTTTTTCAAGATTTTATTTATTTATTTGTCAGAGAGAGAGATAGCCAGCGAGAGAGGGAACACAGGCAGGGGGAGTGGGAGAAGAAGAAGCAGGCTCCCAGCAGAGCAGGGAGCCCGATGCGGGGCTCGATCCCAGGACCCTGGGATCACGCCCTGAGCCGAAGGCAGATGCTTAACGACTGAGCCACCCAGGCACCCCTACAATTTTAAGTTCTTAATGTAAATTGTGCCCAGTTGCCCTCCAGAAAGGTTTCCTTACCATCCTTTCTGCAGAAGAGGATAGGATTAGAATACCTTGAAGATTCATCAAGCTCAAATGATGTTGTTAGACTGGAACATGTGAACATATGGCAAATCATCTTGTGTGTTAATAAATATTTACTAGGGCTGTGTGGGCAACGGCTTAGCCTGAGCTCCTCCAGGAGCCTCTAGCTGTCTCACTTCTCTGCTGTCCAAAGGTGGCTGGGAGAGATAAGGTAGTCTTCCTACAAGGGCCCCCAGATTGGCGTTATCTTCTAGTGACAAGGGAATGTGTCTACACTTGGCCTGTGCTGTGTCACACGCATTCCTTGAAATGAGATCTATGTGAATTCAGATGGGGGAATGGAAGCAAATGGCTTTGAGGAATTTAGTTGTTGATGACGTGTTTGGGTTTGTGTTTTAATAATGGGAAAATTTTCCAAAGTAAATTTGTCTGGCTTATAATAGAGACTGGCAGTTACCCTATTTGATATCTCAATAGTCTCACATAAAAGTGCTGCACTGCATATAAGTAGCCAGTTTATTTTTTAAGATTTTATTTATTTACTTGAGAGAGAGAGCGTGTGTGTGTGTGTGTGTGTGTGTGTGTGTGTGTGTGTGAAGGAAGAGGCAGAGTGGGAGGGAGAGAGAATCCCAGGCAGACCCCGGCAAATGTGAAACCTGACACGGAGCTTGATCCCACGACCCGATTATGACTTGAGCCAAAACCAAGAGTCAGATGCTTAACCAACTTAGCCACCTAGGCGCCCCTTATTTTATTTTATGATGATGACGACGATGATGATGATGTTAGTCACCGTACAGTAGGTCCTTAGTTTTTGATGTAGTGTTCCATCATTCACTATTTGCGTATAACACCCAGTGCTCCATGCAGTATGTGCCCTCCTTACTACCCATCACCAGCCTATCCCAATCCCCCACCTCTCTCCCCTCTGAAGCCCTCAGTTTGTTTCCCAGAGTCCATAGTCTCTCATGCTTCATTCCCCCTTCTGTTCACCACCCCCTTCATTCTTCCCTTACTTCTCCTACTGATCTCCCTGCTATTTCTTATGTTCCATAAATGAGTGAAACCATATGATAATTCTTTCTCTGCTTGACTTATTTCACTTAGCATAATCTCCTCCAGTCCCATCCATGTTGCTGCAAATGTTGGGTAATCATTTTTATTGATGGCTGAGTAATATTCCATTGTATATATGGACCACATCTTTATCCATTCGTCTGTTGAAGGGCATCTCAGCTCCTTCCACAGTTTGGCTATTGTGGACATTGCTGCTATGAACATTGGGGTGCATATGGCCCTTCTCTTCACTACGTCTGTATCTTTGGGGTAAATACCCAGTAGTGCAATTGCTGGGTCATAGGGTAGCTCTATTTTTAACTTTTTGAGGGACCTCCACACTGTTTTCCAAAGTGGCTGTACCAACTTGCATTCCCACCAACAGTGTAAGAGGGCTCCCCTTCCTCCACATCCTCTCCAACATTTGTTGTTTCTTGCCTTGTCAATTTTTGCCATTCTAACTGGCGTAAGGTGGTGTAATCTAAGGATGACTGCATAAATCTAAGGAGATCTTACAATTAGGCTTGAGGATACCAGGAGAAAGGAAGTTCCCTAGAGATCAATTAGTTGTTTCATGATCCGTGGGAAAACATGTACCTTTCCACAAGGAGACGGACAGTGGCTTAAATCCCTTTAGAGAAAAAAAATCTTCCTGGCTGGCTTTGAGGGGCCATCTCTCGTCCTGACCCAGACTGCCCTTTGTGGTAGGAAATAAGAGATTTCAAGAAAAAAAAAGAAAAGAAAAGAAAAAAGAAAAGAGATTTGGACTTGGGTTCTCCATGTCGAGGCCACTCCCAGGGAGACCTTCCCTCTGCCTTCTTGGAGTGGTTCTTAAGCAAGAGAAATCCCACCTGGGAGGCTACGTTTACGTATTGTTGATGCTACCACTACCAAGTAGCTGACAATTTGTTATCCGCCTCCCACCCTTCACCCTCCCTAATCACTACCACAATAAGCTGTTTTGTCTTGGGTTCATGGTGCTTCCCATTTCCTCCTCCACAGAACACCCCACCACATCAATACAGAAGAATTCTGCTTGCCGTTGTAATCTTCTAAATCTACAACTCCTGTGGGGACTCTCAGAATGGTTAGGCTTGTCTTTATTTTGACCACAGTGCTTTCATTTAGCTGTACCCATCCACCTTGACTATCTCATTCCTAGGTAATGACCTCTTCTTTGAACACATCCTTAACCCACCAGATCACACAATGCTCCCAGAATCTCGGGCTTGGAGGCGCCTGGGTGGCACAGCGGTTAAGCGTCTGCCTTCGGCTCAGGGCGTGATCCCGGCGTTCTGGGATCGAGCCCCACGTCAGGCTCCTCCGCCATGAGCCTGCTTCTTCCTCTCCCACTCCCCCTGCTTGTGTTCCCTCTCTCGCTGGCTGTCTCGATCTCTGTCAAATAAATAAATAAAATCTTTAAAAAAAAAAAGCATAAAAAAAAAAAAAGAATCTCGGGCTTGGTTCCTTTCCTGGACAGATGGCTCATTGAATCATCTTTCAATCACACAAAACTTCTGGCAAGCCTTGGGTGAGTTTTTCCGTTATAATACTCACATATTAAAAAACACAATTATATTATGGCTATTTTACCGATCCTGAGTCTTCCCATCAATTTTCAATAATTTGGGGGAATGGAGGATGAGAAGTTTGTCCTCTGTGCTATAATCCCACTCTTAATGTGTTCACTGTAAAGTGTGTTTTTGTGGAACCAAGACCATTGGGTCCAGCTCACTCACCCTACTAACCGGGCTCCATAGAAACAAAGCATCCAGGTGGGACTAGACTCCCGTACAGAGGGAGTCAGGGATATAAGGTTTGGAGAAAACCTGCTAAAATGTTCTGAGCACCCAATTCCTAAACTGGGGAGGGGAGGTGGGGAATCCCCACCAACCAACAATTCTCTGATACCAGTTGGGTGTCCTATAATTCAACTTGATTCTGACCCTCTCTACCTGGAGATAGCCTCCACTCCCACAGGTGAAGGGCTCAATCCTACGAGACTGCTCTCTTCCCCTCAGACACCAGTCACAAGTCCAGGTTGCCACCTGTGCTTCTGACCACTGGCCATAGATTGGAGCTCCCCTCAACTCCTCCTTGGGTTTGATTCATTTGCTAGAGCAGCTCACAGAACTCAGAAAAACATTTTGCCTACTAGATCACTGGTTTGTTATAAAAGGATATAACTCAGATGGAAGAAATGCTTAGGGCAAGGTATGGGGAAAGGGCAAGGAGCTTCCGTGCTCTCTGAGCACGCCACTCTCCCCAAATGTGTTCACGCCAAAATCCCGTCTTCCCTCTAGATGACTTCAACATTCCAGCCTCTCAGGTTCTTTGACCTCCTCACTTCCAAAGACCTTAGTTCTGTCTTTCCCACCACTCCGTCATTACCAGAAATTTTACTACAGCTGAAATCTCAATTTTAAATCTCCCAGCTTATTTACTCAAGTACCACCATTGCCGATGTAAGTCCTCTCTGAGCTTCACTTCCCACCTTGACCCCACTGCATCCCATGATCCATCGATATAATACAACTCCCTTGCTCGCTCTCTCTCAGACACACTCGTCTTGAAAACCCCAATTCTGAATAAATTCTACTATCTATCTGCTCTTTGCTTGCACTGGAGCAGCTAGATGCTGTTGGAGAAACCCCTAACCAGGCTGACTGGTCTCATTTTAAATTCATGACCTCATACACAAAATGGCCTTCCATTCTGCTAAGCAATCCTATTATGTTTCTTTAGTGGGCTTGGTTTCCAATTTTCCCTTTCCTTTGGCTTTCCCTCCCCCTACCCCACTCCCATCTGTCAGTAAATCCTGTTGACTCTACCTTGAAACGTATCCCGAATCTTATTTCTTTTCTCCATCTTCACCTCTACCACCTTTGTCCGAGCAGCCTTCGTGTCATGTCTGAGTTATTGCAAGAGCCTTTTAAATGTTCTCCCTGCTTCCAGCATTGCCCCCTCCCCTGCAGACACAGTCTGGTATCCACAGCAGGCCTGATATAAATCATACTGTGTTGCTTCTCTGTTCAAATCCTCCAAGGTCTTTCCAGCTCACTCGGAATAAAACCCAAAGTTCTCACCGTGGTCTTCCTGGCCCACGTGCTCTGCCACGTTCTCTCCTATTACTCCCCACCCTTCACTTAACACTCTCCAAGCCTGCTGACCTCCTTGCAGCGCCACCTCCAAGCACTCACCTCACTTTGTTCCCTCTCCTTACGAGGCCTTCCTTTCAGATACCCACATGGTTTCCTTACCTCCTTCAAGGTTTTGCTCAGCAAGACTCTGTTGGTCATCTTATTTAAAATTGCAACCACCTGGCCGGCCACTCCCTCTCACCCGTCCTTACTTTTTCTCCATAGAGCCCTTACACCTTCTAACATACTCTAACACTTACTTACTGAGGTTGGTGTGTACCTCACTGTACTAGAATGTAAACTCCAGGACTTCCCCCCCGCCCCCAGTTTCTTTTATTCAGTGTTGTATCCATAATGTCTCGAACACATGGCGGGTTCTTCATAATAAACATTGGTGGAATGACTGAATGAATCTAGAGAAATGGATGGATTGTTCATCCTTTAGGCAATCCTCCCTCAATAAATGCTGTTTCTCTCAAACAGGAAATAAAGCAAGTTCTTAGCCCTCAAGGAGTTAACAGCTATTGAAAGCTTACCTTGGCAGACACTTTTTATATATTACCTCTAAATCTGGCAACTCTCCTATGAGAAAACTAGTATCCACAATTTATTCATTCATTTGCTCATTTAACAAAATTTACTGAATGCCTACTATGAGCCAGGCATGTGTTCTAGATTGGGGATACAAAATAGTGAACAAGAAAATGTCCTGCCCACGTGGCATTTACGCTCTAAGGAAGAGAGACGCAGTATACATAAAGATCAGATAGTGATAAATGCTAAGAAGAAAATAAAACTGGCTTATGGGTGTAGGGAGTAGTTCAGAAACAGGTCAAGGAAGGTGTGTCAGGGGATTACCACTTAAGATGAGATTCGAGTGACGAGAAGGAACCAGTCAGGTGAAGACCTGGCAGCATCACTGTAAAGACCATGTAACGGGAATGAGTTTTGGGTCCAAGGAACATTGAGAAGACCGTGTGTCAGAGTGGGAGAAGATGAGCTCAGAGAGGGAGGCAAAAGTGGGGTCAGAAGTGACTTAAGGGTTAAAGTAAGCAGTTTGGGCTTTAGTCTAGGTATAATAGGAAGCTACTGGAGTGCTTTAAAGTGTGCGTGTGGGGGGGTGTGCGATATGATTTGATATATATTTTGAAAGCAACAGATGGAGAACGGGGCAAGAACGAAAGCAGGCATACCAGTTAGGAAGGGTCTTGCAACTGTGAGAGATACTGGTGAGCTGAACCTGGGGTTTCTGGAAGAAAGGGGACTAGCATTGTGTCCGGATATAAATCTATTAAAGAAAACTCTTCAGTACAAGCAGCTACAGAAATAAAAGACATGCCTTTTCCTCCACCAAAGCTTTCATGTGGGGGGAAAAAAAGTATATCCACAAATATATACATACTGATATTTGGGGGCAGAATAAGAAAAGAAAAGAAGGAAATAATGAGTTTTAAAAGTAACTAGAATATTTTATGAATTAACCCTATTTCCTATAATAGACATAATTTACAACTATGTACTTAAGAGAAAGAAACATGTTTGACTTGCTTTGGAGTCAACACAAGCCTTGGGGTTAAAGGTTATATTTTCCGAGAGACTAGGGCTCTTCAGAAAAAAAAAAATTATTTATCAGAGAACACTAAATTTTTAAATTATTTACATTATTATAAAGTTTTAACCATAAAATTGTATTGGGAATAACATTAGCCCTGATCTTTGAATATCTGCATCTATGAGGAGAGATCTATAAGATACAGTAGAGAACAGAGTATCAAATTCAGTGGGAATTGAAACTTTTTGTTTAATTCACCAAGTTATAATATGCCACATCCTTACAGAGAAGCACCAGAATGAACAGGTAATTCTTTGTTCATGAGAGTGCATCCTCTCTTGGTAAGGCTCCTAGTCAATATATACATAAGTAAAACCCGCACTCCCTTTTAATCAAGGTAGGACTGAAAAATCCATATTTATTATTAGTCTCTACCTCACTTCTTACTGTCTGTGAAATCAGAAAGTCCTGGGGTGCCTGGGTGGCTCAGTCGTTAAGCGTCTGCCTTTGGCTCAGGGTGTGATCCCAGAGTCCTGGGATCGTGCCCCACATCAGGCTCCTCTGCTGTGAGCCTGCTTCTTCCTCTCCCACTCCCCCTGCTTGTGTTCCCTCTCTCGCTGGCTGTCTCTCTCTCTCTGTCAAATAAATAAATAAAATCTTTAAAAAAAAAAAAAGAAAGAAAGAAAGTCTGTATCACTGGAGATTGAATAGTAGTGGATTCAGGATATTTTTTGGAAGTAACATTGGAGACTTTTCCTGATAGACGGAATAAGGGAGGTAAGAAGAAGGTATTATCACTTCCATTTTAAGAATGAGGAAGTGTGGGGTGCTAGGGGGCATAATCAGTCAAGGGTCCTGCTCTAGATTTCTAGATTTCGGCTCAGGTCATGATCTCAGGTTTTGGGATCAAGCTCTGCGCTTAGCAGGGAGTCTGCTTGTCCCTCTCCCTCTGCCCCTCTGCCACTCCCCGCCTCAAATAAATAAAGAAAATCTTTTTTTAAAAATAAGAAGTATGAGGAAGGTGAGGTTCATAAGCATGCCTAGTTACTAGTTACTAGAAGCCTCAGGATTCCTAATGATGTCAAGACTCCAAAGCTCACGTTTTACTTCTGTACCGGACATTCTGGGAGCACTGAGACTGGTCAGGCAGAAGCCTATTTCACCTCCGAGAATTTACCCTCTAGGGTTTCGATAGGGCCCCTCCTCCTACCCACCTCCAAAGGAGAGAGCCACTTGCTAACCCCTTGCTGTCAGCTAACAGATTGTATAAAAGTGAGTTTCCAAAAGTAATAATAAAAACATTAAGTTAAATTCACAGCCAAAGGTGAAGATTATTGAGATTTCCAAAACTCTACTCTATAGTTAACTGAATTCTGATACTTAGAGCACCATGAATAAACACTCAGTAATTTACTCAGCCAAATAGTTATTGGTACTGACCACATATCAGGAATTGTGTTAGGCAAGGGAGACTTCATTAGGGCCTTTTTGATTTCTGAGTCTGCAGGAAGTGTAAAATGACTTAGCACAAATAACAGTCAATGATTAAATTTCGAGTTCCTGTCTTGATTCACAGCCCTCTCCCTTGTGGGTCTCTGTGTCCCTTCCCAGAGCATTTGTTTCGGTTTTGGCCTTTGCTTAGAATTGAGAATAGGGAAAGACATATGGAGGGCAGGTACTAAAATCTTCTGTAACATTTGGTCGAAGGTGAGAAGCTACAGAATGGTGGAGGCACGGTGATGAAACATGACGATGACCCAGGGAAAGGGAGAGGAAAGCACTATCCCATGGTTTTGCTGAATAAAGAGCTGGTATATGGAGAAAGTGAGAGTGAGTGAGATGGTCATGTGTAGATAAGGGAGGAAACAAAATGATTAGGGGGAAGGAGGGTCTGAGGAGGAATAAACACAGTTGTAAGAGTATTTAAGGCATTGCTCTTCTCCCAGAAGGCTCTGGGTTGACTCTTGAAAATTAGGAAAATTAGGGATCAAGTCTCTTGCCTATTATCTCTAAATCCTGCAAGACTCTCTCCCCTCCCCTTTTTTTGAAGTGAAATTCACACAACACACAATTAACCATTTTAAAGTGTACAATTCAGTGGTATTTCGTGCATTCATAATGTTAACTAGTTGTATTTGACTCTTTCTCTTTAATCCCACAGCCATGGCTTCTTCCAAACTCCCCTTCCACCCGAAGCCATCATTTCTGCTGGGACCTAGTCCCCAAAATGTCTTATTTTGATACAAAAAAAAATCAAGACCAGCAAGACTTACACCTGAGAATAGAGAAGTAGTTCCTATTTGCAATCCCACTGTTCAGCCCAGCAACCATTCCCGCTTTAGTGGGGAGATGCTAGGGAAGATGAGAAGTGTGGGAGCCATGAGGGGACCAAGACTTCTTACCAAACACAAGAGGGACTCACTCACCTGATTATCCTAACACAGGTGGGTGCTTTACTTCTCTGCTCTGTATACCACACTCACCTCTGTCTGGTTTTAGTTTCTAACCCCATGGCTCTCTGGTGGCCTAGTGCAGACTGATAACTCCTTCCCAAGGAGTACTTGTACTGAAGAGCTTGTGTCCATTATATATGGTAATATAATGGCGTATTTATTCTGTTCACATTTTGCATGAAGAAGGTAAATAGTTACTAAAAACAAATGATATCTCATTGATGGCCTGGCTGAAATAGCGCCGTCTTCTTTAAGTCCCTGTTCAGTCAATAGTGATACTTCCAGATGCTTCTGCAGCAATCTCCAGACAGTTAACTGCTATCTTCCTGAGCACTTGTAATGCCACTTTGAGGACCAGTCTTGGACTTGTTAGAATTGTTCCTAATTTATTTCCTTAATTAGATCGTGAAGCCCCTGAGAACAAAGAATGTGCTTCAGTCATCTTTTTATTCTGTCTAACTGAATGCCTGGTACTTATTATACAGTCAATAAATCCTGGAAGAAAATGTTTTTAAAAAGTTCCTATTTAGTCCCCATCCCACATGCTGGATTTGCCTTCCATGAAACCAGTTCAGGGGCCAAGACAACTTTTCCTGGCTTATTCCTGTGGGAAGTGGTAAAGAGAGCAGTCAAAATGATTCAGTTCAAGATTTTCGAGATGCAGCTAAAGTGGATGGGAGGAACTCAAGCAGCTTCCTTGGATATTAGGAACTGAATATGGGAATTGACCAGAGCAGATTCTATAACCCAGTTGGATCAAACCATCCTTCCCAGTTTGTCAGTCACCACTCATACTAGGAAAAATCCTTTGTAGGAATCACATTGCTTCTGCCCCCACCATGCCACTGAAATTGCTCTTACCAAGATCAACAGGGACCTTCTCATGGCAAATCCACTGGCCACTCTTCCATCCTTATTCTCCTTTACTTCTCAGAGCATTTGGATACCACCAATTAGCTCCTTTTTCTAGAAAATCTCTTCTATTTCTCTCCTGTGTCACTTAAGAATGATTTTTGGCAGCAAAAAACAGAAAACTTGTCTAACAGTATTCTTGAAACATACAGACATTTATTTACTTAAAAAGTCCAGAAGCAGTGGGCAGTCCCAGGTTCATTCAGAAGCTTACTTCTGTCATCAAGGACCCATTCTTTCTATCCGTCTCCTTTGCTGTCCTCAGTATGTTGACTGTCTTCATCTTTCTTTGCTGTCACATTTATGGTCACAGGATGGCTATGGCAGCTCCAAGCCTGGTGTCTTCATTCCTTTGTCTCAGCAAAAAGAGAGGCAAGAACAAAAGAGTTTCTTCTGTGAAGGTCCTGTCTTTTTTATAGAAAAAGAAAAATTTTCCTAGGAGCCTCCCATTAGACTTCCTTTCCTATTTCATTGATCAGAACTGAGTCTATACCCCCTCTTAGACTGGTCATTGGTGATGAGAAATGGAATTACCAGGATTGGTTTGGACCACTGTGATTTATCTCCTGATTTGGTTAGAGGAAGTTACCTTCTTTGAAATCAAAGGATCTTCCTTCTATCTGAACAAAACTGGGATTCCGTTTATATGAAAGAAGTAACATAGGGGAATGGCTTTTGAACAAGTGTGGTAGAGACTGGCCTAATTTTTACTAAGTCATGTCTCTCTTCCCCTTGGGCACACAGATAGATTATATCATCTTCTAATCACTGTAGCAGTATCCATGTTCCTGAGTTCCCACCAATGTCATATGTGCAGAACAGATTTATGTGTTTGCTACCTGCAGGCCTGGCCGATAAAAACTTCCCACACAAATAATCTGCATTTTTTTCTCTTCCCTTTGTTTTCTTCTGGCCAGATACAAAGCATCCCATGCTCCAAAGAATGGTAAACCTGCAAGAATCAAGATGAGTCCAGAACATCTGACATTCAGACATACTAAAGAAGACACAGGAGCTTGAAAAGGCACCCATTGACTGAGTCTGGAAAATTTTAGCACCCAAATAATTAAAGACTGTAAGGAATTATAAATTATTGAAAAACAGCAATCCGTGAGTCTATATCATCAATAGATAACTAATTAATTAGTAAGAGATAAGGAAGGATTGGCACAAGTAAGAACCATCAACAGACACTAAATCTAAGGGAACATGTTTCATGAAGAGCAGGATATTTGGAGGGTCTAAGATGTCTCCCCACAGACTGCTTATTACAAGGAAAATAATAGTAAATATACTGCGGGGGAATCAGACACCTCAACAAGGTGACCACAATTATTATCACCCAATGAGGGACAGAGACATCATCTGACTTTGGGTTTGATATCCTGAGGACACAATATCACTTATGGAGTGTTCTGGCCAGGAATGGATAACAGGGATCTAATAATGAATAAATGTGAGACAAACATAAACAACAAATTGGAAATGAGGACCATTCCCTTGTCCAAACCAAGGGGGCGGGGTGTACTCTTCAAAAATATCCAAGACAAAGAAAAGCTAAGGAACTGATGCAGATGAAAGGAGACTAAAGAGACATGCAATATATGACCCTAAACTGGACCCTCTATTCGAAGGGGAAAAAGAAGGACGTTATTGGATTAATTGATGAAATTTGGATATGGATGGTAGATTAAGGTATCATATCAATATTAAGTCTCCTGGAATTGATAACTGTATACATTGTGAATGTAAAAGAATGCATGTATTCCTAGTAGTAAGGGATAATGGGGCATGAGGTATGCAATTTACTTTCAAATGGGCAGAAAAAAATATGTGTGTACGTGTGTTATCTATTTGAGACTGCAAGTGTTAGAGCAAAAGGGGCAAAACAGTAATCAACAAATCCACATAAAGGATATATGGGTGCTTTTTTTATTATCAACTTTCCTGCATGCTTGGAATTACTTCCAAATAAATAGTTTTCTGAAATCCAGATTTAAAAAATCATTGAGAATTCCCTCTTGTTTCAAAGGCTTTTGCCATGTTCTGTCTCCTATCCTTTCCTTCAGTCCTGTACTCTCATTTGGTTTTCCCAGTTTTACAACTGTTGGCTTCTATTTGAATTCTCTTCTTCCTAGCCCCTTGGATTTACTACTTGTTGGGATAGTTTGACGAGTGTTTTGATTCAACTTCTCTCGTGACACAGCCTTTTGGTCAGCTTCTCCGAGTTGGCCTAAAGCACTGCAGCTCCCAAGCCAGTGACTTCGTGCCTGCAACACGGAGTCTAGGCTCTAGGCCCCAGGGGAATATCACACCCTAGGTGAGATTCAACGCATCCAACTGGCAACAGCTCCATCTCCCTCTCCAGCCACACTGATTTTGTCTAGGAGGAAATAGTTCCCCTATCTGCCCCCTTCTCTCCAGGGTCTCTGCTTGACCAAACCCTCATCATAGCTTTCTAATTAGGCTCTCTTTCTCTAGTCTTTACACATACCAGTCAGCCGTCCTCCTCACTGCCACTGGCTCTCTCTGTAAAGCACGGATTCCTTCATATTACCTGTTTGGTTAAACCTCCCAGAGTTCTTCATTGCCTTTAAAATCTGATTCAACCTACCTTACTAATTCCGTATCTTGCTACTTCCCTGCTGAAGCGTCAGCTCTTTCAAAGCATGGGCCATGCTTTTTCTTTTTTGTATCTTTAATCTTTCTAACATAGTGCCTGGCACACAGAAGATACTCAGTAGATATTTGCTGAATGGACAAATGAACCCCAGCTACATTAAACTTTGACGCTTCTTTGACCATGCCCTAGTTAAACATCTCCCTTTCTGAAGTCTTCTCTGGCTCTGTCATCCAAGTCTTGTATATGTTGCTGTGCTTTTTTTTTCCCCCTCACTAGACTGTAAGCTGAGGGAAAAGAGCAGGTCTTATTCATTTTGCATCTCACCCAGTATCTAGGAGAGTGCCTGGAGTAGAGGAGGCATGTAGTTTGGTGGGTAGATGAATGAATATTAGAGAGGGGGAAATAGATTTTGAGAAGGTCTCCATGTAGTGAGGCAGACTGAAGAAATGACCTAAGAACCATGAAAATAGATCAACAAGTACAAAAAAGGTACAAGGAAGTAAACAGACAGATGATGATGTAGAATTAAATAATTAGAATAAAATGGGAGTCAATCAGGAAAGGCTCCCTCAAGTTGGATTTTGAGATATGTTTGAAAAAGCAAAGGGACATAACTTGAGATAACAGGAGCCTAGAAGCATGTCATGGAGTTTGGTTGAACCCAGGCATGGAAAGTAATTAGTGTGCTTGAAGCCTGCTTTTTGAGCAGGATCTGTTCTACTCCAGAGCTCAAGTTCTGCATTTTTCCTGGCTCCTCCCCAAATGGGCATGCTCACCCACTCTCTATATTTTGATGTTTCCCAGGTCAGCCCAATGTAGGACTTTATGTTCTCAGTTCCTGTGATAATAAGCAAACAAAACTGCCCTGTGGGATTGAACACTTGCTAACCTTGGTCCTCTAGGGAAATAAACTTCCCTTTTCCCAATAAAATAGAACTGCTCCCAGTGCTGTTAAGCCAGAAAAGAAACCCTAAGGTACTAACGTAGTATTACTGCTTCTTCACATAAGTATTAGCATATCTTCATTTTTTTTTTTTGTGAGGAGATGAGTATCCAAAGAGGTCAAGAATGTATACTAAGATCTGAGAAATACAGTGTAATAGCAAAATCTTGACTTAGCCATATCTGTCTCCCTCCTCAAAGAGCATAGGCAAACACCCATGACGCTGGACAGTCACCTTTGTAGGACTCAGATCGTTGCTGCCTCCAGCACTTGCGGGATAGAAAAAATAGATTAAAGATGGTCCCCACTTTAGGAATAAGAACATTTTACACAGCGGGAGGTACATCTGAAGTCCTACGGAAAGAATCTCTTGACTCTGGGAGATGGCAATAGTCTTTCTTTTAGGATAACCTAGTTTTTACAGTGTCCTTTTTTTCTGCATGCCGTGCCCAACGCACTCCGTTTCCTGAATACCCAGTCTTACTATCTCCTGGTAGAGGCAAGAACATTATGGTAGCATTCGCTCACTGCACGTTTCGAGGGGCTGGGTCCAGAGCACAGGTGTTCCTTCTCACCTCCTAATGCAAACACAGTTTTCCTATGGCGGGCAGCGGGAGAGTCTCCTAAGTGGCTCTTCATGTACGTGGAGGCTTCCAGATCCCGTACCCGGATGCCACTCTGCTAGAACGTCTCTAGATGGCAACGAAACGTTAAAGCCTAAACTAAGGTAATTCCCCACCAGCAGGGGGGCTTCCCGGGTAGGCGCTGCCTCCCCGCGCGCTGCCCAATCTCTGGGGGTGTCACACTACACTGTGATGATGTCACACTGGCTAGGATGACATTTTACAGCTGGACCCCCTACCGCCGCCAAGCACCTTTAAATCACCGCGGAGTCTGTCGCGCGGAGGGGGCGGGAAGTCCGGCCCCCGCACTCGATCCACGCTGGCTCCCCACGGAGGCCCCCCTACTCCCACTCACATCTGTGCTATGTGGTCGTCCTAATCCGCCCGCTCTTCGACACTTCCGCCTCAGTAGGTGTCATGGCGCGGGGCTGCTGAATGCTTCCCGCGGGGCGGGGCCGCCGGATGGGGGCGGCCGCTCGGCGCTCGGCTCGTCGGGTCTGGCGACAACGGCGGCTGCGGAGCCAGGGGCCCGGCGGGGCCGGGCGGGCCGCGGGCTCCGGGGCGCCCGGCCTGCGGGGGGCGCCTCGCTGGGTGCGCCCCCACCCGGGACCCGGCGCCCAGTCCTGCGGCCCGACCGTTGGCGGCCCTGGAGGAGCTTGCGTTCCCGGGAAAGCGGGGAGGCTCCGGGCTTGTTTTCGGGGCAACTCCCCCTGCCTCCTGCCACTTCTCTTCGGGGCGTGTTGTTGTCCTCAGATGACAGGGGGCCGCCTTGCGCCTCCTCACCCGGCCGGTTTTTTCCCCGGCCGTCGTGGCAGGTTCCCAGCGTGTGGCTTGTGCGTGTGTATTTCACAGCTCTGCTTATCACCATGGTTTTGGGTTATTTGTGCTCTTTGCGACCAGGAAGCGGTGTCTGGAAAGGACGGCGGTGGTGGGGTGGGTGTGGAAGCTTTCTCTATCCTCCCCGCTTCTGTTCTTTAATCGTTAGGTTTGTAATTTGTAATGATGGTGGAGACTACGTGGGACCAGCCCACCTAATGTGTGTCTGTGCAAGGCGGATTTAGAGGTCTGGCTCAGAGGGAAACTTTTGCTGTCTGTCGCCACTTTCCCAAAGCTTTCGTTTAAAGAAATAAGAGAGAGAGAGAAAAGGTGAGGAAACAACCAAAAACTCTTGGGTAAGGCCCTCACTGTTAACAGGTCTGTGCGAAAGAGGCCCTTTTTGTGTTTAGCAACCGAGTCTTGGGGCTCGGTCTCCAGGAGCGCTGGTCTAACCTCCAGTTTGTTGTGGTGACACACCGTGAGCATTGGCCTTGTGTTTATGCTGGGCGCGTTTTCTTTCCTGTTTAGGTGGGGGAAGGGAGGAGGGGCTCGAGAAAGGGGAAAAAACAATCCTCCTAAGCCCCAGTCTGTCTTTCCTCCACTTAAACCACTCACTTAGTTGTAGATAGACTCGTTTTGAGGCAGCCCTAGATGCTTTTTCTTAGTGACACTTCGGGAATTTTCAGTAATTGCCATCAAAATATTCATTTCAACTGTAGACCCTTCTGCTCAGTCTATCCTTTATTTGTTCCCTAGTAACTGATGAAAACAGCAGCCTGGCTTCCTGCTCTTGATGAAGTGGGGTTAAATTAAGTGGCTGATGCCCTCAGCAAAACCTACAATTTTGCTCTTGTTTGTGTAAAGCTATTTTTGATTCCTGGTCTGTAGTGTGTGTGTTTTAAAGATTGTAGGGAATTCACATCATTACAAGCCTTTACTTATATAGGTCTAAAGCTTTCTGTAAAACGTTTAAAAACCTAACAAGCCCTATTACCTAATAGTTGTTATTCAGCTGGTGATTTTGGATCTTTACATGTAATTACCTCAGAGTTCTGTGTTACAGTACTGGTATGATGAGGTATATCATTGACTTTAAGATACTGTTCCTCGCTGGGAGGATATTTTAATAAAGTAACTTGTGGTTGGAACTGGAGGCAGCCAAGCCAATAAAGCATTTGTTGAGTAAAATGGTGAGTGAGATCTTGTAAATATGTATACTGGCTCAAGTTGGTAAGTAGGACTTTTGCTGGTGATATTCATAAATAGTTTATACTATTTTTGGATATTGTAGTTTTATGGATTGTAGAGTAAGTTGATTGGTAACTTGAGATTTAAAACCAAACCAGAACTCCCTCCCAAAAGAAAAAAAGGTAATCTCAAAAGTCACAATTCTCTGGAAAATAGAATTTCTTCATTCTGTGGTTTTGTTTTCTTAAGCACAGCTCAGTCAGTGGTTGTGTTGGGAGAAATCAGTGAGCCAAACCTGCCTTGTAAACTTCTTACACTTGGAACTTGCACAACTTGTTGTTAGTTACATATTGTAACTGGTCCTTTTGTAATTTGAAGTAATTTTGCAAACATGAACTTCCTGATCTGCCCTTTATTTTCATTTTCACGACTGTATAAAGCAATCCATATTTTTTAAAGCTTTTTTTTCAAGTTACAGTTTTTAACTTCTCCCCAGTTTCTTCCCTTACGTTTTGTGCCATTCTGGACACAAGCCATCAAAATCATTTTTCCTTCAAGTACCATTTCACCAATCACTGATTTGCTTTTTGGTTCCTTTTTTGTTTCTAATTTCCCAGCTCCCTAAATGACTTACGTATTTTTGTAGAGCATAATTTGGCCCTGTAAAAAAACTTACATCCTGTTTTTATATTTTTCTCTTTCTTTTCTTTCTTTTTCGTGTGTGTGTGTGTGTGTGTGTGTGTGTGTGTATTTTACATCACCTAAGCAACATTCTAAACTGTTCGAAGATGGGGAAACTTCTCTATATTTCTTCTGGATTCTTTTAGGCACCTGGTACAATGCTTTCCCAGAGTGCTTAACAAAAAAGGATCAGAAGACCTGAATTCTTTGCCAGCATTGCTACTCATTAGCCCTATGTAAAACGTGTGTACGTTTCTTGGGTCTCCTTTTTCTCATCTTGAAATTAGGGGGTTTTGGAAAGAGTCTCATAAGGTCCGTTTCAGCGGTAAGAATCCCTGTGTTTTTTTGCCAGTGTCTTCTGCTTCAGTCAAGTACATCTCCTTACTTGAAACAGGTTTTCATTTTTCCACATTCCCTGGCCTACTGGCAAAAGTTCTCTCATTCATCTGAAAGAAGTTATTCCACCTTCCATCTGCCAAAGTGTTGTTGCTTTAAGTCCTGTTTTCCTTAGGCCTTTGCTGACCGATCTAAACAGGGTCATCTCAATGTTTATGTTCCGTATTAATGTATGCTTGGTTAATCTGACATTTTCCTTATGCTTGAAACTCCTCAAGATATGGCTTTCTTCATTCTAAACTTTATAGTCCTTGTAAATTGTTGGGTGCACATACCAAGATCGTACCTTTTCACCAAACACAAAAAATGCCTACTTTTCTTTTTCCTGTTGCTATAGATTCACCGTGCCAAATAAATAACAGAGTCATTGAAATTTAGGAAAAGATATCTTGCCTGGAAGGAAAGCACCCATCGGATAGTTTACCACAGTATTACAAAATATTGATTATATGGCTGTAAATTACATAGAATTGTAGAGTTACTCTTTCATCAGCTAACACCACGTATTCCACACCCTCTCTTTGCATACTGGTCGGGCAATCGGCTTGTTGGTTCCTTATGAAGTAAAGTGTTACAGGAAAGGGGTGGGGAACTTCCATTTGAATGGTGTCCTTAGAGTTTCACGCTTATTTTTTCCTTCTGTATCACTACATTTAGAAAACTAATTTAGGTATTCTCTTGTAGGCAAGAGACTATAATTTCTATTTCACTTGAGTATTTCTCTAATTCAGTCAGTATGACACCTGAGATCCCCTTATGTTTACATATGGAGAAGTAATGATCTCTTTCTAGTCATTCATTCTAACAAACATTAGACACATACCATAGATGCTGGTGATACCAAAAAAAAAAAAAAAGACACCTACACTGATATTGAGAATTGCCCTCACAGAACTTGCAGTTTAGAAGGGAAGTCAACTTTTAAATAGTCATACTTAGAATAACATTTAGGGTGGCCTCATGAGTTAATGTGTGATCTGGCTCTTGTCTGCCTCTTTGGGCCCTGCTCCTATTATTTACTCTCCTATTCTATTCCATCTATACTGGTCTCTTCTTCAAATAGGCCAAGAGTGTGCCTTGGCACTGAGCTGTTCTCTTTCACTGGAATGGCTCCTTGTCAGTTAGATCTTAGCTCAAGTGCACCACCTTACAAGGCCTTCCGACCACCAAATCTAGAGTATCTCTGTCACATCATTGTGTTTTGTTTCATCATAGCGTTATCACTAGCTACAGTTTTCTTGGGGGGGGGGTGTGTGTCTTCCCAGAAGAAAGTAAATTCCAGGAGACAAGGGATCTTGTCCATGTGGAACACCACTGTTATCCCTAGTTTCTAGAACAGTGCCGGGCAGACAGACTAGGTACTCAGTATACGTTTGTTAAATGAGTAAATGACATAAGTTAGTACAAGTGTGGTAAGTATGAAGAAGTGGTAGAGGGTGCTGTGGGAGCCTTTACCAGGAAACCTAAGCTAGTACGACAGATTCCCGCAAGGCTTTCCTGAGTGTATTTGTCAGCATAAGGCTGACTAAAATATACATAATCTAGGAAAATAGTTTTTCTTTCATGTAACAGCCTGAAGTAAATGTTCCAGGTTAAGTGAGTGTCCTTGGTGCGTAGGTGGCTCTGCTCTTACAGTATCATTCAGAGATAGTTCTTTTCATTTTACTGCTCTGTCATCCCCTGAGCATTGTTTCATGGTGGAAGCCGGGTCTCCATGGGATTCTGCTGGTGGAAAGAGAAAGGAACACAAAAAGCTAACCCACATATCACTGTCTGATGGTGAGAGGGGCTGGTGAATATAGCCATGTGCCTCGGGTGAAGGAGAGAGTAGATTTTGATCCAAACCAACAGCCTATATCACACTGAAAAAAGTGAGGTTTAAATGGAGACCAACAGGATAAACAGAAGTTAGAAAAAAAGAAGCCTAGGAGAGGTAAATGAAGTTCAGAATGGGAATGTTATGTGTGAAGAAACTAGGATGGGAGAAATAAGGCCTACTTCAGGAACCGAGAGAAACTTAGTGCTACTGGAAATTTAGAGATTTCAGGCTTTATCTCAAGGTTTTAAGCAGGAGACAGATAACCACTTTTAAAAGTTTCAGTTGTAAGGTAAAGAATGAATTGGAGGAAGGGAGTTTAAAAAGGGGGCTTGAGAGTACCATTTGGGGAAAGGAAGTTAGGCTGTTGAAATAGTCCAGGATTGTCAGCAGGGGTAGAGAGAAACGGGTGGAGTGGAGAGATAGATCGTGTTGTGGTGAAGGAGTTTTCTTCCCAAAACCACTCCTTGCTTTATTTTTACAGAATGTGTTTTCTTACTTACCTACTTTAATGATACGAATATTCTTTATATATCAGCATGCTGGAGAAGATGTACATCTGTGTACACGTCAGTTGAGGACAAGTGCCAGAGGAAGCAATCAATATACAGTACTGATTTTAGGTTATTTAGGTCACCAGTTGTTAAATTGTATCAAAGAGGCAAAGATGATGCTAAGCGAAAGCAGTAGGAATTTATTATTGGTGTGGAAGATGGAAGTTACCTGAAGAGTAAGGGCAAAACACTGACAAATGATTACCTTGGTTGTCATAACCAGCTGTTCCATTCATAGTTATAATATTTGAATCCTTTGTAGTAATATTACCTACCCGTAGTGCCCATAATGTGGGGCACCCTGTAAATGTTCAGTAGATGTGACCACGGCAGGGAGTGGGGAAGCCTTTAATTTGGTTGTTTTTGAAAGCCTTAGGTTCTAGCAAGACTCAATTATCTTTAGCAATAAGTGCAAGTACTAGTAACCTTTTGCCTGTTAGTTCTAGTTCCCAAATAATGCAGTGGCTAAATTTGTCAATAGATTTAGATAGTTAAATCCTTGGAAAGTTAGGTTTGAAATGAAAAGACTAGTTCATTCCTGGAGTCAAGAGGTGCAACATTTTCAGGAAGTCAGAAGTAACTTTTAATTTATTGGGAGCTGCTCTCCTGCGAATTGAGAATAGTCCTAACTTAACAGAGTCTGATACATAGTAAGTTTTCCATAGATGTTAATTCTGTTCCATATTTTTGTTTGGGAGGCCTCACCCTAGGAAAAAAATTGCTTCCCCATTTTGCAAAGAGGCAGGTTTTATGGAACATAGTATCTTTATCTTATGCCTAGAAATGGCTGCTTTTAGCTGAATTTCAGGGTGTCGTATAGATGAGAGTGTTGATTTTTCTTTTTTTAAGATTTCATTTATTAGAGAGAGAGAACTTGAGCAGCGGGGAGGGACTAAAGGAGAGGGAGAAGCAGACTGCCCACTGAGCAGGGAGCCTGACATGGGGCTCAATCCCAGGACTCTGCAATTATGACCTGGGGGCAGTTGCTTAACCAAGTGAGCCACCCAGGTGCCCCAAGAGTGTTGATTTTTCCAGGCAGTTTTGATTTTGTATTTTTTTCTCCCCTTGTGCTTGTTGAAGTCAGGGCTGACTTAAGGACCACACACCCTTACTGTGGGGAAGGCCAGTGAAATTCTAGGTTGTTCTTTCCCTATGGATGGACTTAAAAGTTTGTCTAACTAAGAATTACATTCATTTATATACTTAAGCTTTTAGAAAAATTCCTAGAACTTGTGCATGTTGCAGTGCTCACTGTGAAGATTTGAAACCATCAGTATCTGTTATTTTGTTTATTGGATGAAACGTTGTCTATAACATTACTCAAATGCAGGATTTTAAAGACTGTCTAGTTATGAACATACTTTTAAAAATTTGGTCTTATATTTCATGAATTCTTTTAAGAATTATTCATATTTCATAAATTATTACCTTAAGCTTTCATATTCCTAGACATAGCTACAAACCAAATTTTGCGTTCAGTTCTTTTATCAAATACTTTTAGGCACATCAAGGTTGTGCTCCCGTTTCTTGATAGATTGTTCAAATTAGTAGCTCAACAGATACTCAGTGGAAAACAAATTTCAAAAATTTGCTTCCTTTCATTGTTCAAAAATTGGCTCAGTTTTATAACAGATGAGAAATATTTTTGCGTATATTTTAATAGGTAAATTTTGTAAAGGTACTACTTGGTTTCACATTTTTTTAAAATTCTAATTTGGTATTATGTCAGTGATATAGGCAGACAAGACGACTTGTAAATTTGTAGCTTTGGAGTTAAAATGCACTGGCTTTAGCTTTTAATTTACACTTTTTTCTCTTCAGAGTTCACGTAAATTATGGAAACTCTTGCTTAAAGTAAATCCAGACCACATTTTAGAAATTGAAGGCTGAGGATTTGTTCTTCGTTCCAGCTGTCTAGTCCAGTGCAGATGGTTTTTAGTTGCATTCAGGCACAAAGAAATGTACATGTTGCTTTTTTACGTTCTGTAACATCCTTTGTCATGCTTCCTTCCTTTCTTGTTGTGTGTGTTTATTCTCTTATGACTAGTAAAGTTATACTATGTGTATTGAAGTGGAGACTCCACCTATATCTCAAAGACTGCACAGATAAAAGGGAGGGACATTTGAAAAATAAAACGAAGCATTTGAAAATCCTGCAGTTTAATATGAGTGGTAGGGAGTAGATATGAGATTGATAGGCAGGGGTCAAAATCATCCAACATATACTGCATGTCTGAATATTGGCAGAGTCTGTGTGGTAGTTTCTGGTGATATAAGCAAAGAACAAAATAGATATGGTACCTATCATGGAACTTACACTGTAGCTGGAAATGTGAGTAACATTAAATAAATAATTTCAAGTTGAACAGGATTCTGTGGGAGTGCATGGTGCGGCGGGAGAGTGGATGGTGGTAGTTGTGGGGTGTGTATGCGTGTGCGTATGGGTGTGAGTGTGTAGTGTGTGTGTGTGTGTGTGTGTGTGAATGAATGGTTTTGCCAGAAGATCTTCAACATATGAGAGGGCCTTCCAAGAACTGAAAAGGGCAGTATGGCTGGAATGGAGGAATCAAGGTGGGGAGATTCTGGAAGACAACAACCAGATTTTTAGAGAGCTTTTTAAGGCAGATTGAGTATTTTGGATTTTATCCACAAAGCAATGGAAAACCCTGGAGGCAGGGGGAGGAAGGTGGTTAAGAAAGAAAGAGCAGTCATCTGATTTGCATAGTTTAAAAACAAAGATCCCCAGAGTGCATTCAAGATTAGTTTGGAGGCTACTGGCTATTTGAACTAGAATGGTCCCAATAGGGGCAGAAAAAAATGGCGGATTTTGAAATATACTTAGGAGGTAGAATGGGTAAGATTTGGTTATAGATTAGAGGTGGAGTAATAAGGGAGGTGGAGTCAGGATAATAATACTAAATGAATTCCAGAGACTGAGCACTTTACATGTATTAAATAATTTAATTCTCAGAATAACCCCATGAGGGTAGGTATTGTTATCACCAATTTATAGATCAGGAAACTGAGGCTCATTGCCTCTCTGATTTTTAGCTTGAGATGTTGGGTATATGGTGGTGTCATAATTGAGATGGAAGACTAGGGGTGGGGTGGAGGCTCATAAGTTTAATTTTGGATATGTTAAATTTGAGATGTCTGCAAGATACCCAAATTGCAGTGTGGAGTAGTTATTTGGAAATAAGAATTTGGAGTTCAGAAGAGAGAAATCTGGGTTAGAAATGAAGATTTGAGAAGCTTTTGCAGATGACTAATCCTGGGAAGTAGTTATTGGGAAGGGGGAAAGTATGGGCAAGAGAAGAAGAATTAATATAGAGCCCCAAGGCATCTGAGGGTTATATGGTCGAGAAGGGAGAAGATAAATAGGAAATGGTTTGTATGCTATGTCAGTTGTTTGGACTTTTTTCTGAAAGTATTAGCTTTGGGAGTCTTGGGGTTTATTGAACTTGAGGTGTTTATGTGATATTCTGGGACAGAAAGCTGGGCTGTTCTACCCTTTCTCCGTATTTTTCTAAGAATAACTTCCTGTGGTTCTTCAGAAGATCCTCTCAATAGACTTCACATCATCTTGATTACTGTCTTCTGGTCATTTCATCAGTGGTCCTCTTACAATGTAGTGGACAGAGCTAGACACCATTAAAATAGTTAACTGAGCAGAGTAGATAGCCTTCACTTTGTCCAGCACATTCTGGACGCTGTTTCTGTGAATGTAGTTTAAGATGGAATTAGCTTTTGGTTGGGAGGGGGACGTTATTGCATAATGTTTCTCTTACCAACTGAGCGTGTTTTTCATATACATGTGCTCCTACTAAACCTTGTATTTCTTATCCTTGTGCTTTGTGCTGGTCATGTTTTATACTATGTAGGATTCTGTATTTGTGTTAAATTTCATCTGCTAGATTTGTCTTGTAGTTTCTACCCCATTGCGGTCTTTTTGGACCTGTTACTTAGCAATATATTGAGTATCCTGCCCAAATTTGATTCCTCTGTAAATTTTACAAGTGTACCATCTATGTCTAAATTTAAATAATTGATCAAAAAGCTCATCAGAGCAGGAGTGAACATAGAACTGTGGAATGAGCTCTGGGGCCAAAGAGCCTGGGTTTGAATTCCAGTGCTGCTATTTAATAGCTGTGCTATTTTGGGAAAGTTACTTTAACCACTCTGTATCTTAGTTTCCTCATCTGTAAAGTGGAAATAATGATAGTATCTTTTCCAAAGAGTTGTGGTGACAATTAAATGAGTAATGCACGTGAAGTGCTTAGACAACTGCTTGACACACAGTAAGTGATCAGTCATCTAAGCTGTTATTATTATTATGGTTATTATTTTACAAACCATCATAGATGTTCGTGCTCTTTTAACAATATGACCTACTGTTGCTGAGTTCCTGATTAAGGGTGTGTGATTAGACCAAAAATTTATCCTTCTGTAATAGGAAACATGTTTTGGAAAATGTGTAAAATAAAACCCCAGCCAGATAGTTACATTTTACTTGTGGTTTTTCTAAGCTTAAAGTTTTCTGATTAATTGAGGGTTTGTGTAAAATTGAGGGTGTAATTCTTCTTCTCTCTCAACGTAGGTATGGCATCACAGCTGCAGGTGTTTTCCCCCCCATCAGTGTCGTCGAGTGCCTTCTGCAGTGCGAAGAAACTGAAAATAGAGCCCTCTGGCTGGGATGTTTCTGGACAGAGCAGCAACGACAAATATTATACCCACAGCAAAACCCTCCCAGCCACACAAGGGCAAGCCAACTCCTCTCACCAGGTAGCAAATTTCAACATCCCTGCTTACGACCAGGGCCTCCTCCTCCCAGCTCCTGCAGTGGAGCATATTGTTGTAACAGCTGCTGATAGCTCGGCCAGTGCTGCTCCATCAACCTTCCAAAGCAGCCAGACCCTGACTCACAGAAACAACGTTTCTTTGCTTGAGCCATATCAAAAATGTGGATTGAAAAGAAAAAGTGAGGAAGTTGACAGCAACGGTAGCGTGCAAATCATAGAAGAACATCCCCCTCTCATGCTGCAAAACAGGACTGTGGTGGGTGCTGCTGCCACGACCACCACTGTGACCACAAAGAGTAGCAGTTCCAGCGGAGAAGGGGATTACCAGCTGGTCCAGCATGAGATCCTTTGCTCTATGACCAATAGCTATGAAGTATTGGAGTTCCTAGGCCGGGGAACATTTGGACAGGTGGCTAAGTGCTGGAAGCGGAGCACTAAGGAAATCGTGGCTATTAAAATCTTGAAGAATCATCCCTCCTATGCCAGACAAGGACAGATTGAAGTGAGCATCCTTTCTCGCCTAAGCAGTGAAAATGCTGATGAGTATAATTTTGTTCGTTCTTATGAGTGCTTTCAGCATAAGAATCACACCTGCCTTGTGTTTGAGATGCTGGAGCAGAACTTGTATGATTTTCTAAAGCAGAACAAGTTTAGCCCACTGCCACTCAAGTACATCAGACCAATCTTGCAGCAGGTGGCCACCGCCCTGATGAAGCTCAAGAGCCTTGGTCTGATTCACGCTGACCTTAAGCCTGAAAACATAATGCTGGTTGATCCAGTGCGCCAACCCTACCGAGTGAAGGTCATTGACTTTGGTTCTGCTAGTCACGTTTCCAAAGCTGTGTGCTCAACCTACTTACAGTCACGTTACTACAGGCAAGTGGCAAATGCTAACAAAGTGTATCTTAGACTAGAGATCTGTCTTTATATTTAGTAACTGTTACCTAGAGCTACATATAACAAACGATGAATTTATTTACAGATTCCAAGGTAGAATAGGATAATATGTTTTACTTCATTCCTTGTCTGGCATTCCTCTACGTAACATTATTTAATTTCTGAAGTTATTATTTAACACTAGAAAAATTAATTCAGTCCGATTCTGAAGGTTGTTCCTAGTTGAATTATACTAGCATCTGGTTCCTTCATTAGTACCATTATACCTAATTTTCCCATCTTAAAGAGTCTTTAAAAATATAAAGATGTTTACTTATTTGTAATGAATTTGGGCATATGCTGCTACTTTTTCCAAGTTCCTTTCTTGGCAGGTAAGATGCCTTGGGAATAATTCCAGGTTTAACTCTAGCAACATTTCATTCTTTGACATTTTCTTTTGTATTAGAATTGGATTTGATGATTGCTAAGGGCTCTTCCTGTTTTAACATCTCCATAATGGTTCGAACTTATTCAGTCATGACCTTATTTGGTTATCCTAGAATGTCCTTGACCCAAGCGCCTTATACTTTAGTGATTTATATTTCCAGATTGATACTTCTAACAAAGCTACCTTTTCAATATATAATAGTTATTAGGACCGTTCTTAAATGCTGGTATATACAAAGTTGACTGTGCTATAACCAAGGAGATTTACAGGAAGAAAAGGGGGAAGTCTTCTTAAATGAGCTTTTATTTCTCAATATCTCATTTGTTTATTTGTCTAGTTACTAATTTTAAGGAATCTGAGTCTTAATTTTAATGGTTATTAAATACAAATTGTCCACTCATCTAATCAAGAAGTGAAACAGTAAACAAAAAAATAGGTAATCCAAATATGTGTTTATCGGGAGTTATGTCTGATCTGTCAAATGCCTATATTAAATTTTGAGTAAATAGAAAGTCTGAGCTTGGAATTTTATATTATATGTGAAAATAACAAGGATATTTTAACCTGTACAAGGCTCAGAAAATATGCCATCTGCATATTTTTTTCTACTTTTGTAAAATCTGCCTAACATGAAGTTCATCATTTTAACCATTTTTAAATGTACCATTCAGTGTCATTAAGTACATTCATGGTGTTGTGTAACCATCACCACTATTTCTTAATTTTTTTCATCACCCAAAACAGAAGCTCTGTAACCATTAAGCAATAACTCCACCTTTCCCCCTACCCCTGGTAGCCTCTTTTTGACTTTCTGTCTTGTGAATTTGCCTATTCTAGATACTATGTGTAAGTGGAATTTCACAGTATTGGTCCCTTTGTATCTGGCTTCTTTCACTTAGCATAATGTTTTCAGGGTTAATCCATAGTATAAATTGTATCAGAATTTCATTCCTTTTCATGACTAAATAATATTCCAGTGCATGTATGTACTACATTTTGTTTATCCATTTCCTTGGGTTTCCACATTTTTGGCTGTTATGAATAATGGTGCAAAGAACATTAGCGTTCAAGAGTTCAAGTCCCTGTTTTCAATTCTTTTGGGTATATAGCTAAAAGTAGAATTGCTAGATCATGTGGTAATTCTGTTTTTAACTTTTTGAGGAACCACCAAACTGTTACACTAGCAATGCACGAGGATTCCAGTTTCTCCACCTCCTCATCAACACTTGTTTTTGTTTTTTTGAGGTCGGGGAATAATAGCCATCCTTTCATGTGTGAAATGGTATTCATGGAGTTTTGATTTGTGTTTTCCTAATGATTAGTGATGTTAAGCATCTTTTCATTTGTTTATTGGACATCTGTGTATCTTCTTTGGAGAAATGTCTTTTCAAGTCCTTTGTCCATTTTTGAATTGGATTTTTGTTGNGTTTATTGGACATCTGTGTATCTTCTTTGGAGAAATGTCTTTTCAAGTCCTTTGTCCATTTTTGAATTGGATTTTTTTTTTNGTGTATCTTCTTTGGAGAAATGTCTTTTCAAGTCCTTTGTCCATTTTTGAATTGGATTTTTGTTGTTGTTGTTGAGTTTTAAGAGTTCTTTATATATTCTAGGTATCAGCCCTCTGCAGGTAGGTGTTTTGAAAATAGATTCTCTCATTCCATGGGGTTGCCTTTCACTTTGTCAATGGTGTTTGCACGAAAGTTTTAAATTTTAATGAAGTTCAAATTGTGTTTTTTGTTGTTTATGCTTTTGGTATTATATCTAAGAAATCGTTGTCAAACCAATGTCATGAAACTTTTTCCCCTTTGCTTTCTTGTAAGAGTTCTGTAGTTTTTAGCTCTTATTTAAAAGAACATAAGAAATATAGACAGCTCTTATATTTGGATCTTTGATCTATTTCTAAGTTAATTTTTGTGTATGGTTTAAGGTAGAGGTCCAATTTCATTCTTTTGCCTGTGGATATTCAATTTTCCTAGCACCATTTGCTTAAAAGACTATCTTTTCTCTATTGAAAGGTCTTGACATTTGTCAGAATTCATTGACCACAAATACAGCGGTTTATTTCTTGGCTCTCTATTCTATTCCATTGGTCTATATGTCTGTTTTTATGCCAGTACCACACTGTCTTGATTACTTGTAGCTTGATAGTAAGTTTTAAAATCAAGAAGTGTGAGATCTCCAGCTTTATTCTCTTTCGGGATTGTTTTGGCTACTTGGAGTCCCTTAAGATTCCATATGAATTTTAGGATGGATTTTTCTATTTCTGCAAAAAACATCATTGGTTTTTGAAGGGATTGCACTGAATCTGTATATCACTTTGGGTAGTAATGACATCTTCACAACATTACATCTTCCAATCCACTCTTCTCTATTTTTATCTTTTCCTTTTATAGTTTTGTAAAACTCTGATTATTTCTTACTTGAGTGAGATGGAGTAGAGAGATTCCTACAGCCTCGGTTTCTCGTTTCATGCTGCTCTAGGCAGTTTGGCTAATTTTGAGAATCTCCCCTCCATTTAGTTATTCACGACTTGGAAAATTTAGGTTCCAATTACTTTTTCTTTTAGTATTCTCCTTTGAGCAATCCCACCACCACCCACTCAGGTATATATACAGAAACACTCTACTGGTGCACTTAAGAGCTCAGTTCTGCGTCTTGCTTGGAGCTCTGGGGAGGTAGGAGGGGGGGCACCACTGAGGGGTGTGGAGGCTGATCAGCTCTTGCTTCTTGATCTCTTCTCTAGTCAGGGCCTGCAGGTGTTCTTTTACTATTTGCCTTGTCTTGTGGTAACAGAAGCAATGTTAAGATTGAAAAAGCGATAGAAATAAGAATTATTTTGTGAAATAATTTTGATGGCATTTTCTCTTAAAGGATAAAGGAGATTTGAAGGGTAAATAGTTCTGGCTGCTTAGCTTTCTCTAATAAATAATTCATTTGAATAATTTTCAGTGTTAGGTTGCTGGTCTTTGCCCCTTTCCCTATCCTTTTGATTTATTTTTTTTTTAAGATTCTTTTTTATTTATTTATTTGAGAGAGAGAGAACATGAGCAGCGGGGAGAGAGAGAAGCAGACTCCCTGCTGAGCAGGAAGCCCAGTGTGGGGCTCTATCCCAGGACGAAGGCAGACGTTTAACCAACTGAGCCACCCAGGCACCCCTTGATTTTTTAAAAAGATTTTATTTATTTGAGAAAGAGGGAGACCACAAAGGGAGAGAAAGAGGGAGAAGCAGGCTCCCTGCCCAGCAGAGAGCCCAACACAGGGCTTGATCCCAGGACACTGAGATCACGACCTAAGCCAAAGGCAGACATTTAACTGACTGAGCCACCCAGGCATCCTATCCTTTTGATTTAATTTAAGCTGTCATTTGAGTAATTTGATCATGTTTTGTTTTTATAGGAAATACGATTTTCAGATTTTTAAGTCCACTGGTAATTACTCTTCAACAAATCATCCTGCAAATCCATTGCATTTAGTTTTGACTAGAGGAGTAATTGTGAATGGAGCTCAGTTTACCCCTTAAAAACAGGAGTTCTTTGTGCGTATTACTGAGTAATTACTGTGCATACTGAACCTCAATGTCCAGGGCTTGACTACATTAGGATTTTTTTTTTCTTTTTACATTTAGGATTTAATATGAGTATTCTCTTGTGTTGCAGTAATGCTTGATAATGAACCTCAGGCCAATGGAGTAGCAACTCAGGCATTCCTTCTTCACCATTAGTTTTATCCACAGTGGTCCTCTTTGTGTTGTTTTTAGAGTCTGTTAAGTCTGTACCCTGGTGTCTTTCAGAAAACCTCTGTGAAATCCCTTTGGCCAGTGAAACATCCTGGCTCCAAAGCCCGACTTCCCCTTACCTTCCTTTTTAGTTTACGTTGCTTCATCTTTCTGATAACATGCCAAAATATTATCAGTTGACATAAATTTTTGCCACCATACTCTTTTGGCCATGGGCATGACTAAATGCCTTAGGCAATGGAAATAATATACTTTATTTCCTGGCCACTATATATGTAGATGTAGGCTACTTCCAAAGAAGTTGCTGTCTTCGGGGGCTTGAGTTTAGGCACAAGGGTTTGCTATGCTTACAAGCTCAGTGCTTTTCCATTCTGAACAAACTAGCTGGCTTTATTAAAGTTGAGATCACTGTATTTGTTATGTGTGGAAGGACAAGGGCTAGAGAAGGAAAGCATAGTTTCAGTTTATCCTAGACAAACATACTACAGTTTCACCTAAGCCACAGATGCAGGAAGCTAGGCTTTATGTAACATCTCTGATCTGGTAAATAAGTTTGATGCCTGTGAGATGGGCAGGAAGGAGCAAGAGTGTTCATGACAATGAGCAGAGATTAATTTGTGCTGTTAAGTGATCCTAACCGCAGCTTGCTCCAGGTTCTAGTGAAATAACGCTTTATGACTTTGGAGGAATTTTTTAGTTAAAGAGATTTGAAGTTGGAAAATCAAAAGGCAAGGATTGCTGTTTCTGCCACCTGGTTGTAGTCATTAGAGCCTGTTTAGTATTTGTTCTTTAAGGTTTGTTCTTTAAGGTTGGGATGTGTTTTCAAAGAGGAGACCCACTATGTCCAAAGTACAATTAATGCCATTTTCCTATAAAAGTGAATACTGCCGGTTTGGGTTTTTTTCCCTCTCTTCCCTGTGCTTCTGTAGGTCATCTTTGTTAATGCCCAGTTGTTAGAATGTCAGAGCTGGAAAGGGACCCAGAAGGGTAGTTAACCTCACTCCGCCTTCCTATACAGATGAGGTAGAGGCACAATTTTAGTGTTGAGGGTTTATATTGCGCGATTGAGAGATAACGGAGGCCAAGGGGAAAGATGATGCATTAATGAAGATAGTATCAAGAATTATAATCTGAATTCAGAGTTTAAAACATTCAGTCTTTAGAGATGAACCTGCTTTAAATGTTCTCTTCTGTTCAGTAGAAGAAAATGACCTTAGTTTTTTTGCTGCTTAGAGTTCAGGTCAGTCGGCATTTCTAGTTCCTAATGATAGCGAAAAGCCCTCAATAGACTGAGCAACCTTATTTTATTTTTACTTTCATTGTGTTTTTCCCCCCTTTGATACTCACCTTTTTGTGTGGTAGATGCAGTAGAGTTACTGTTCTAAGTGAGTTTTTGCTGGAAATCCTTAGCTGAGTTTGTTACTCCAGAAGCAGAGCGAGACCAAGTGGAAAAACTGATGCCAGCCAGTCTTTAGGGGGAGTTTTGTCTAATGGAGTTTGGGGGCTGGAATTAGTGTTTTCTTAATTTCCCTGAAACTTTAAGCTTTGGAAGCCTAACAATTATCACATATTATTGCTACTTTTTAGAGAAGTAAGTTATTGGGTGGCCTGCCCCTCCCTATGACCTACCTTTGGATTTTAAAATGTCTTCCTGGTATAGTGGGAATGGCAAAATCAATCTGCTGCTCTTCAATTGATGCTTAGGAATGTTCTAAACCCAGTTTTTATTTTGGCACAGAGCCATTTGCGCTCTCCCTGCCAGCTATTTTTGGCACTGTCATGAACTTGGAAATTAATAATTCTGCTCACTGAAAGTAAAAATTTTGTCCCTTTCAATTTTAGAAAAGCTTTTATGTTTCTGGATACTCTTACGCTCTAGTTTATTAATGCTATTAAACTTGTGCCATCTTAAAAACATGCTATAGTGGTTGGGATTTAATTAAACTCTGAAACTCCGTCAGTAATATGTGGCTCTAGCCACCTGCAACAGGAGTGTCCCTTTTGAAGTTTGTTTCTTTGGCTAACAAAACCACAGTTTATATCAATTAGTATAAAAACTGGTGATATTAGTCCTTCCACTGATAGCTGTCAAGTAGTGGAAGTCTCAGCAGACCTGGATCATTCTTCTGCTTTTTCTGTGCTAGGATCAGGAAAGCCTTTAGATCCTATGAAGTCCTCTAATTTACCTTATTTTCTAAGGGCTACTTACTTAGAAAATTACTTGGGGGGGAGGCTATTCTTATTTAGCGAAATATCTTTATACACTCTCGCTCAATCCTCCCTGCCCCAAAGCGACAATATCCACATAATACTTGAAAGTAAAGTTGGAGAAACCTAGGCACTTCATGAGGGGACCCAGCCCATTAGAGGGCTCTTTGTGGAGAGAAATCTGCCGAAGTGTCTGGATCTGGTGTGCCCTTATAGATTCCAATTCTGTGACTTGTGAGAAGGGAGGAAATTGTCTGGAGATGATGATAAAATGTTGACGAGCTCAGCCCTTAGATCCAGATTGCCTGCACTCCATCATTTAGTAATTGTGTGACCTTGGGTGAGTTACTTAACTTCTCAGTGCCCAGTTTCTTCATCTGTAAAATGGAAAGGATACTTTATTACAGAGCATCTAAAATACCATTGATTAGAAGGTGAAACATTTATGTACCAATAAAAAAGTAAAAGCACCGCCATTAAGCTAAAATATGTCATCATTTGCAAGAATCTTCTTGATTTTAGAGATGTTAAAATATGAAAAAAACATGCATCGTAGAATTGATGACGTGGGGCACCTGGGTGGCTCAGTCAGTTAAGCGTCCGACTCTTGATCTCAGTTCAGGTCTTGATCTCAGATTTTGATTCCACGCTGGGCTCCATGCAAGACATGGAGTCTACTAAAAAAAAAGAATTGATACTTTCATAGGATTGTTGTAAGGAGTAAGTGACCACATTTGTAAAGAACGTAGAACAGTGCATGGCACAGAGTGAGCACTATTAAATGTCATCTTTCATTATTATCGATATTAGTAATAACCTGTTATTATCATCCCCCTTTTAAGCCCATTTATCTCATAATTTTAGTCATGGTTTGAAAAATGCCATGTATACCACCATGCCAAATAGATTTATATAGGTGGATATATACAACTTTTACTTATTTGGAGACAGTACAGTACAACTCTGGGACCAGATTGCCAGGGTTCAAATTCTGGCCCTTCCACTTATTAACTGTGATTTTGGGCAAATTACTTACTCTCTTTGCCCCAGTTTCCTCTGTAAGTAGGGGTAATAATTTTACCTTGGATGTATTCATATATATATAAAGCTTTTAGTTTATGGTATTATCTTAGTCTTCTGTTTAAGGCTCCCCAGGGTTAGGTTTCTAACTTGGAGCATTAATGAAAATGAATATTTCTATAGTGCTTTCAACTACTATATCTCCACAGAAGGCATTTCTGTTACCAAGGGGTATTTATTGATCAGGTCATTTAATTGATCTTTCTATAATTAAAAAGGTGCTAAGAATAAAAAGAATAAATTTGTGATCCCTTATCTGTGATTTCAATTCAGATTTCAAAATTAAAAAACTTTTTCTAAGTTTGGTATAAGCTCATTCATTAGCAAAATCTGTCTTGAACGAATGTAAGGCTATTTAAAGTCTTTATTTAGCCAACTTAGTATGACTGTTCATTTGTTTCATTGTGGAAATGTTAATGTGTTTGATTATGGGTGCTTCCCTAAACTCCATTGGGATTACTATGCAATATGTAGTTTTATGTATGGTGGTGCCTTTCTGAAATTCAAAAAAATTTTCTTTTTTTTTTTTTAAAGATTTTTTATTTTTATTTATTCGACAGAGAGAGAGACAGCCAGCGAGAGAGGGAACACAAGCAGGGGGAGTGGGAGAGGAAGAAGCAGGCTCATAGCAGAAGAGCCTGATGTGGGGCTCGATCCCATAACGCCGGGATCACGCCCTGAGCTGAAGGCAGAGGCTTAACCGCTGTGCCACCCAGGCGCCCCTCAAAAAAATTTTCAATTCAAAACACATCTGGCCCCAGAAGTTTCAAATGATGGATTTTATATCAAAGATAGTTTTCAGTTTCTTTAAATCAATATGTACCTTGAGCTGATACTAAAACAGGACTTAGTCAACATACTTAATTTCCCCAAATAATGTTTGTTTTTTAATTTGCTCTTTTTATTTTTGCTAGAGCCCCTGAAATTATTCTTGGATTACCATTTTGTGAAGCTATTGATATGTGGTCATTGGGCTGTGTGATAGCTGAGCTGTTCCTGGGATGGCCTCTTTATCCTGGTGCTTCAGAATATGATCAGGTAAGAGTGTATATTTGGATGGAAACAGAACACAAGTATTTACTCGTGAAATAGATTCTAGAGGAAGAGAAGTACTTACTAGTGAAGTATTTAGGTATTAGGGAAAGAGTAATCCAATTAGAAAGAATTTTTTTTTTTAAGACTAAAATTTTCTCTACCTATTTCTTAGTCTGATATTATGTTTGCAAATCAACAATTTAAAAAGATTTTTATTTCATATTTCATTACCTTTGATTGGTACTTTTCCAGATCTGTCATGATATATTAGAGGCTGGCTTTGGTTAACAAATGTGTCTTGTGAGTTTTTAAGATATGAAAGTAAAGAAGGATGAGGAATTGGAATTTTAAGAGTGAACTTTGTCTCATTCAGAGCTGTTACTTCCTTTTATATATGACATATGCTGAAATAAGTACTCTCTACATACTGAAACACATTGGGCCCCGGAAGCTGTGATGTATACTAGTTTCTGTAAAATAGGATTTAGGAGGGAAATCGTATGAGTGGAAAAGTATTGTAATAGAAGATGGTCTATTTCTCAAAACAGAGAAGCTTTACAGGATATGCTACAGTTTCCGAAGGAGCTGGTCCTGAGAGAAAAGGTTTTGCCATGGACGTAAATTGTGAATTCTTATTTCTCATTCTTAAAAAAAAAAAAGTTTCTAACCACTATGCTGTAAGTTCTTTAAGGACATGGACTGTTTGATTCCACCAGCGTATCCTCAGCTCCTGACGTAATGTCTGACACATAGTAGGGACATGAGGATTTTTTGTTTTTTGTTTTTAAAGAAATGGTTAGCTGGAATTATTAAAAGGAAAAAGGAGTAAAACAGTATTTTCCCCTATTCAACTTAGAATTTTGATTCCTTGATCCATTTTAGATCCACCTTGTAAAAATTTGACTCTTTGGGCATGTTTTTGATTGAAACAAAAATTTAGTTGCTCATGTGATAAATAACTGGTCACCCTGAGTTTTGTAATTTAGCCTTTCTTCTACCTCGTGAGAGAGAAGCCAGCTTTCTTATTTTACAATTGGTGTGCAAAATGACGCAAATGATAATGCAAAAACACGCTTGAACTCTAAGCCATCGATTCTCCTTTTTGGGTCTTAGACCCTTTAGAGAATCTGATGAAAGATGGGTATGGATCTTCTCAGAAAAATTTATGTACAGTATTTTGAGTACAAATTTAGGGGATTCATGGATCCCTAAATAAGAAACCTTGCTCTGAGCAGTTACAGCCCCCCAAGTGCCATTCCTGGGCCAACCTTCAATGTTAGGAAACAGATTGGTACTATAAATTTTCCTAGGAAGTGGAGTCAAATGAAATTAGATTTAGAAGCTAAGATACAACTGGGGCTTTTTTAAGTAAAGAGATGATGTGATAGTTTTGAGAGAATTTTTGTCTAGTGCATAGATGTGAAACTGTGGGTGGTAGGAGGAAGTCATTTTTCCCATGCTGAATAAATAGGATACTGCTGTGTAGAGCAGGATTGGGGATAGGTTATCTTGGTGCATCTCTGGTTATACAAAAAGATTTCTGTGGCAGGATCTCTGTTCTTATAGTCAAGTGTCTTTAAAACAACTTATGTTGAGATATAATTCGTACACCATATAATTCAGCCATTTAAAGTGTACAACTCCATGATTTTTAGTATGTTCACAGGGCTGTAGACCATCACCATGGTCAGTTTTAGAACATTTTCATCCCTCTGTAATGAAACCCTGTACCTAACTAGCAGTCAGTGTTCATTCTCCCCTAACCCCTACCTCCCCCGCCCCTGGCAACCACTAATATACTTTCTGTCTCTATAGATTTGCCTATCGTAGTATCGTATTTATCACATACAATGTGTGGTTTTCTGTGATGGGCTTCTTTTACTTGGCGTGTTTCTCATCCATGCTGTAGCCTGTATCAGAACATCATTACTTTTTATGGCTGAATAATGTTCCATTCTATATATGTATACCGCATTTTTGTTTTTCCATTCATGTGTTGATGGACACTAAGTTATCTTTTGGCTGTTGTGAAAAACAGTGCTATGAACATTGGCATACAAGTGTTTAAATTCCTGTTTTCAATTTTTGGGGGTATATAGCTAGAAGTAGATTTGCTGGGTCATATGATAATTTTATATTTAAACAAACTTTTCCATAGCGGTTACACTATTTTACATTCCTACCAGCAATACACAAGTGTTCCAAATTCTCTACATCCTTGCCAACACTAGTTATTTTCTTTTTTACTTTTCTTTCTTTTTTTAAAAAATAGCAGCCATCCTTATCTATGTGAAGTGATAATCTCATTGTATTTTGATTTGCATTCCTCTAACAATTAGTGATGTCGAGCATTGCTGTATGTGCTTACTGGATACCTATATATCTTCTTTAGAGAAGTCTACTCAAGGGGTGCCTGGGTGTCTCAGTTGGTTGAGCGTCTGACTCTTGATTTTGGCTCAGGTCATGATCTTGAGGTCATGAGATCAAGCCCGAGTCAGGCTTTGTGCTCAGTGGGGAATCTGCTTGAGATTCTCACTCTCCCTCCCCCCTGCACACACGATCCACCCCCCTCATCAATCAATCAGTCAGTCAATCTTTGGAGAAGTCTACTCAAGTCCATTGCCCGTTTTTGAATTGGGTTGTTTTTTTGTTGAGTTGTAGGAGTTTGTATATATTCTGGGTATTAATCCCTTATCAGATATATAATTTGCAAAAACTTTCTCCCATTCCTTGGGGTTGCCTTTTCACTGTGTAGATAGCATTGTTTGCACAAAAGTTATTAATTTTTATGAAGTCCAGTTTTTTTGTTTTTGTTGCTTGTACTTGTGGTATCATATCCAAGAAATTCTTAGCAAATCCAAAGTCATGAAAGTTTTCTCCTATGTTTTCTTCTAAGATTTTTATAGTTTTATCTCTTGCCTTTAGGTCTTTGAGCCATTTTAAGTTGATTTTTCTACATAGAATAAAACAAGGGTTCAATTTCATTATTTTACCTGTGGATATTCAGTTTTTCCAACACCATTTGCTTGTAAGACTGTTCTTTCCCTACCTTCTTAACATCCTTATCAAAAATCAACTGACCAAAATACAATGATTTATTTGTAGACTGTCAGTTCTGTTCCATTGATCTATGTATCTATCTTTATGCAGGTATCACACTGTTTTGATTACTGTAGCATTGTGGTCAGTTTTGAAACCAGGAAGTATGAGTCCTCTAACTTTGTTCTTTTTCAAGATTGTTTTGGCTATTTAGGGTCCCTTGAGATTCCATATGAATTTTATGGTAGGGTTTTTTTTTTTTTTGTTTCTGCAAAATAATTATTGGTTGTTTTGTTTAAATAGTTGAAGTGCATTGACTCTCTGGGATGTATCACCATCTTAACAATATTGTCTTCTAATCCCACAAATGTGACCAGATTTTTTAGGTTTTCTTTAGCAACATTTTGTAATTTTCAGAGTACAAATTTTACATTTCTCTTATTGAATTTATTTCTAAGTATTCTATTTTTTTTGATGCTGTGGTGAATAGAATTATTTTCTTAATTTTATTTTCAGATTATTCATTGCTAATGTATAGAAATACAGAGTTTTGTAATTGATCTTTTATTCTGCAACCTTGTTGAACTCTTTTTCTAGGGGTTTTCTTCTTTTATTTATTTATTTATTTATTTATTTATTTATTTATTTATTTATTTATTAAGTAATCTCTATGCCCAGTGTGGGGCTTGAACTCATGACCCCAAGATCAAGAGTTGCATGCTCTACCCAATTGAGCCATCCAGGTGCCCCTCTAGTAGTTTTCTGATAGAACTCTAGTTCTAATAGTTATGATGGATTCCTTACAATTTTCTAAGTACAAGATCATGCCATCTACAAATAAAAATAGTTTTACTTCTTCCTTTCCAGTCTGAATTCCTTTTTTTTTTCTTGCCTAATTGCTTTGCATTGAAGCGGTAGTAACAGTGTTGAATAGAAGTATAAGATTAGAAATCCTTGTCGTGTTCCAGATTTTAGGGGGAAAATATTCAGTCTTTCACTATTAAGTATGATATCAGCTGTGGATTTTTCATAAATACTGTAATTGAGATTTTATAGTAGATGTTTGTGATTCTTGAAATATTAGTTAATAGCTTCAAATTTGTTGGAAACATTTTAATTGTTTGATGTAACAAATGACAATACTTTTTGTTTACATAAATGTAAGACTTTTGTTTTTGCTGTATTGTAAGCTGTGTAAAAGCAGTATCTGAACGATATCTTCCCATTCTACTTTCACAATGAAACTCATTCTGTAATATTAAAATTTTTAAATGTTTTAATTCTTTAAGTGCATCATTATAGAAAAATTAGAAAAGATGCAGTAAGCCAAGAGATAAAACTTTCAGACTTTAGTAGTTCCACCCTTCAGAGGTAACTGTGTTATGATTCGGCATATTTTGTATTTATTTGTGTGTATAATTTGTTAATTTTCATCATATTTATTGAGTAGCTACTTCGGATACTGGGGATACCATGCTGCATAGAACATTGTACTTGCCCTTGTGGAGGCAACAAATAGTAAATAATTATGTAATACTTTTATACATAATATATAATTATATACATAATAGATGATAATAATTATATAATATGATTGAGATCTCCAGTTTTTTTACACAACATAAATTTGATCATGCTGCTTCCTTGCTCTTCAGTGGTTTTTTTATACTTTTAGAATGAAGAGCTAAATTCTTAATATGGCCTCTGAGCCCCCATATAGGTTGTCCTTCCCCTTTCTCTCTCCCTCTCTAAATTGATCTTACACCATTTCTTCTTGTTTTTCATGCTGTAGCACCACTGGCCTCATTTCAACACTGGTTAAGAATATGCTTCCTTCCAGCAAAGGCCCCTTGTACATACTGTTCTCATAGTCTGGAATGCTTCTGTACCACCCATTCATTTCATCTAGTCAGTGCCTACTCATTTATTAGCTCAAGTGTTACTTTCTCAAGGAGCTTTTCCTTACCAGTCCCCAGTCTAGCTCAGGTTCCTTTGCGGTGTATTTTTATAGAAGCCTATTTCTTATATTCAGAATGCCAGTTCAGTTTGAATATTCAGTGTCTGTCTCCCTCACTTGACTGCAAGGTTTATGAGAGCAGGAACCATGTCTATTTTTAAAATCACCAGTGCCTGGCTCAATAAGTACTAACTAAATGAATGAATGAATATATGTGCTATATATAGTTCTATTCCACATAATAAACTTAGGGATATAGAGGAGCATATATACTGTACTTGGTCCTGTCTAAGACAATGTTGATTGAAAGATACACCATTTTTCTGTACCTGTAGGGAGAATGCTGCCAATTAAACCGTGAGAGTTATCAGTTGTAAGACATACCTTGATTTCAAAGATGTTAGTGTGAAAAAATGTTCCTCTTAGAATCAGTGAAATGTAGTGAGATTATTTAATTTGTAATCTGCTTTTCTACTTAGTATACTGTGAAATACCTTTATGTGTCAATAACTAAACTTCTACTTTGTCATTTTATTTTACTTATTTTGAGAGTGTGAGTGTGCACATGTGAGCCAGCAGGGTGGGGAAGGGAAGAGGGATAAAGGAGAGAGAGAGAATCTTAAGCAGGTGCCCCTCCAGTGCAGATAGTCCCAACCCAGGACTCGATCTCAGGACCTGAGCCAAAATCAAGAGTCCCAGGTGCCCCTCTACTCTCTCTCTCTCTCTTTTTTTTTTTTTTAAAGATTTTATTTATTTGACAGAGATAGAGACAGCCAGCGAGAGAGGGAACACAAGCAGGGGGAGTGGGAGAGGAAGAAGCAGGCTCAGATAGCAGAGGAGCCTGATGTGGGGCTCGATCCCATAACGCGAGGATCACGCCCTGAGCCGAAGGCAGACGCTTAACTGCTGTGCCACCCAGGCGCCCCCCCTCTACTCTCTTGTTTTAAATGTCTGGGTAGTATTTTATTGCACCAATTCTATTCTGGATTACAAAAAATATTTCACCATTTTTGTACGCAAAAGAAGTTCACATTTAAAATGTTCTGATCTGCAGTAAATTTTTTTTTCTATTTTGTTAATGGTGTATTGGCTTCCAGTATGTGACTCCCACAGATTCAAGAGTAATATCCTGCTGTTATCTGAAATTGTCTTGTAATAGCAGGCCAGATTTGGCCTATAGGCCAGAGTTTGGTGACCTCTGCTTTACACTGTTAAAATATTGGTGAGGATCCCAAAGAGCCCTGTTTGTATAGCTTGTATCTGTTAGTATATACTGCATTAGAAATTGAAACTGGGTGCACCTGGGTGGCTGTCGGTTAAGCATGGGACTCCTGATTTCGACTCAGGTCATCATCTCAGGGTCATGAGATCGAGCCCTGCTTCAGGCTCCACACTTAGCATGGAGTCTGCTTGAGATTCTCTCTCTCTCTCTCCCCTTTACCCTCTGTCCCTACTCTGGCTTACACACACACACACACACTCTCTCTCTCTCATTCAGAAATAAGTAAGTAAGTAAATAAATAAATAAATAAAATCTTTAAAAAAATAATAGAATAAAAGGTGTAATTTTTTAAAAAAAAGACATTGACTGAAGTTTTTAGGGGCAGAGGTGGGACATAAGATTTATTTCCTGGCTTACAAGTTTCTCTCTAATTTCATCTTAAGTGTAGCCATTCAAATATGGAAGAGGTGGTAAAAAAAAATTGCCTCTTGTCTCACTCTCAGTAGTGGAGAGAAAAGCAAATCTCTTCTATTGCTTTCTTGGGTCATTATAATTGTGGCAGCAAACAAATGTTGGACAATAAAACTGGGAAATTTTCAAAACACAAGTATATACAAGCACAAGTTTCATTAGCCATCAGAGCAACGACATCATCACACATCCTCTCTGGAAATCTCTACTGTGTACCCGTACGGGAATGAAAAAGGCAGAGTATTATTTAAAAAATAGTTTTTGCTTCATGGACTCCCTGAAAGGATCTTGGGGAGACCCCCAAGGGTCCCCAGACCAGGCTTTGAGAACTGCTAGCTTAGTTCATAGTAGGTATTCAGTAAATGTTGATTGAATGAATACAGTGCCTGCCCTCTAGTGATATAGGGATAGAGAAACTAAATTAAGTATTTAATTTTATGGTATGAGAGAGAAGCTCTATGGCAGTTTAGAGTAGGGAGCTAGAGTAGCCAAGGAAGAAAGAAGCTTATAAAAATGTTTTCCTGATCTTTTAAATTTGATAATGTGTCAACAAATGAAACCGAAAAACCCTTGGTGATCCATGAGATAGTTTGCTGGAAATTATTCTGTTCTGTCCTAAAAATCTCCTAAAGTTTTCTGAACTTTGTATCAGAGGTCTACAAAAAAGCAAAAATGGTTACACACAAAATTTTCAAAACTGAGTTTTCCTTGTAAATAATAGATACAGTAACATGGAAATAACTGAATAAATATTCGGGAATTACCTGTGAGTGGGTTAGCATATATATATATATGTATTTACAGATAAATTTTGTATTGATTTGGCTAGAGCTAATGTCTTAGTGTAAAAGTTTTTCATATTTTCCCTTTTCACTCCAAATCAATGTTTTAATGGTTTTGATGTTTCAGATTCGTTACATTTCACAAACACAAGGCCTGCCCGCCGAATATCTTCTCAGTGCTGGGACGAAAACAACCAGGTTTTTCAACAGAGATCCTAATTTGGGGTATCCACTGTGGAGGCTTAAGGTCTGTCTCCCTACTACATTACCCATACTCCTCACTCCCAACTTTTTATTAAATTCTTGAGGTAGAGGAGGGAAAGGGGGTGGTGGTGGCAATGTATGTTTGCCGGAAGGAATACTTGGAAAAAATATTTCATTGTACCCATTTGACCTGATCCTTAGCTAAAAAAATAAACTAAACAGCATTCAGTTGTCCGAGGTTTTTTTGTATATTTGAACCAGCAGCTGAGACGAGGGTATGGAGAATAGTGCTCACCATTAAGTCACAGGAAGAACTAGAGTGACTTAGCAATGACTGTTCTGTAGAGAATTCTCAATAAATATGAGAAAACAACATAATTTTCTAACTCCCCATGTTAAGGCCTTATATGTTTTCATGAAACAAATGCCTGTTTTTTACTTTTTTACTTCTGAGCCTACTCTTTTAACTTGAGAGATCTCTGACTAATGTGAGTAACCTTGTGAATCTGCCCCGAGCCTGTTTAATAGTTAGCGTTGGAAATATCATTTTATTTGAAAGTAGCTTTAAGAGAAAAATGGTAATGTCCCTCTTACGTGACATCCTTCAGGAACTGTGCTGCATCATTGTTTCCACATTTAATTTAGCACTACTGAAAGGGTGGTCAGATATCCAGATCCCATCCATTACCAGATTTTCTGGCTATTAAATTACTTTCATGTTTGCCATCTCTGATTGTCAAGGTGCCGACACTTGTTTCTTTGTATTTTGGCTTTAGAACAAAGTGTGAAAATAACATACAGATGGAATTTTTTTTTAAATCTATATTTTATAGACACCAGAAGAGCATGAATTGGAGACTGGAATCAAATCAAAAGAAGCTCGAAAGTACATTTTTAATTGTTTAGATGACATGGCTCAGGTGAGTATAGAAAGCTTCAGGAAGCCAGATATTTACATATCTCTTAATCAGAGACACACTTCCATTGTTTAGTTATATTAAAAATAGATTCAATCTGTTATCTTCTAGTATGTTTTCATTTTTTAAGAGAAAAAAGTTCATTAATATTTTGCCATGTATTAAAACAACATTTGAATCCTAACCAAGGATACTTTTAGAATTATGTGTTTTTCCCTTGCTTTTGCTTAACTGCTCTTGTTGCCTGTCAGTATTTTGAAATACTATTTTTGAAGATTTCTTTCCTGTCCATTTTCTCTGCTAAATAAATATGTAAGAGCTAACATTAATTGAGCGCATATTGTGTTCCAGACTCTGTTTAAACACTTTATACTTATGTCATTTAATCTTTTCAACAATAGAAGTTTTTATATTTAAATAATAACAATTGCTTTCACATGTTTGTCCAAATTTTGAATGAAAAGACTTCATTCAGCTTTATTCTTACCAGCACACTCTACCAAATTGAAGATGTTATTTAGACAGCGTAAGAAGAGCTTCCACTTGTGAAAATGCTTTTTCTGTAATATAAAGAATTTCCTCAGATTTTTTTCTTGAGATCTATTATCTATCTATCTGTTTATCTGCTGTGCATGTGCTTAGTATCAGCATTAAAGGTTAAGTCATGAAGTATAATATTTCTAAATTTTCCTTGGAAGGTGAATATGTCCACAGACTTGGAGGGAACGGATATGTTGGCAGAGAAGGCGGATCGAAGAGAATACATTGATCTGTTAAAAAAAATGCTGACCATTGATTCAGATAAGAGAGTTACTCCTCTGAAAACTCTTAACCATCAGTTTGTGACAATGACCCACCTTCTGGATTTTCCACACAGCAATCAGTGAGTATGGTCTGGGGCATTTGCCGTGATGTCCTGTGTTGTCACTATCTTATAGCTAAACAGAATGATCACAGGAGCAGCAGCCTTGGTACTTGCACATTTGGCTCACTGATGCTTTCCTTTCTCATTGAAAAATCATGAGATTAAAAATAAGATGTATGTTTTCTCTCTTTATGGTTATAAAAACTCTTGATTCATTTTATCTAAATATATATGGGGAAAAATGTTGATCCGTATTCATCTTGAGTTTTTTGTTATCTGTTGAAATCTCTGCATTCATTTTACTGAATCTTTAATCTCTTTTTTCAGTGTTAAGTCCTGTTTTCAGAACATGGAGATCTGTAAGCGGAGGGTTCACATGTATGATACAGTGAGTCAGATCAAGAGTCCTTTCACTACTCACGTTGCCCCAAATACAAGCACAAATCTAACCATGAGCTTCAGCAACCAGCTTAATACAGTGCACAATCAGGTATTCAGTAAATGATTTTGGAAACTCAAACCTAAGAGCGGTAGAAACTAGTAAGAGTACAGGTTGAGATAAAGAAACCAGTCTTTGTTTTGGTCATCTTGTTGCTTCTTACGAATTTCCTGCATGGCAAAAGTGATGGAAGACCTGTGGACCGATGATACTTACCAGTCATGTGCTGCTGAAAACTAAACACAAAGGCCTAATCCAGGCCCTCACAGTCTTCGCATAGTCCCATAAACAGACCATAGCTGTTATACTATTAACTGCTCATGTTGTACTTTGTACTGACTTTAGCCACTAACTTCCTCTGTTAGAGAGATTTTATATGTCTCATTACATGTGTTGAAGGGTGTTTCCAGTGATTTTTTTCTCTACTGTACATTAGACCCTCAGAACTTATTCATCTTGTAACTGCAAGTTTGTACCTTTTGATTACCTTCACCCATTTTCTGTCCCACCTGCTGCCCTGTCCCTAGCAACCACCAATCTACTCACTGTTTCTATGAGTTCAGTTTGGTGTTTCCGATAACTAACTTTAAGAGTGGTTTTGCATTTGTTTGCCAAACGGTGATATTTACGTTTGTTATTGAAGATGTGAGCTTTCTAATTTCTTAGCTAGGTTTACTTTTAAAGTGAGATTTGGTGGTAGTTCACATCCAGCAACTTTTTTGCACAGAAAGAAGAGATAAGGGTTTATCTGAGGCTGTCCTTAGTACAGGACTGTTCTTTATTCTATGTTTTCTTATTCAACCTTATAGTATACCTTAAATTTAGAGATTGGGAAAATTTCTTAAGTAGAGAGTTATTTCAGGAACAGTTAATACTACATTTTAAAACTTTAAGTTTTTCTGGGTAGATTCTGCATGTGTAAAAATACTGTTATTTCCGCTTTATACCAGTGTATAACTATAATCCTTTTGTTTTTAGGCCAGTGTTCTAGCTTCCAGTTCCACGGCAGCAGCTGCTACTCTTTCCCTGGCTAATTCAGATGTCTCACTACTAAACTACCAGTCGGCTTTGTACCCATCATCTGCAGCACCAGTTCCTGGAGTCGCCCAGCAGGGCGTGTCCTTGCAGCCTGGAACCACCCAAATTTGCACTCAGACTGATCCGTTCCAACAAACATTTATAGTATGTCCACCTGCTTTTCAGAGTAAGTGGAGAAACTCCTGTATCAAATGGTATCATATCAGACCTACAGAACTTGCTTTAGGCAGTTCCTTAGTAGGTATTTAGTTGTTTAGTTTTGATCTCTGACAAGTTTAAACTCTGTCTCTGAGTATGAGGATTACTGAAATTAACAAAGTGATTTACGATTTTTACATTGGTTATTTATCCAGTTATGATACTGTCTTACACGTTATGAGAGTTCAGTTAATATTTTCTTATTTGAACTGCCATGATACCAATTTCTTGCCCACTGAGACCTTGTACCAATGTCCTATATCTTGTTTAAGTATATATCTCTCAGTATGCAGAAATACTAAGCTTGAAGAAATTTGTTGTAAACAGAAATTCTATATTGAATCTTAACTTCCTTTATCATTCCATTATTAAATAAAATTAGCATTCCAAATAAAAGGTAATTTTATTCTAAAATATAAAAATTAAGAATATGGAAATCTCATGGGTTACATTCAGAAATAAAGATTATTATTTATTGAACTGAAAAATTCTACCAGCTGAGGTACTTATATGTGGAGTGCATTAAGATTATCTGCTTCAGCTTATGAATCACATCGTTCCTGCAAACTCCTCTATCAACAGAGGAACAGAATAGCTGAAGAAGGAGGCTCTGACCCCATGTGTTGCAATAAGATTTAAATTTTCACATTTCCATCCTTCCTCATTTTTTTCATTGTTTTTCTGTAATTCAGTCTGTTCAGTTCCTTTTTTTCTGAAATATGGGAAATGTGTTTATTGATATGGTGAGGCATTTAAAAGGTTAAATTATTTTTAGGATATTTTCTGACAACACACTTGACTTTCCCAGCAGAAAGTCAGTGTCACTACCTTGTGGTGATAAACCAGGATTCAGGCTTGTCATAGCACTTTACAATAGAAGCAGGTAGCATTTTTATCTTTTTACTTAAGTTACTTATTGACTGTGACTCTCCTGTTTGTTTGGTTTCTGACAGAGTCGGAGCAAGCAGAAGGAAAAGAGGGACTAGGGGAGACTGAGAGATTACCAGGAGGACAGGAGAGCGATAGCGATGTAAACCAGGGAGAAACCCAGGGAGAGCGGAGGAGCAGATTCCAAACCCGTAAATGCAAATTTAGCCTAACTTACCACATTATTTTATGCATATGCTACATAATAGTAAATTCTATACTTTGGGTTGTTGTATATTGAGTGATTCCTCTACTGAATTTAGCAAACTAGCCACCCTCCTCCCCCTCACCTTTTCCAGAGTGAGTCTCACGGGAACAGTTTTCAGATGTGGGACTCTGAAGTCTTCTGCTGCTTCTCAGATGATATTTACGAGATGAGGCAGAACTTTTTAGTTCCCTTAATAAAACAAAACTTAGACTCGATGTAGAGGGGAAAAGTGGTGTAACTCCTTTTGCTATAATTAGGTAAGTATAAGTTTTGGAAATTTTTTTCTACTTAGGATGTCTGACCTGAGGAACTAGAGCAAATTACAAATTTCCAAACAAAAGGGAGTTTTTAAGTTAAGGTAATGAGGATGAAAATAGCTAATATAGGGGCGCCTGGGTGGCACAGTGGTTAAGCGTCTGCCTTCGGCTCAGGGCGTGATCCCGGCGTTATGGGATCGAGCCCCACATCAGGCTCCTCTGCTGTGAGCCTGCTTCTTCCTCTCCCACTCCCCCTGCTTGTGTTCCCTCTCTCGCTGGCTGTCTCTATCTCTGTCGAATAAATAAAAATAAAATCTTTAAAAAGAAAAAAGAAAATAGCTAATATATATTACTATATGCCAGATATTGTTCTGACTCTTTGTACATGTATTAATTCATCCTCAGCAAACAACCCTAGGACGTGGGTGATGTCATTATGCCCAGTGTCATTATGTCCCATTATAGATGAGAAAATTGAACCCGATTCTCTCATCTGCCCAAAGTCTTAATAACTAGTTAGTGTAGAACTGGGATTCGAACCCAGGCAGTGGGGTTTTGAAATATGCTGTACCACCTCCTAGTATTTAAACTCAGCTGTAAAGAGTTGTCAGTTGTTTTGCCAGCCACAGCTGTATGCTGGTGTCTGCCCAGCAGTCCTCTATTCCAGGTTGCCTCCTTTTCTTTCACCATCTGCTTTTTTACAAGATACTATACTTGGAGGAAAATTGACCCTCATCAATTAGAGTTCTTTCCATACTTCGCTGTTTTTTTATTTGATGGGTTGAATGCAACAAAAACAAAAATCAAAACTTGAATCATTTCTTAGTTCAGGGTTCAGGGAGAACCTTCCAAAAGTGTTGCCTTTTGTTAATTCTTTGTTTCTACTTGTAGTTTCCTGAAGAAGCAAGTTTTAAGCTAGTTTAACTGCTGTGGCTTAGCCTAAATTACCAAAGCAATCTAATGCTATTTAGTTACATTTGTAGGTCAGTACTATAAATATTACTTTCTGTACTATTCCAGTTGACCAAAATAGATACACATTTTGCTCGGTGGTAACTATTATTTTGTGATTTTGTCCCCTTTTACTTCATTATCCCGGAACTTACAGGTGAACTTCTATTATGAACATTTCTTCCTAAATTTTACGGGCCTTTGCCCTTTGTTCATGCCCATTTCTAGGAGGCTATTACAGTAATGTTGTCTTGTAGTTGGCCGTGTGTCCAGGGAATTTAGACAAGAATTTTGATGTTGCTTAGCTATCTTATTAGATAGCATTGCCTTATGAAGAAGAATGACTGGCAGATTTTTAAAAATCTGGATTTGTTACCTTTTATTTTTATATAAGTGGCACTTTTTTAAAAAAGTTATTATTAGAGTGTTTTAATTCTGATTTTACTAGTCTCTCTTACTTGGTGTATTTCTAGATTGTGTTTTCCAGTATGACATTCTGACTGCTAAAATACTTGTAAATCACTGAAATGGAAAATTGGAAGACTTGCTGAAAGCCACAGTATTAGAGTTTAGGAGTTATGCTTATTTGATATCTCTGTAGTAATATTAAGAGAAATTAGTTGGTGATAGCTTAGAAAGTGTCACTGAAGAAGTATTCTAATTAAAATAAAATGTCTGTGTCCCCACTTAACAAAACTGCAGGCATGAGTGAATTAGAGAAACTTCTGTTAGTAGATAATAGAAACTTAAATTCTCCACATTGAAGTTTCTGACAGGGCAGGTTTAAAAGAAAGCTTTGAAGTCTCTCTTCTCAACTCTTGGCAAGAGAGAGAACTATCTTGAGCCCCTCTTTTCCCCAGAGTAAGAAATTCCCTTTTGTAGGAAACATTCATTTAGTATCTGTGCCCAGAGCAAGGCAACAAAAAATTCTTGATTTTCTTAGCTGTGCATTAGTTGTAAAAGAGTCCTATTAGAAAGCTGTCAGTGGCCAAGGCAGATTTCCTTAAATAAGTAGAAAAAAAGTGTTTCTGTAAACCAAAATACCTACTTTTTAAGTATTTTTATCCTGGGATATAATTTCTTCAGTTCACATACTAGTTAAAGATAAAATGTGTAACTAATTTGTGAATTTTTTGAGGAGTAGGGTAAAATATCTTAAGATATTCTGAAAGGGTAACTTAGATGATAAATGATAATTTTTTTCTTAACTAAGAGTCATAATTAACCAAAAGTTATAATTATTTTAAGTCTTTGCTTTTAATAGATTACGTATAAACAATATAAGTTCCCCCCCACCAATGGATTAAAAGGTGAATGTAACTTTATAGGTTTTTTGTTAGTTTGCTTTTGCATATGCTGTTAATGGGAATAGGATGGGTGTTATGTTTTAAGTGTTGTAGTATAAAAAAATTTTTTTTAAGTCCCTTAAACCATCCCTCCTTATATCAGACATCTTCCCATGAATTTAACCTGAAAGATCAAACCAGTCTCCCTTTTCTTAACTCCCTAGACCTCTATGAAATTCCTTTGTCTTAGATGTCTCGAACTAACCTGGGTGGTGGGTTATTTGAACAGAAAAGCTAAAAAACCCCAAACCAACTGCAGACCTAGCAGAGCAACTTAACTGTGATGTTGTTCTCTGCAGCTGGACTACAAGCAACAACAAAGCATTCTGGATTCCCTGTGAGGATGGATAATGCCGTGCCGCTCGTACCCCAGGCGCCGGCTGCCCAGCCGCTGCAGATCCAGTCCGGTGTTCTTACGCAGGTAAAAGCCACAGCAGCTGGGATACTTGGTATTGCTGAAGCGCTACTGAGATGCAGATATTTTGTCCCAGAATATGGTATTGGCTTTGACTATAAGATCTTTCTTAGTTATGATTCAGTGGATTAAAAGGAAGCATCTATAGTGGAATGATTCCTCATTCCTAACACTACCACAGCTCTTGACAGTATCTTCCTTAGACTTACAGGGATAAATACCCAGACCTCAAGATATTGTGTTTTGAGTAAATTTACTCAGACTTTGTGGGATGTAGTTCATTTTTTATACACATGTAACAACATTTTGATTCTAAAGATAAAGTGATCCCCTTTTTTCCCTTTAGTGTCCCCTTTGCTCACTCTTCCAGAATGACATCATGGCAGAGAGGCTGGATCATATCAGGATGCCTCTTCAAGTATTACATTCCTTCACTCTGTGTGTTTAACTAAGCTATAGAAAGCCTTAAAACTTTCTACCTGCCACGGGACATGCAACTAAGATGGGCAAGAAAATGATGAAAGACTCATAAAAGCAACAGATACTGTATTTTCAATTCTGTGTGTAAATGTTTGTGGCCCGTGACACAGAGGAAATTTGGAAGTCCAAAACTCTTCTTTTGTGAGTAGGAAGAAGAGGAATTCTTAATATGTGCCTTTGTTAACTGAGTTTTGTAAAACCGATCCTCTGAATCCGGCCCAAGAAGGATTCCTATACTTGATTGCTTTAGGCTCTTGACATTCGACTTAGTGGGCTGATGCCGTGCGGAGTTGAAAGGGAAAGTTGTGTTTGTACATGCATTTTAGGTGATACGAAATTACTGCTTGTTGGTAATATCTTGGGGGGAATGAGAACCCTTCTGAATCCAGATAACCTGCCTCCATGTTTGTTTCACTCACCTGCCTAATCTACGTTGCAGGGAAGCTGTACACCACTAATGGTAGCAACTCTCCACCCTCAAGTAGCCACCATCACACCGCAGTATGCGGTGCCCTTTACTCTGAGCTGCGCAGCCGGCCGGCCGGCGCTGGTTGAACAGACTGCCGCTGTACTGGTAATTCCCCTCACTTGATTGTGTTACTAACGGAGTTTCTTTGGTTTCTTTCTTTTTTATTTTTTCCTGTTCGTTTTTGTTCTGTTTTCTTCTGGTTTTCTCATTTTTCAAAAAAAAAAAAAAAAATTTTTTTTTTTAACTTAGTCTTTGCAGAGGGCATGGAAGCATGTGCCATCTTGTGGCTATGTTCTTGCTGCATCTTTAATGTCTCATTGTTTTCCTCCCCAACATTTGCTGAAGCACTGTTTGACTCTGATATTCAGTGTGGCTCTGTAAGGAGCCAGATCCCTTTATTCTTCTTTGCCAGCCTAGTGTGATAAAAGCTCTTGGTGTAGCCTCAGAAGAGCTGCAACACTGTATCTGCTCCCTGCCCTTTTACCCTCTGATCCTTGAGAATGAAGGAAATGGCCTTTAATTTGGCTCTGCTGCAGGTATCCGGATGGCTAAAATTTGAACTCCTTGGCAAGTTAGCTTCCTTCTTTATTTGCTATTTTAAGCTTCTAAAATTTTTGTGCATGTAGAAATGTTTAAGATGCTCTTAATTTATTGCTTTATCAGTCGATGTTAACTTTTCTTCTACGAACATATGAAGATAACTCTCTTTGCCACTCATGATCAGTGACAGCTTATATCTTCCATTTAAAGATGTTCCCTTTAGAATCTTTTTAGATCATATTTCATTTGTTGGTTGAGATTAAACGTGAACTCATTTTTATGAGTTTATGAAGTAAAAATTAATGACTTTACAAATAGGTCTTCATACAGAGATGAAAATATGGCTGAAAACCTTTATGCAAATACAATACCTTTGTTACTAAAAGTCCTGGGGAAAAGTAAAATACAGCAGCAAATATAATAGTATGGGGCTTAGAGATAGGAAAAACAAATAGGACCTCGAGGTGTATTTCAGGATTTGTACCCTTCAGAGTGGTCTTTGGATGTGTTTTGGTTTATTTGGGGGAGTTAGAATTGTTTACTGGACATTCAGCATTTCATTATTTGAAATTTAAAATTAGGTAAGCATTTGAACCTTATTAAATACTGATATCTACATCTTTTGGAAGGGGCTTTTAAATTTCCTTTGTTGTTTCTCAAGGACTCATGTGAGTGTAAACACTTCCAGAAACATACTTTGGCTGTTGGAATTTGTTTGGTTTTTAGTTTAAAAGCCTTTGTCACCTCCAGATTAATTGTATCAGGAGCATAAAACCTGAGTGCAAGGGAGTCAGATGTATTTCCAATTTGATTGACCCAAGCCACTGGTTTTAACTTGCTCACCTATAGTTTTGAGAATGTTAGTTGATACTTCTCCTTTGCTGCTTCTCTTAAGTTTGCACTAGTCATTTGCTAAGCTTTGCATATTTTTGTTCTTTCTCTGTCAAAACAGTTCGTCGCTTGGAACGCCAGATTTCTGCCTCACGTTGGAATGTTATTTCTTGCTCTGTATTAAACTACATGCTTTGTCTTGTGCAGGTGTTGGCTTATGGAAAGACGCATGGTGTGACTTAACATACTTCTCTTATTTTTTGTTTTGTTTTATTTTGTTTTAAATTCTGCTTATGGTAGCAGACGTGTTTGCAGTTTCTCTGCTTTGAAGGCTTCTTGTTTGGAACCGGTATTTGTAACAAGTGGATCTGTTACTTGCAGAAATATTTTAAAACAGTGTGTTGATGGCCTTGCAGTTTGAAATTCAAGAAAGAACCATATGTACCCAAGCATTGTAGGTGATTGTACTGTAGAATTTAAGTTTAAAAAGGAAACTTTCAAATCTGTTCTCATTTTTTCAGAAAATGCCAGAATTTCTGTAAGAAGTTCAGAAAACATTTGTTGCTGTCTATTGCAAGTGCTTGTTAAAAACTAGAAGTGATGTATTTTCTTGTAGTGATCAGTTTTTATGTTGAAGTGTGTTTCTATAAATGATAAGTTAAACAGTATATTTTAGGTAACTATTAAAAACAAAATATGGTGCCCCCTGCATCTGTTTTGAAAATATTTTATTTACTGGCTTATTTAATTCTATCACATGGCTATATGTGATGAAGTTAGCTTTCTCTTGCTGGCATATGCTTGTTTGCCAAAGGATTTTGGCCTTTGGTCATCCACATCTGGCTCCATGTTCCAAGTTCTACCCTTTTAAAAAGGCACAATTCTCCCCTTTGTTTTATGGGTTGAATTGACCCGATGTCTTAACTGATTGGCACTTAAATTTTAAAATTCCTATTTTTAATCTCAAGGGAGCTGTCTTAACTCTTTCTGGGTGTATTTTTAGAATCGTTGCAAAAATGACACTCCATCATTTAACCAGAGCTTACCTCTGAACTTTTCAGACTCTTTGACTCTACAGTATAATAGAGAAACTCTTAACCACAGGGATCTTCTTTTCTTTAATACCCTGGTGGTAATGTTACAGAGGTGGCCAAGAGAAAGCAGCGTGTTCTCTTTCCCTAATAAGACTTGTAACTTTGAGCCCCTCTGACTTTTCTTTTTTGATCTCTGCAAGTTAACAATCTACAAGCAACTTCTTTTAAGATATGAATTTTTCTATCATCTAAAAAACAAAAGAAAAAGCCAAGAATGAGTCAAGTCTGGATCTTTTTTGTGTGTGTTTCCTTACAGCAGGCTTGGCCTGGAGGAACCCAACAAATTCTCCTGCCTTCAACTTGGCAACAGTTGCCTGGGGTAGCTCTGCACAGCTCTGTCCAGCCCACAGCAGTGATTCCAGAGGCCATGGGCAGTGGCCAGCAGCTCACAGACTGGAGGCAAGTACCCCTTGTTCCTCTCTGGGAGATTTGCAAGGGCAGATCCCTTAGGGTAGGAGTGTTTGATGATTTGGTCAGACTGGGAAGAAAATAAAGGAAAGGAGAGATTTGTCTCTCTTTCAGATTCTTTAAGAAAAGAACCCTTATCGGGCTAGAAGATGGAGTAATGAGACAACTTGGAGCATAGGAAAACAATAGGTTCTGAGAGATCAGGAATCATTTACTTCGATTTAAAGAAAGTCTTATGCAATTAGAAACCATGCAGTGAAAACCTGTAGCCTTGTAATCCAGGTGCCCAATTTAAGAAATAAAACGCAGCTCTGTTTGGTTGTTTTAATTGCTTTTAATACCTGTTTGGTCCTAATTTCCCAGTGGTTTAGGCATTCAGTGTTCTCTGTGTCTTTCTGTTGGTCCAGGAATGCCCACTCTCATGGCAACCAGTACAGCACTATCATGCAGCAGCCCTCCTTGCTGACTAACCATGTGACACTGGCCACAGCTCAGCCCCTGAATGTTGGTGTTGCCCATGTCGTCAGACAACAACAATCCAGTTCTCTCCCTTCAAAGAAGAATAAGCAGTCTGCTCCTGTCTCTTCTAAGTAAGTCCCTATTAGAGCTGGTAGTTAAAACTGCCAATTTGAGAGAGAGGTCGCCAGCATTTAAAGTGCTGTGGTATAGATCCTTTTGGTGTGAGGCAGCGAGTGGCTGCTAAATTGAGGAGGAGCTAACCTTTCCATTTGGGCATGCCTACCAAGTGTGTCTTGGTTATGCAGATCCTTTCTCTCTGCTGCCACTTTGAATCCAGGCCGTTTTGGGGCTGATGTTTTTATTTTTCTGCCCACATTACAGAGGGAAATTAAAGCATGGAGTAAAGGGCATACAAAGGTAAAATTTATGTTGTATTTTAGGGTTCTTGTCCCTGATGGAAACCCTGGCTAGAGCGGTTTGTTTAGTTTGTTTTTTTTTTTTTTGGAACTTCCGTAGTTAAGTGTATTGACTTAACGATTAGGGAAAAAGGAATCAAAGAACAAGTTGGAAAGAGTTCTAGGGAAAAGATGGATAGTTTTGGGGGCCAAGGACTGAACCGTCTTTCTTGTGACCTCTTTCTACAGGTCTTCTCTGGATGTTCTGCCTTCTCAAGTCTATTCTCTGGTTGGGAGCAGTCCTCTCCGTACTACGTCTTCTTATAATTCCCTAGTCCCTGTCCCAGATCAGCATCAGCCAATCATCATTCCAGATACTCCCAGCCCTCCTGTGAGTGTCATCACCATCCGCAGTGACACTGATGAGGAAGAAGACAACAAGTATAAGCCCAATAGGTAAGATAGGTGAATGGCTCCGTGGCTCAGTGGCTCCTACCCTTCATTTTAGACTCTTGGTTTCAGGCAGGTGGTCCAGTTGGGCTATGAAAGGAAGGACTGAAAAATGGTATTTTGGAAGCGTGGCCTTGGATGTGTGAGTCAGAACACTCAAGTTTCCGTGACTGAGCATCATGTTAAATCAGTCTTTTCAGATACATTAGCTAGAAGGGGGGATATTACGTTGCTTAATATTTAGCTGCTTTGGCTTGGAATGTACATTATACCACAGACGTGATTCCTTGCCTTTAAGGACCCTCTAGAGTCTGAAAATAGGTGCCACAGCAGAAGCTCATAAACAATAGTTAATTGGAAAAGTCAGTAGATAGGAGTTTATTTGTAATTTCTTAATCCGCAAAGGCCCCTTTGGAAGAGGTACAACTTTAAATAGGACTACCTTTTTCTCCTTCTGCTGTGTGGTCTGAAAGTTGAGGAATGTAAGTACCAGACACTTTCCTCATCTCTCAGCACCTTAATCCAAGTTCTTAACTGGGCAGTTAGCCAAGAGAGTGGATACATTTAAGAACTGTTACAGGCACCTCTCTCTTAGTGGGAACATAGTTGTTTTGAGTGTTCTGTGTCGTATTTTTCATTGGGCCTTTGGTGCGAGGCATAAAGAATAGGGAGTAACCCCACGTTTACTACGGAGGTAGGATTCACACATGACAGTAAGAGAAGACTTCTCAGAGTTATATATAAATGAAGTTTAATGACCTGAAAGAGCAGATTTAGAATGAAGTACTTCAAAAGAGCTATTTACAAATGATACTTACAATTACAAAATGGTATTTACAAATGGGACGTAGACTTGAAACTAAGTATTGAAAGTGGTTTCTGAACTGATTTGGGGAAGAAGAAAGGTAGACTTTCCAGTGAGGAAAAGTGACCACGGAGTGGTAAAAATTATGTAACCAGCAGGATTGCTTCGACTGGAGCCAAGTCTCTTAAAAAAATCAGGAAAAATTAAGGTTAAGAAGGTGGAGTTCAGTTTGTGAAGGAACATAAAAAAAAAAAAAAAGGGATGGTGAGTTTGATTAGACATACTAAGGAACCATTTCTATAGTCTAGTGGGGCGATACGGGGAATACTGCCGAAATAACCCTGAGTGGAAATGGCCGAGCGGCAAGGCTCGAGTTAGAGCTGTGTATCCGGCAGCATTCTGCCCCGGCTCGGAATTCTGTCTTGTGTGACCACTTGTGTGACCTTGGCTGAGTGTCTTAATCTCTCTGTGCTTCAGCTTCCTCATCTGCAAAATGGGGGTGATAGTACCTCTTTCATTGAAGTGTTGTGAGGATTCGGTGAGACCTCTGTGGAGTGTAAGAATAGTGCCTGATGCCTAATAAGCACTCAGAAGTTGGCTGCTGCTAGTGTTCTGTCGCCATCGTCATCCTTGTCATCATGGGAGGACCAGAGATCATCAAAGAAACATTGCTAAAAGGGGGTTGAATTTTCACGTATTTTCTTCTCCTCAGCTCTGGCCTGAAGGCAAGGTCTAATGTCATCAGTTATGTCACTGTCAATGATTCTCCAGACTCTGACTCTTCCTTGAGCAGCCCGTATTCCACTGATACCCTGAGTGCTCTCCGGGGCAATAGCGGACCCCTTGTGGAGGGGCCTGGCAGAATCGTGGGGGACGGCGCCGGCACCCGCAGCATCATCGTGCCTCCACTGAAATCGCAGCTTGGTGACTGCACTGTAGCAGCCCCGGCCTCAGGTGAGCGCCTGCACAGCCACAGGTGAATTCTCCGTTGATCTGTGTGGCCTTCATGTGTCGCTGTCATCTACTTATGCCAACGGTAGCGACCAGTTACTTAATTCAGAAATCAGTTCCTCGTGATGGGAGATTATTTTTGGCCATTTATCTTACTATGTTTATTTTATTTGGCTTAACATAAAAGTGAATTTGTAGTCTCAGAAATGTACTCGCTTTTGACAGGAGAAGGCAGGCAAGAGCTGTTGTACGGCAGGGAGAAGTAGCAGCAAATTTTTTTGCCACAGGTGATTCAAATTTGACAATCCAGAGTGAACAGGAACTGATACTATTAAAAATGACTGCAAACTTTTTTTTTTTTTTGAAAATAATATGGACTGAGATCTTTTCTTACCCAATGTCATAGCAGTGATACTTTTGTGGTTTTATTATCAACCTAACTACCTCCATCTTTTTTGCTGCTAAATACTGGGCTTAGGCTCCCTAGTTCAGTTACGAGGTAATGCCAGCTGCAAGTAACAAGCTGCAGATCTCCCTGGCTTGACATAATAGAAGTTTGCTTCTTACTCACATGACTTCCCAATGCTGGCGCTCCTGGTTGGTGGGCCTGCAGTGAGTCAAGGATCAGAGCCCAGGAATCTCAGCCTCCAGAGAGAAGAGGAAAGAGTTTGGAGGAGGGACACACATTTCTTTATGTCTTGAGCCCTGGAAACAGTGCAAACTAATCCCATGGCCCCAGCTAGAGGCTCGGGAGCCCAGGAAATAGAGTCCTTGTCTAGGCAGCTGTTTTCCAGTGGCAACTCTGCACCAAAGGAGGGGAGCATGAATTTTTGGTGTCAGTATAGCTGTCTGTGCTGTACTTACATAAATGAATGTTTTACTATGAATTGTGTTACTGCCAGAGACATGAACAGGGTTCTGATTTCAGGATATCATGTTAAGCTTCAGTGCGGTTCTCCCCTTCAGAAGTGGGCAGCTGTCCCATTGGCAGACAAGGCAGAACTTCCTGATGCCAGGCTACGGAACAGCATCGTCAGGAGCTCTGTCCGCTGTTGGGTCCAAAGAATTTAGGCTACTCCACATATCATTGAATAAATGCTTCCGTTTTCCTAGTGGGACCACAGAGGAAGCAAAATTTTGAAATTGATCTTGCTTATATCTGCAGTTTCTTAGAATTTGAAGATAGTGAGTGCCCAGCAAGATCTAATCATGCCTTCTGTTAAAGCCCCTTTGACGCCTAAATGTCCTAAATATTACCAGCATCTTATTCAGCTTCCCATTGTCATTTCTATACTTGTTTAACCCCTTCCTACATAAAACCCTAGGCCCCTTGGGGGGTAAGGACTGTGTCCCACTGGTGTATGTATTTCCAGTAGTGCCTTGAACATTACAGGAGCCTAGATAAGATTTACTAAAGTGAATCTTTCAAAGATCCTTTATGGAACTTTGTAGCAAGACAGAAAAGAAACGGGTTATACAGTTTTTGTTCCTGTGGTGTAAATACAATTGAGGAAATAAGACACACATGAAACCTTAACTGCTGCAAACCTGGCACAGACGTGGACTGATGAATATGATGCCATCTGAGGTTTAGCCGAGGCTGCTCCTGACTACGGTCTGACCCTTTTTTAGGTCTCCTGAGCAGTAAGACCAAGCCAGTGGCCTCAGTGAGTGGGCAGTCATCTGGATGCTGTATCACCCCCACAGGGTACCGAGCTCCACGCGGGGGGACCAATGCAGCACAGCCACTCAACCTTAGCCAGGTAAGCGCTAGGGGCTGCTGCCTTCTGTTTGGGGCCCTCCCTATTGTCACTCTCTGGAGAACCCTGCTTCTGGCTGGACTGCTGAATAAAGCCAATTGAAGCCCCTTTTGTGTCAGACCGTTTGGTGTTCTGTGGCCTGCGTCATAGCTGCATGTGCTGTGTCCCTTTATTCCCTCTGTGTGTTGAGGATGCACGTTCCAGGTTTTCCATCAGACCTCCCTAGTCTGTCCCAGAAGATGAGAGAAATGTCTGGTATTTGGAAAGAGCCTAGGTGCTTTAGTCCATGCCTACTTCTGTACCACCACATGCTTTGCTACCAGATCCTCTTCCTTCATCTCCCAGGTCATAAATAACCTTAGCCTCACACCGATTATGTGAGGCGAGAGACAGTGCAAAGCTTTGTGGCCACTTCAACTGGTTCTAGTCCTATGTGTTGGCTTGAGTCTGAGATCCCCCCTCCCCCTGCCACTGTGTGATCTGATGGGGTGGGGAGGGACACTATTCTATTTTTAAAGGGGGCACTATTCACTCTTTCTTCAGCTAAAATTCTGGTGCTTGTATGAGGTCTACCAGTAGTAAGAAAGTGTAAATATAAGGGTGTAACTGTGAGTGAGTGTGTGTGTGTGTGTGAGAGAGAGACAGAGAGACAGAGAGAGAGAAAGAAAGCACATGGCAAGTGCAAATGTCAGTTCGAGTTAGTGCATGTGTTTTAGGCTCCACAAGTCAAGAGGGATATGAAGAACTTAGAGGAGAACAAAAGAAAACAATGGCAAGAAAGAAAGGTTAGGAAAAATTCAAATTCCCTGGCACCAGAATAGGGTGAGTTGAGTCAACAGTTACTAACTTGCAGGAGTGGGTAGCCCTGTGAACTCTTGATTCCCCCCTTGCCTCTGTCATACTTAAGAGCAAACTGCTGCTATTTGGGCTGGGTTAGGATCTGTTCTGCCAAGAGGTGGAGGGATGGAGGCTGACTTCTGACAGCATTGCCAGTCTGGGAGATTCTGTGCTGTGGAAGCCCAGGAACAGTACGGGTTAGAACCTCAACTCTCCACTTGGTCTTTGGTGCCCCGAACTGGAATGACATCGAGGTTCCTCACTCTCTTCTTCCTTCTAGAACCAGCAGTCATCGTCCGCTCCAACCTCGCAGGAGAGAAGCAGCAACCCTGCCCCCCGCAGGCAGCAGGCGTTTGTGGCCCCGCTCTCCCAGGCCCCCTACGCCTTCCAGCACGGCAGCCCACTACACTCGACGGGGCACCCACACCTGGCCCCAGCCCCCGCTCACCTGCCGAGCCAGCCTCACCTGTATACGTATGCTGCCCCCACCTCTGCTGCTGCCTTGGGCTCCACCAGCTCCATTGCTCATCTCTTCTCCCCCCAGGGCTCCTCAAGGCATGCTGCAGCCTATACCACCCACCCGAGCACTCTGGTGCACCAGGTCCCTGTCAGTGTTGGGCCCAGCCTTCTCACTTCTGCCAGTGTGGCCCCTGCCCAGTACCAACACCAGTTTGCCACCCAGTCCTACATTGGGTCTTCCCGAGGCTCAACAATTTACACTGGATACCCACTGAGTCCTACCAAGATCAGCCAGTATTCCTATTTGTAGTTGGTGAGCAGAGGGAGGAGGGGTCATGGCTGCCTGTTCCTGGCCCTGAGTTCTTAACAGCAGGCTGTGATGAGCTCCTCCCTTAAGCCCCTCTTGAAACTCCTTAGCCAGCAACTTGTTCTGCAGGGGCCCACTGAAGCAGAAGGTTTTTCTCTGGGGAACCTGTCTTAGTGTTGACTGCATTGTTGTAGTCTCCCAAAGTCTGCCCTATTTTTTAATTCTTTATTTTTGTGACAGCATTTTTGGTATTTGGAAGAGTTCAGATGCCCATCTTCTGCAGTTACCAAGGAAGAGAGATCATTCTGAAGTTACCCTTTGAAAAATATTTTCTCTCTGGCTTGATTTCTATAAATGTTTTTAAAACCAAGTGAAGCCCCTCTTTATTTAACTTTGTTTTATTGTAATTGCTGGTCAGAGGAAAAATGCTGATAGAAGGACTTGAAATCTGGTAACAAGTGAGAAAAGAAAAATCATCACTTTTTGCTTGTTTAAACACCAAGACTTAATTGCCTGTTTTAAGAGCAGCTTACACAAGTCTGTATTTGACTATCAGGCATTTCTCCTCTCAAAATTTTACCTTTGTTTATGGGACATTAGACTACAGTGTTTTAGTTTTGTTTTCATGTCACGTTATACTTACTGGGCAATTGTTATTTTTGCAAAACTCTGTGTTACTCTTGGGATTCTCTCAGTTGCTCCTGTGTGTACTGTCAAGTCATGTTAAAAAGGCAGCTCACCGTTTGCTGGTAACTTAGTGTGAGAGAATCCATACCTACCGCGAAAGCACTAGGTATTATTCTTTTTAAATGAAGTACCGTGCATTCTTCCTAAGTTATTTTTTAAGTCTTTCTCTCTCCGATTCAGCTTAAATTTTATTATTGGAAAAGCCATTAAGGTGGTTATTATTGTATGGTGGTGGCTGTCTTCTTATATGCAAAATCTCTCTGTATTATGCGATACTGGTATCGATGAGCTTTGCCTGAAGGTTGTTGGCATTGGTGAACTTTGCCTAAAGATTAATATGAATTTTCAATAATACACCTCTCTCTCTTTGCCTCATCTCTCCCTTCTGTTCTATGTGATTTATTTAGGGAGAAAGCTAAAGGATCTGAAACCAGATAAGAACGTTGTGTATAGCTTTTATACTTTAAAGTAGCTTCCTTTGTATGCCAGCAGCAAATTGAATGCTCTCTTATTAAGACTTATACAATAAGTGCATGTAGGAATTGCAAAAAATATTTTAAAAATTTATTACTGAATTTAAAAATATTTTAGAAGTTTTGTAATGGTGGTGTTTTAATATTTTGCATAATTAAATATGTACATATTGATTAGAAAAATATAACAAGCAATTTTTCCTGCTAACCCAAAATGTTATTTGTAATCAAATGTGTAGTGATTACACTTGAATTGTGTATTTAGTGTGTATCTGATCCTCCAGTGTTACCCCGGAGATGGAATGGATGTCTCCATTGTATTTAAACCAAAATGAACTGATACTTGTTGGAATGTATGTGAACTAATTGCAATTATATTCGAGCATATTACTGTAGTGTTGAGTGAGCAGGGGCATTGCCTGCAAGGAGAGGAGACCCTTGGAATTGTTTTGCACAGGTGTGTCTGGTGAGGAGTTGTTCNAATTACAAAATGGTATTTACAAATGGGACGTAGACTTGAAACTAAGTATTGAAAGTGGTTTCTGAACTGATTTGGGGAAGAAGAAAGGTAGACTTTCCAGTGAGGAAAAGTGACCACGGAGTGGTAAAAATTATGTAACCAGCAGGATTGCTTCGACTGGAGCCAAGTCTCTTAAAAAAATCAGGAAAAATTAAGGTTAAGAAGGTGGAGTTCAGTTTGTGAAGGAACATAAAAAAAAAAAAAAAAGGGATGGTGAGTTTGATTAGACATACTAAGGAACCATTTCTATAGTCTAGTGGGGCGATACGGGGAATACTGCCGAAATAACCCTGAGTGGAAATGGCCGAGCGGCAAGGCTCGAGTTAGAGCTGTGTATCCGGCAGCATTCTGCCCCGGCTCGGAATTCTGTCTTGTGTGACCACTTGTGTGACCTTGGCTGAGTGTCTTAATCTCTCTGTGCTTCAGCTTCCTCATCTGCAAAATGGGGGTGATAGTACCTCTTTCATTGAAGTGTTGTGAGGATTCGGTGAGACCTCTGTGGAGTGTAAGAATAGTGCCTGATGCCTAATAAGCACTCAGAAGTTGGCTGCTGCTAGTGTTCTGTCGCCATCGTCATCCTTGTCATCATGGGAGGACCAGAGATCATCAAAGAAACATTGCTAAAAGGGGGTTGAATTTTCACGTATTTTCTTCTCCTCAGCTCTGGCCTGAAGGCAAGGTCTAATGTCATCAGTTATGTCACTGTCAATGATTCTCCAGACTCTGACTCTTCCTTGAGCAGCCCGTATTCCACTGATACCCTGAGTGCTCTCCGGGGCAATAGCGGACCCCTTGTGGAGGGGCCTGGCAGAATCGTGGGGGACGGCGCCGGCACCCGCAGCATCATCGTGCCTCCACTGAAATCGCAGCTTGGTGACTGCACTGTAGCAGCCCCGGCCTCAGGTGAGCGCCTGCACAGCCACAGGTGAATTCTCCGTTGATCTGTGTGGCCTTCATGTGTCGCTGTCATCTACTTATGCCAACGGTAGCGACCAGTTACTTAATTCAGAAATCAGTTCCTCGTGATGGGAGATTATTTTTGGCCATTTATCTTACTATGTTTATTTTATTTGGCTTAACATAAAAGTGAATTTGTAGTCTCAGAAATGTACTCGCTTTTGACAGGAGAAGGCAGGCAAGAGCTGTTGTACGGCAGGGAGAAGTAGCAGCAAATTTTTTTGCCACAGGTGATTCAAATTTGACAATCCAGAGTGAACAGGAACTGATACTATTAAAAATGACTGCAAACTTTTTTTTTTTTTGAAAATAATATGGACTGAGATCTTTTCTTACCCAATGTCATAGCAGTGATACTTTTGTGGTTTTATTATCAACCTAACTACCTCCCTCTTTTTTGCTGCTAAATACTGGGCTTAGGCTCCCTAGTTCAGTTACGAGGTAATGCCAGCTGCAAGTAACAAGCTGCAGATCTCCCTGGCTTGACATAATAGAAGTTTGCTTCTTACTCACATGACTTCCCAATGCTGGCGCTCCTGGTTGGTGGGCCTGCAGTGAGTCAAGGATCAGAGCCCAGGAATCTCAGCCTCCAGAGAGAAGAGGAAAGAGTTTGGAGGAGGGACACACATTTCTTTATGTCTTGAGCCCTGGAAACAGTGCAAACTAATCCCATGGCCCCAGCTAGAGGCTCGGGAGCCCAGGAAATGGAGTCCTTGTCTAGGCAGCTGTTTTCCAGTGGCAACTCTGCACCAAAGGAGGGGAGCATGAATTTTTGGTGTCAGTATAGCTGTCTGTGCTGTACTTACATAAATGAATGTTTTACTATGAATTGTGTTACTGCCAGAGACATGAACAGGGTTCTGATTTCAGGATATCATGTTAAGCTTCAGTGCGGTTCTCCCCTTCAGAAGTGGGCAGCTGTCCCATTGGCAGACAAGGCAGAACTTCCTGATGCCAGGCTACGGAACAGCATCGTCAGGAGCTCTGTCCGCTGTTGGGTCCAAAGAATTTAGGCTACTCCACATATCATTGAATAAATGTTTCCGTTTTTCTAGTGGGACCACAGAGGAAGCAAAATTTGAAATTGATCTTGCTTATATCTGTTTTCTTAGAATTTGAAGATAGTGAGTGCCCAGCAAGATCTAATCATGCCTTCTGTTAAAGCCCCTTTGACGCCTAAATGTCCTAAATATTACCAGCATCTTATTCAGCTTCCCATTGTCATTTCTATACTTGTTTAACCCCTTCCTACATAAAACCCTAGGCCCCTTGGGGGGTAAGGACTGTGTCCCACTGGTGTATGTATTTCCAGTAGTGCCTTGAACATTACAGGAGCCTAGATAAGATTTACTAAAGTGAATCTTTCAAAGATCCTTTATGGAACTTTGTAGCAAGACAGAAAAGAAACGGGTTATACAGTTTTTGTTCCTGTGGTGTAAATACAATTGAGGAAATAAGACACACATGAAACCTTAACTGCTGCAAACCTGGCACAGACGTGGACTGATGAATATGATGCCATCTGAGGTTTAGCCGAGGCTGCTCCTGACTACGGTCTGACCCTTTTTTAGGTCTCCTGAGCAGTAAGACCAAGCCAGTGGCCTCAGTGAGTGGGCAGTCATCTGGATGCTGTATCACCCCCACAGGGTACCGAGCTCCACGCGGGGGGACCAATGCAGCACAGCCACTCAACCTTAGCCAGGTAAGCGCTAGGGGCTGCTGCCTTCTGTTTGGGGCCCTCCCTATTGTCACTCTCTGGAGAACCCTGCTTCTGGCTGGACTGCTGAATAAAGCCAATTGAAGCCCCTTTTGTGTCAGACCGTTTGGTGTTCTGTGGCCTGCGTCATAGCTGCATGTGCTGTGTCCCTTTATTCCCTCTGTGTGTTGAGGATGCACGTTCCAGGTTTTCCATCAGACCTCCCTAGTCTGTCCCAGAAGATGAGAGAAATGTCTGGTATTTGGAAAGAGCCTAGGTGCTTTAGTCCATGCCTACTTCTGNAAAGAGCCTAGGTGCTTTAGTCCATGCCTACTTCTGTACCACCACATGCTTTGCTACCAGATCCTCTTCCTTCATCTCCCAGGTCATAAATAACCTTAGCCTCACACCGATTATGTGAGGCGAGAGACAGTGCAAAGCTTTGTGGCCACTTCAACTGGTTCTAGTCCTATGTGTTGGCTTGAGTCTGAGATCCCCCCTCCCCCTGCCACTGTGTGATCTGATGGGGTGGGGAGGGACACTATTCTATTTTTAAAGGGGGCACTATTCACTCTTTCTTCAGCTAAAATTCTGGTGCTTGTATGAGGTCTACCAGTAGTAAGAAAGTGTAAATATAAGGGTGTAACTGTGAGTGAGTGTGTGTGTGTGTGTGAGAGAGAGAGAGAGACAGAGAGAGAGAAAGAAAGCACATGGCAAGTGCAAATGTCAGTTCGAGTTAGTGCATGTGTTTTAGGCTCCACAAGTCAAGAGGGATATGAAGAACTTAGAGGAGAACAAAAGAAAACAATGGCAAGAAAGAAAGGTTAGGAAAAATTCAAATTCCCTGGCACCAGAATAGGGTGAGTTGAGTCAACAGTTACTAACTTGCAGGAGTGGGTAGCCCTGTGAACTCTTGATTCCCCCCTTGCCTCTGTCATACTTAAGAGCAAACTGCTGCTATTTGGGCTGGGTTAGGATCTGTTCTGCCAAGAGGTGGAGGGATGGAGGCTGACTTCTGACAGCATTGCCAGTCTGGGAGATTCTGTGCTGTGGAAGCCCAGGAACAGTACGGGTTAGAACCTCAACTCTCCACTTGGTCTTTGGTGCCCCGAACTGGAATGACATCGAGGTTCCTCACTCTCTTCTTCCTTCTAGAACCAGCAGTCATCGTCCGCTCCAACCTCGCAGGAGAGAAGCAGCAACCCTGCCCCCCGCAGGCAGCAGGCGTTTGTGGCCCCGCTCTCCCAGGCCCCCTACGCCTTCCAGCACGGCAGCCCACTACACTCGACGGGGCACCCACACCTGGCCCCAGCCCCCGCTCACCTGCCGAGCCAGCCTCACCTGTATACGTATGCTGCCCCCACCTCTGCTGCTGCCTTGGGCTCCACCAGCTCCATTGCTCATCTCTTCTCCCCCCAGGGCTCCTCAAGGCATGCTGCAGCCTATACCACCCACCCGAGCACTCTGGTGCACCAGGTCCCTGTCAGTGTTGGGCCCAGCCTTCTCACTTCTGCCAGTGTGGCCCCTGCCCAGTACCAACACCAGTTTGCCACCCAGTCCTACATTGGGTCTTCCCGAGGCTCAACAATTTACACTGGATACCCACTGAGTCCTACCAAGATCAGCCAGTATTCCTATTTGTAGTTGGTGAGCAGAGGGAGGAGGGGTCATGGCTGCCTGTTCCTGGCCCTGAGTTCTTAACAGCAGGCTGTGATGAGCTCCTCCCTTAAGCCCCTCTTGAAACTCCTTAGCCAGCAACTTGTTCTGCAGGGGCCCACTGAAGCAGAAGGTTTTTCTCTGGGGAACCTGTCTTAGTGTTGACTGCATTGTTGTAGTCTCCCAAAGTCTGCCCTATTTTTTAATTCTTTATTTTTGTGACAGCATTTTTGGTATTTGGAAGAGTTCAGATGCCCATCTTCTGCAGTTACCAAGGAAGAGAGATCATTCTGAAGTTACCCTTTGAAAAATATTTTCTCTCTGGCTTGATTTCTATAAATGTTTTTAAAACCAAGTGAAGCCCCTCTTTATTTAACTTTGTTTTATTGTAATTGCTGGTCAGAGGAAAAATGCTGATAGAAGGACTTGAAATCTGGTAACAAGTGAGAAAAGAAAAATCATCACTTTTTGCTTGTTTAAACACCAAGACTTAATTGCCTGTTTTAAGAGCAGCTTACACAAGTCTGTATTTGACTATCAGGCATTTCTCCTCTCAAAATTTTACCTTTGTTTATGGGACATTAGACTACAGTGTTTTAGTTTTGTTTTCATGTCACGTTATACTTACTGGGCAATTGTTATTTTTGCAAAACTCTGTGTTACTCTTGGGATTCTCTCAGTTGCTCCTGTGTGTACTGTCAAGTCATGTTAAAAAGGCAGCTCACCGTTTGCTGGTAACTTAGTGTGAGAGAATCCATACCTACCGCGAAAGCACTAGGTATTATTCTTTTTAAATGAAGTACCGTGCATTCTTCCTAAGTTATTTTTTAAGTCTTTCTCTCTCCGATTCAGCTTAAATTTTATTATTGGAAAAGCCATTAAGGTGGTTATTATTGTATGGTGGTGGCTGTCTTCTTATATGCAAAATCTCTCTGTATTATGCGATACTGGTATCGATGAGCTTTGCCTGAAGGTTGTTGGCATTGGTGAACTTTGCCTAAAGATTAATATGAATTTTCAATAATACACCTCTCTCTCTTTGCCTCATCTCTCCCTTCTGTTCTATGTGATTTATTTAGGGAGAAAGCTAAAGGATCTGAAACCAGATAAGAACGTTGTGTATAGCTTTTATACTTTAAAGTAGCTTCCTTTGTATGCCAGCAGCAAATTGAATGCTCTCTTATTAAGACTTATACAATAAGTGCATGTAGGAATTGCAAAAAATATTTTAAAAATTTATTACTGAATTTAAAAATATTTTAGAAGTTTTGTAATGGTGGTGTTTTAATATTTTGCATAATTAAATATGTACATATTGATTAGAAAAATATAACAAGCAATTTTTCCTGCTAACCCAAAATGTTATTTGTAATCAAATGTGTAGTGATTACACTTGAATTGTGTATTTAGTGTGTATCTGATCCTCCAGTGTTACCCCGGAGATGGAATGGATGTCTCCATTGTATTTAAACCAAAATGAACTGATACTTGTTGGAATGTATGTGAACTAATTGCAATTATATTCGAGCATATTACTGTAGTGTTGAGTGAGCAGGGGCATTGCCTGCAAGGAGAGGAGACCCTTGGAATTGTTTTGCACAGGTGTGTCTGGTGAGGAGTTGTTCAGTGTGTGTCTCTTCTTCCCTTTCTCCTCCTTCCCTTATTGTAGTGCCTTATACGATAATGTAGTGGTTCATAGAGTTTACAGTGAGCTTGCCTTAGGATGGACCAGCAAGCCCTTGTGGACCCTAAGCTGTTCACTGGGATTTATCAGAACAGGATTAGTAGCTGTGTCGTGTAATTGCATTGTTGTCAGTTTCCCTGCCGACATTGAAGAATAAAAAACAGCAGCTTTTCTCCTTAACCACCACGTCTACCCCTTTCCAGTCTGGAATCTCAGCTGAGTTCTCACAGAAGCATTTTCCCCATGTGGCTCTCTCACGGTGCATTGCTACCTTGCTTCTGTGAGAATTTGGGAAGCAGGAGAGAGGAGTCAAGCCAATATGAAATATGTGGTTTTCTTTTTCTTTAAAGTATGTGCAATCACTTTTAGAATGAGATTTTTCTTTTTCTTTTCCCATGTGGCAGTCCTTCCTGCAAATAGTTGACATTCCTAGTGAAATATGTGCTTATTGGAAAAAAACATAACAGATCTGTTTATACCAAAGAGCCTGTTGTATTGCTTACCATGTCCCCATACGATGAGGAAGAGTTTTGTGATGCCGCTGGTGACAGGGAACTCACAGAAAGGTTTCTGAGCCGGTGAAGAATATTAAAAAGGAACCAAAGCCTGTTGAGTCATCGGGCTTTTGAGGTTTCTTTTTAACAACTTGAATATTCTTGGGGCTGTGAAATTGTCCTTGTACTCTCAGCTCCTGCATGGATCTGGGTCAAGTGGAGGGTACTGGGGATGGCGATGTTCCTGCCCATAAAAGACTTGGGGGAAGAAGGTTAACTCTGAGATATAGAAGTGTTCCATCTGAATTGAAAATTATGTACTTGAGGGCTAAGTCTAGGACTGGTTCTTTGTAGAGATGGCGTCAAGGAGGTGCAGGGTGGAGATGGGAGATTTCATGGAGCCTGGTCAGCAGGCTCTGTACCGGGTTGAACAGCGAGGAGCTGTCAAGGTATTTGGAGTTTCTTCATTGTCAAGAGTAAGGGCTTCCACAATGGGGCAGATAGTCAGTACAGCCTGCCAGGAACATGCTGGTGTTTTCTGCTTTTGCTTTTCTTTTCTCTCTTTGTGTGTGTGTGTGTTTGTGTGTGTGTGGTCATTCTCCTGAGTTGTGTTTGTACCGCTCTATTGGTGAAGATACCCAAGCAATTTGTATAGTTTCCGTCACTGGTGTTACGCAGTTTTCTGGTCAACGTGTGTGATCTTTGTGTTTCCTTTTTTGCCAAGCATATTTTGATTTTCTTGTTCAAAGGCAGACCTAATTTCTAGTGGAAACATTTTTTGTTCCTTATCTTTCCTCTACAAGGGATAAGATTTGTTGTTTTTGTAACAAATGAGATGCAGGAAAAAAAGATACAAAACACTCCACTCCTGCCCCCCTGTCCAATTAAGTGATTCCACTTCAGATGTGAGTCTTACTAACTTCATGGGGAAAAGACAATACCAAGAGTGTGTATTGTTACCTGAGTCACCTTACTAGCAGTGTGTGGCTTTAAGAATTTTAGACATTTTCAGCCTTAGTCTGCAAATTGGCATTTCAAATTTACCAAGATAAAAATCCTCTGTGTCTGCTAATGTGTATATGCTCAATGTGGCTATAGATTCTGTCCCTGGGGCTTAACATTGCCAGCCATGACAGGATGGGGGAAGCCCTGCGAATCCAGTGAGCGGCTGGCCCGGGTCATAGTGGCCTAACCTCAGGCCAGCTTCAGGCTTTACGTCCTTTCAGAACTTGCATTTCCAGCTTCTCCCTTTCAGGGTGAGAGAGAAAGTGGGGAAGGTTTAAGTACAGCCACTCTGGGCTCATCGGGACACTTGATCACTCCAGAGTTTTAACAGCTCCAGGAGGGGATACTGCTGTCAGTGCTCAGCTCAGATACAAGCCCCAGGAACAAGAACTCCTTTTCAAACAGTTCTGGCCATCCATCGTCCTCCACTAGAGGGGCTCAGCTTGACTGCCCTTGGCCAGGCAAGCACAGTAATGTGTGTTTTATTCAGCATTATTATGCAAAAACCCACTGGTTAGGTTGGTTTGTTTTAGGATAGGAAATGAAATTGCCTCTCAGTGACAGGAATGGCCCAAGCCTGCTTCCTATTTTGGTCTTTGGTTTTTGTTTTTTTTTAACTGATGGATGGTGCAGCATGTCTACGTGGTTGTTTGTTGCTAAACTTTATATAATGTGTGGTTTTGATTCAGCTTGAAAAATAATCTCACTACATGTAGCAGTACATTATATGTACATTATATGTAATGTTAGTATTTCTGCTTTGAATCCTTGATATTGCAATGGAATTCCAACTTTATTAAATGTATTTGATATGCTAGTTATTGTGTGCGATTTAAACTTTTTTTGCTTTCTCCCTTTTCTGGTTGTGCGCTTCCTTTTACAACAAGCCTCTAGAAACAGTTTCTGAGAATTATTGAGCTATGTTTGTAATGCAGATGTATTTAGGGAGTATGTAAAATAATCATTTTAACAAAAGAAATAGTTATTTAAAATTTAATACTAACTACGGGAAAAGGGTCCATTGTGTAAAACATAGTTTATCTTTGGATTCAATGTTTGTCTTTGGTTTTACAAAGTAGCTTGTATTTTCAGTATTTTCTACATAATATGGTAAAATGTAGAGCAATTGCAATGCATCAATAAAATGGGTAAATTTTCTGATTCATGTGGCTGTTTTTGACTTCTGTTAGAGGGGCGCACAGGGGATCAACAAATGGCATCTGGGGAGTGGCTAAATACATCGCATCTGAACATCAGTGATGGGTAAGAGACAAATCCGTCTTTCATCCAAATCTCCACGATGGAAATGAATTGGGGTTGGTAGAAAACACTTCCCAAGAACCGAGTGTCCGGCCCCTAATTGAAGATCATCTGGTCCTGGCCCTCTGAAAGAGGCAGAACTTCTGACCCAGGCTAACTAAATTTTGTTTCCTAGCATGTTCCAGCAACCATCTGAGGTATCATAATGAAAATCAGAATCAGTGTGGAAGACGCTTATTTTTCCCTCCTTTCAAGCCGCATTGTTAGAGCATAGTCCTTTTGGAGAAGGAGCCCCTCTGATTAGATTTGTCTAGATTGATCACTGCAGGTCTCTGAGTAAATGCTGTACTCGTTTGGCTTCTTTTGACATGTTTTTCGGGCCACATCCAGCATACAGTGGCCATTAATTCAGTGTGGGGTTCTGCTCTTGTGGTTGGGATATAGAAATGAGACACATTAAGATGCCGTTTTGGACCATAACCAAGAGAAATGATCAATAGGCTCTTCTCTCCATTGGTAGGGAAGTCACAACACATTTATTGTGATTTAGATTCCAACACATATCTTTTTCAGATTTTTTCCCCTAAATAAATGAACATGAAATGAGTGTGAACTGACTTAAATGTTCCCCAGTTTGGGTAAGAGAAGATACCTACAAGCGTTCAGGTAAGAGAAAGCCAAGTAGAAAGGCTCTGCTGTCAATCTCACTTCCAGGAAATCAAGAATTAATTTAACCTGTCCATGATCTGAGTTGTTTTTTTTTTTGGTTTTTTAATTGTTTTTAAATCTACATTATATTCTCTTCCTTAGGCTAAATCAGAGAGAGTTTGGGATAACCCCTTAAGTAGTTGGGTAGTCTGTGGGGAAATCTGTGTTTTAATGATGAAAATCCCTGTAAATTCAATCTGCTTGGCTTGCTTTGTGGAAAATTTTCCACAGGACGTTAGGTCTAGGCCTTGGTGTCCCTGTGAATCCTGAGATGACACCAGGTGCTCATCACAAGATGGCGCCAGTGAGCTATAGAAGAAGGTAGCACAGACTTGACCACTGTGATCTTTTCTCCCACCTCTTCCCCTCAAACCTCATCTCCCCTGCTTCCAGCTTCCACTGGACAAGGCAGAAAACAATTCATGCTATTATTGCTGGGAAAGGAAAAAATTGATGATGGATGTTTCTTAAGAACCCAGCGAAAGGAAGGAAGCGTACATTCTCCTCAAACGGGAATAGAGTTTGCCGAGTGTCCCCTGGGGCCTCTGCCTCCCGCTGCTAGCTCCTTTTTCTGGGTGACTGCCCAGAAGGCCTCTGCCCTGGGGTTTCATCTCCTTCCCCTCTCCTGGGGAACCCACAGCCTAGGCGGGAGGTGGTTAAGGCTTCTGGCTGCTCTGCCATAGGGCCATCTGTGTTTGATCAATCCAGGCGGAAAGGAGGGGGTGGGGGCTGTAAAGAGACTGTGAAAGCATTCCAGAGTAGTGAGAGAGACCCAAGATCCAGAAAGAGAGAAGGCACCGCCCCCACCCCGCCTCCCAAGCTAAGCGGCGGGCTTGAGTGGAAAAGGCACGGGACCGCGCGCTCCAGACTCCCGGCCGGTTCTCCCGCTGCCATGGGGCCCCGCACACCTCTCCTCGCCTTGTTCCTTTTGTCATGGCTGCGACCCCTTCAAGGACAGCAGCAGCACCTCGTGGAGTACATGGAGCGCCGACTCGCTGCCTTAGAGGTGAGTGACTCCTTTCTCTTCTGGACTGCACATCTGTTGATTCCCCCAGCGTGTCAGGGATCTGGGGACATGCCGAGACGGGGCTCTGTGAGGACCTACAGAAGACGCTTTTAATGAGAGCATCCTTACAACTGCAAGCCCTCCTCTCTCCCCACAGCCACAGAGCGATTCCAAAGCAAACAGGCCTTCGTGTTTTACGCCGAGAGTGCGTGGAACAAGGGGCCGGCGGACATGAGAGCTAGCATGGTAGGAGAGCGTCGCAGGAGGGGCTGCTGGTTCTGTGACAGCTGCCAGTTCGCAGGGAGTCGCAGCTTTCTGTCTTTCTAACAGTTTGAAGTCTGTGGCTTTCCCAAGTGGAAATCTGGGCATTCCCAGGAGGAGAGCTGTACAGTGGAGCAGGACCCCTTACGGCCTTCGCGCACGTAGGCCGCACCGGTGGCCCGGAGGACACGAAGTGGGGGTAGAGGCCTAGGTGATCCGAGCCGGGCTTTTCGCACATTTAGCGTCTCTGAATATCTGGTTTCCTTTGGGGGGGGGTTGAAGGGGAGTCGGTGCCTGGCTGAGTTCGTGCTTTCTCCCGCTCCTCACTCCCCGCTTGGGCCTCTCCCTGCCCGGGAGTTGTAACCCTCAGCCCCTCTCCTGGCCCCCCTCCCGGCAGGAACGGCTGGCCCAGTGCCAGGACCAAAGTAGCCGGCATGCCGCTGAGCTGAGGGACTTCAAGAACAAGATGCTGCCGCTGCTGGAGGTGGCCGAGAAGGAGCGCGAGGCCCTCAGAACCGAGGCCGACACCATCTCGGGGAGAGTAGACCGTCTGGAGCGGGAGGTTGACTACCTGGAGACCCAGAACCCGGCTCTACCCTGTGTGGAGGTTGATGACAAGGTGACCGGAGGCCCTGGGATCAAAGGCAAGGGCAGAAGAAATGAGAAGTACGACATGCTGACAGGTAAGCGGTCCGAAGGCAGAGCCCTGACACGCGCAGGACCTGTGTCGTGCCTTGGTTTTTTCCTGATCTTCTCCTTGTCCCAGAGCCCACTTTGGCACGATCTTCTGGAATCTGCTTTAGGGGAATCTCTATAATGACAGGTCCATTGCGAGCGTTTCTGGGGACCCAGGCCTCTGTGGTGCGCCCTTTTCCCTATCCTCCATAAGAGTGGAGGCGTCCGCTGGCATGTGCCCACTGTCCTCCAGATGGCCCACCCTGGGGGGGCTCCCGCAGCGGGCATCTAACTCCTGCCCGTATTGCCTTGTCCTGTGCTTTTCTCCCTCCCCACCAGACTGTGGCTACACAATCTCTCAGGTGAGATCCATGAAGATCCTGAAGCGGTTCGGTGGCCCAGCTGGTCTATGGACCAAGGATCCCATGGGGCCAACAGAGAAGATCTACGTATTAGATGGGACACAGAACGACACGGCCTTTATCTTCCCAAGGCTGCGGGACTTCACCCTCGCCATGGCCGCACGGAAAGCTTCCCGGGTCCGGGTGCCCTTCCCCTGGGTAGGCACGGGGCAGCTGGTGTATGGTGGCTTTCTTTATTACGCCCGGAGGCCACCTGGAGGACCTGGAGGGGGCGGTGAGCTGGAGAACACTTTGCAGCTCATCAAATTCCACCTGGCAAACCGGACCGTGGTGGACAGCTCAGTATTCCCGGCGGAGGGTTTGATCCCCCCGTACGGGCTGACAGCAGACACGTACATCGACCTGGCCGCTGACGAGGAGGGCCTTTGGGCTGTCTATGCCACTCGGGAAGATGACAGGCACTTGTGTCTGGCCAAGTTAGACCCCCAGACCCTGGACACCGAGCAGCAGTGGGACACCCCGTGTCCCAGAGAGAATGCCGAGGCTGCCTTTGTCATCTGCGGGACCCTGTACGTGGTCTATAACACCCGCCCTGCCAGCCGCGCCCGCATCCAGTGCTCCTTTGATGCCAGCGGCACCCTGACCCCTGAAAGGGCAGCACTCCCGTATTTCCCCCGCCGATATGGGGCCCATGCCAGCCTCCGCTATAACCCCCGAGAGCGCCAGCTCTATGCCTGGGATGACGGCTACCAGATTGTCTATAAGCTGGAGATGAGAAAGAAAGAGGAAGAAGTCTGAGGACCTAGCTCTGGTTGGTGAATCTCTCTCACCTCTACACATTTTTTATCTCCACGACGTTTCCCGCTCCTCGTTCTCCAGATGTGGGCAAGTTGTGGTTCGGGGCCTGTATCTGCAGCCAATGGAAGCCAGATTCTCACAGCCCCTCCGGTTCCTGTGGGACCTTAGATCTTGAGAGATCCTTTTGGAGCTGAAAGAGAGACAACCCTAAGTGTCCACTCCCCTCCTGCCCCGTGGCAATGAATTTTGGGCCAAAGACCACGCAGACCCAGTGCTCTGACCCTTGTATGGGGGCAACCCCAGCAAATGCGCAACAGAATATTGCCTCAGTT